>NC_056765.1:32207162-32531707 GCF_018687715.1 Carya illinoinensis
GAGCCCATCTGAACAGGACATTATGAGAATTCAACTTTGATTTCAGCTGCGGATTTTTTTACACTTTAAAAAATCCTAGTACTCTCAAACCAAATGCAAACCATAAGACACATGGCATCAAGAATTAGCCTCAAGTCACCATTATGAAGGTTTGCTTTTGGTAGTGTTATTGCAGTCATGAGATTTTAGCTAGAAGTTGAGAGTGTTGGGCTCAGACATGGGTAGGTTTATAGTATAGAAACATGGAAACTCCAAGGAAAAAGATGCTAATACTTTACTGTATGCTAGTCTTCATATCCTACTAGGGATGCAAACAAGCTGAGTTTGAGCGAGTAGTGGGTGGTCAAGCCTTATTCGTAACTTTTATTCGAACTCAAATCAAGATCTAGCTTTCATTTAGCTGGATTTTGGATTTTATATTTGTGAACAACTCATTTAAAATTTGGGTGAGTTCGAGCTTGTTCACAACTGTTTACTTTTTTTTTTTTTGATAAGTAAAAATATTTTATATATCAAAAGGAGTAACCAAGTATACTGTTGCCTGGGTGATCTCGGAGGGGATACCTGAAACTGTTGTTTAAATCTGTGTTGGCCCCAACTTACAGATCTTGAAAAACACAAAAACCCAGAAAACGATACTATTTGCTTGAGAGAATTGACGTTGGAGGGCCCTGGATGAGGATGCCGGTACCTGTCGATTGTTTTTGTGTCGGTGTTGGAGCACATGAACAAACAACTGATAAACCCCCGAGAAAGACAGTGCAGGTCCTACAAACACCTAGGTTGCTGGAGGGTGAACCTAATCCGGATGGCCCTTGGTGAGATCGCCGGGGCCCGTTGACCTTGTCTACGCCTGAGGTGAGGTACCACTTGCTGGACAGTGGTGGCTGGAGTCACTCGTCGACTTTGGTTCTCTCACTCTCTCTGGGTTTGAAACTTTAAGAGGGAAGATATTATTTGAAAAATAGATATTTATTGCATTCTTCCTCTCAGTATTGTTTTGGGCTGTCACAACTGTTTACTTTGACAAAAAAGATTATTTATATTGTATTTTATAACTTCAAGTACAAATTTTAATAATCTCTATAACTTTTATGTATACATATATCAATAATTATATTTGTAAGGATTCAAGGGATAAGTTTAGTATTAGGAATATGATTTCCTCTAATTCTTTTAAATATTAAAAATATTCTCATTATAACTATAAAGGTAATATTATAAGAAATAATAAGTTGAAGTTATTTGAGTTTATTTGAGTTTACATGAGCTTATACGAGTTGTGCCGAGCTTTATCCGAGTTGTATTGTTTAATAATCGATCATAATTTACAAGTTCATGAATGGCTTGTTTAAATGAAATGAGCCAAACGCGAGTTTGACCAAGTTGATTTTGAGTGGCTTATTGAGTACCCTTATTTATTTACAGCCCCATATCTTACTTGTCCTATATTTGGTTTATGTTGATGCCAAAAAAAGTTTATAACTATGGTGATAGTAATACTTTTAAAACCAGGATGTTAGGCTAGAAGTCATTACTGAAGTATCCAATTATGGATTTTTGGAGTATTTGGGTGGAAATTTCTAATGTTGACCACTCCTTAGGCGTCTTGGGAAGTGATGGAATCTGTTGTTGAGATTCATAAACAGCAGATGCAGTGATTAATTTATGTTCTAAAGGAGTCTTGGTTGGTGAAGCCATTGAATACAATATTACAAAGTTAATTTGCATGATGAAAGACAAGCAGAAATAAGAAGGTACTTTGAAGCCAAATTTGGTGCTTTTCTGTAGCATTTATCAATTGCCTTTTGTAAGATCTTAGTGCTTGTATGTAATGGGGACAGCTTTCATAATCTGCTTGTACTAGTGCTTAGTGGTCATTAGTTGTATTCTGTGTATACTTACTGTGTACTTGTACTATGCCTTTTACTATCAATAAAGTTTTACTTTGACCTGTCAAAAAAAAAAAAAAAAGAAAAGAAAGAAAGAAAAAAGAAAAAGAAAAAAAGATCTGAGTGCTTTTAGCTTGTACGTTTTCTTTTCTTTCTCTGCATGCTGATTATCAGCTACAGCCGTTTCTTAATATTTTCTAACTGTTGCAGGAGAATGATCCTACATTAATGGAAAGGGTAAAAAAAAGTGACGCCCGGGAAATGCAGAGTTTTTATCAAAATTACTACAAGAAATATATACAGGCTTTGCAAAATGCTGCTGATAAAGCTGATCGGTGGGTGCTCTGGAAGCTATTAGGTCTTTAGTTGGTATGATTGTAATCTGCTTTAGTCAATCCTCTACTTGACTGTGGACTTTCTGTTTTTATCCAGTGCGCAACTTACAAAGGCATACCAAACCGCTAATGTTCTCTTTGAAGTTCTAAAGGCTGTAAATATGAATCAATCTATGGAAGTTGATCGCGAGGTGAATACCCGACATTTGTTGAACTTTATATCTTAAGGCCGTTTTTTTGTGCATGCTTTGTTTGTTTAGGTTTCGTTCATTTTGGGATTATATTATTGAACTAGCTATCAACTTAGAAACTTCGAGTTGCTGCATAATGCTGCATATATGACTGATACATTCGTGGTTGATATTTTATAAGATTTTGGATGTTCAAGATAAGGTTGCTGAAAAGACAGAGTACTATGTCCCTTACAATATCCTTCCGCTTGATCCTGACAGTAAAGATCAGGCAATTATGAGATACCCTGAGGTATTTTTCAATTTCCACACTTCTTACCATGCTGAGTACAGTTATGTTATTTTTGGTGTACCATTATAACACCTTGATTTGCAGATCCAAGCTACTGTTTACGCCCTTCGTAATACTAGGGGTCTCCCTTGGCCTAAGGACTACCAGAAGAAAGATGAAGACATTCTGGATTGGCTCCAGGCCATGTTTGGCTTTCAGGTGATATTAGTAACTGGAACTGTATCTAAATTTTTACCAATGCTGTTGGATCCTCCTGCATGATTTTTTTAGAAAAAAGCTACTAGAAATGATTATAGCCTACTGGATTATTTTCTTAATTTAAAGTTCATTGCTTATATTATTTTGCAGAAGCATAATGTGGCAAATCAAAGGGAGCACCTAATCTTATTGCTTGCAAATGTACACATACGACAATTTCCGAAGCCTGATCAACAACCCAAGGTTGGTCCCTGCACAAACACCTAGTCTCAGTGGATATACTTCTGTTTCTTTCCATGTTGTCCACTGCTTTTGTTTCTTTGTTTCTATTCCCTTTTAAATCAGTGATTTGTACTAATTGTAATACTTGCTAAGTTTATTTTGGCAACAAATTGGTCTGAAGTTAATGGATTGTATTTATATCCATGAACTATACTTTTTGGAGGACTTGTTCCCTTTCAGCGATGTCAACATAAGACCAATTCCGCCAGTGACATCTTCATGGTTCATTGCACCTGAAAGGAGCCTTATGTTATTGGCATGACGTTTGAGACAGCCACCATGCCTACTTAGAACACTTCTTCCGTGAAGTGTTGTTTGGGGGGGGGGGGGGGGGGGGACACTGCACCAATCCTCTAGGTGTTCTAGGATTTTTGTTGCCACCCAACTTTCACTGCTATAAACCTGCTAGCAGAACAAATTTCACTGCAGAGTTTGTTTAATGAATGCTACCTGTGTCCTCGTGCTATGTCTTTTGCTTTATTTAGTAAAATATCGATTATTTATTAAAAAACTTGCTTAACGAGATAAATGAAAGAGAAACAAATTTGTGCTCATGTTTGGTAACTTCCACACCCCCTGTCGAGCAATTTAGGCTTTGTAAACATGCAATGATTCTGTGGTAGCACTTAGCATGGAACAAATATTCCCACTATTCCGTTATGCTGTTCCCTTTTGTGGGAATCCAGTTTGTCAATGGAACAGTCATTTCTCTTAAACTATAAATAATGATTACCAGTCTTGGTTGACATGCAACTCAAATGGAACGGGTATTTCCCTTTAAGTAAAGAAGTGAATTACCAAACCTAACTTGGTTCCAAGTTTTCCATCCAGAGGGATGGTTGAGAAACTAAATGATTTTTTTTTTTTTTTTTTTTCAATTTGACATTTCAAGTGGTACATGAATGTGGGGTTTGGTATTAATAATGTGGGATGGATGGACTAGCTGTGTTTTTTAGGATGCATTATGCAGCAAGTTAAAGCTTTTGCATTCGACTTTTCAAAGATTACACCAAAATAGAAGTGGCTGACATTATTGAACAGATGGAGTAGCTGATTTTCTTTGTAGCTGGGTCACTACGCACCAAGTGTTTTGATTAGGAACAGTCATTTTTATTTTTTAATCCTAACAGTAGCTTTTTGATCTCTTTCCCTCCCTCCCTCCCTATATATGTGCATATTTTTTTTTTCCTCTGGTAATTTAAATTTTATGCTTCTTGCACAAGTACCTGTTACGTATTTTGAGAATGATTATGAATTATGAGAAGATAGCATATTTTGACTAGTTGTTTTCGCTTGTGTATGTTGTGTACACTTGAGCTACACCTTTTTCCCAGTTAATATTTATACTATCCTTTTACCGATCACAAAAAAAACTATGTACATGGAAGGGTGAAATTAACTTGTAAAAAAAGGGTGATATTGACCTGATTATATTCTTGATATTTTCCAATAAACTTAAAAAGTGTTCTGCCTAGCTTTTTAAATACAGGTGCATAATGTAAAAGTATATTCCATACACTTAGTAGTTCATCTTTTATCTTAACACCTGCATATTTCTTGCGTAGTTCTCATCAAAAAATATTTCTTGCGTAGTTGGATGAACGTGCCTTGACTGAAGTGATGAAAAAACTTTTCAAGAACTACAAAAAATGGTGCAAGTATCTGGGTCGCAAAAGTAGCCTTTGGTAAGCCTTCTCATATGAATAGGATTGACTGATATGGCAGCTGCTTACATACTGGTGGCTATGTCTTGGCTTCATATGGGCCTCGTATGCTATTTGTTGGGCAAGTTTCAAGTAATAACCTTTGTTTTCAATTTCAATAATCTATTTAATGCTTTTAAGTTTCTAAACTTTCAGGTTACCAACCATTCAGCAAGAAGTGCAACAGCGCAAACTACTTTACATGGGTCTGTATCTGCTGATATGGGGGGAAGCTGCAAATTTAAGATTCATGCCAGAATGCCTTTGCTATATTTATCATCACGTAAGTTTCCAGATATTCTTTTTTGTTTTCTATGATTGTACCTACTAATGTGCCACCCCTTAACTCAAATACCCCCACCCAAAGCAAGCCCTTTGAATGTAAATATTGTTCTTAACTAGTCACTTTGCTCAGATGAGTAGCATGTGTAACCCTTCTAGTATTGAGGCAACACATGTTTTGTTCTAAAATAGCCTCTTTTTCATTCTCTCTAAAGCAATATCGTAATTTGTAGCTCACTGTGGCATTACTTGTTTGAATGCTATGTGAAGCATTTTCATGGTGATATATCTTGTTTCAAAGCTCTAAATATCTTACAATTGGTTATTCAACTCCATGATGTGCTTTCATAGACATAATCTTCATAGAATAAGAGTTGGCGCTTATTTGTTCTGCTCTTTTTAGATGGCATTTGAATTGTATGGTATGCTTGCTGGGAATGTTAGCCCCATGACTGGAGAGAACGTAAAGCCAGCATATGGAGGTGAAGAAGAGGCCTTTTTAAGGAAAGTTGTTACTCCAATCTACAAAGTGATTGCTAAGGTATTGTGTGCAGTTCCTTTCTTGGAGTCCACAAAATTTGAGTGCTGCTTCTTCGTTTTGATTATATGTTTTCATGTGTTATGATTGCTTTGCTCTGCAGGAAGCTGAAACAAGTAAACAAGGGAGATCAAAGCATTCTCGGTGGAGGAACTATGATGATTTGAACGAATACTTCTGGTTATTTCCATTTACTTATTTTGAGCCATTTCCTTGTTGCCTAGAGTTTATACTGATTAATTTCTTTTGTATAATCATAGGTCAGTTGATTGTTTCCGGTTGGGCTGGCCGATGCGTGCCGATGCTGATTTTTTTTGTTTGCCAATTGAAAAGATTCTTGAGAACAATGGAGTAAGCAATGATGGTTATTTCCATTTATTTTTGTTTATTTCATGCTTCTTCCAGTTATTAGGTGTTGTTCTCCTCCAACCATTCTGAAAAAATATTATAAGATGACATGGATTTTCTTGGGATATATGTAGCTGTATTGATATTATGTATATTTACTGAATTTGTTGAGTAGTTTGTCTACTTTGGGGATTTGGGGAGGAAGTTGTTGCTATGTACTTGGGAACTTGTTAATGACCCTTCCTTTAGTTTTTTTTTTTTTTTGGGGGGGGGGGTTCATTTAGTGGAAATCCAAGACTTAGGGCTTGTTTGGACACTTAGAATACGTGTGAATAGTAGTAAACTGGTTTGAGTTAAGATGTTTAATTGGGTTTTGGGAAAGGAAAAAGAAAAATTTAAATAAAAATATTACAAAGTTAAAATATTGTTTGAAATTTTGAATATATATATTTTAAATTTAAAAAAGCTTTATTATTTTTTGTGTTTTGTTTGGAAGTTTGGCAAAATTGTAATGATTAGAAAATGATTAGATGAAAAGGCTGAAGATTTGAAATTGAAAAATATTTTGTGTTTGAGTGATGTTTGGGAGGAAATATTTGAAAATATCTGAAAACACATGAGGATATACCTTGTTACACAAACAAGGCCTTAAATTGTTTGTGAATCCTACAAAATACTGTTGGTTTTTCATTCTATGCTTGTAATTGTGCTACATGTCCAATTTTCCATTGATCTTAATAGTGATCTTTGTCAAAGGTCGTCCAAATTTTCAGCTTTGGTGGTTTAGGTTGGATATTACAAAAAAGGTGGTAGTTCAGGTGTGCAGAATGTATTTATTTGATTCTTTCATAATCTTATCTTTTACAACATAAATATTCTCCAGGATAACAAGCCGGCCACTAGAGATCGATGGGTGGGAAAAGTTAATTTTGTTGAGATCCGATCATTTTGGCATATTTTCAGAAGTTTTGACCGTATGTGGAGCTTTTTCATTCTATGCTTACAGGTGCCAAGTTCTACCACATGCAGTTTATTTTTCTAATTATTCATTTATGTCATCAATCACATGGAATGGAGCTGAAAGTGGCTATTTTTATTATAAGGCTATGATCATTGTTGCTTGGAATGGCACGGGGGATCCAAGTTCAATCTTTAGTTCTGATGTATTCAAGAAGGTATTGAGTGTCTTTATAACAGCAGCAATATTGAAGCTTAGTCAAGGTAGGTAACAACATTTCAATGTGATTTCCCCCATATTTGCATGTTGAAAGCAATAGTATTATAAAACTACTGTTAGCTCCCACCCCGGCGTGAAAAAAAAGAAGAAAGGAAATAATTCAATTTTCATAGTCTTCTCTTGCTCTATATAGACACACATTTACGAAAGTGAAGGCCAAGTGTAAGTTATATTTTATACATGCACCAGTTTTGGTGCTTTTGTGAGCTTGAAGTAATGAAAAAATTGCTTTTATAATTTTCTTAAATTATAAAATATAATTTCAAGACCTAAATCGTTATTTAAACAAATATTCTTATGCAGTTGTTGATATCAAATTCCATTTATGTACTCTAGTGCTACTTATAAAAAAAAATTGATTTACTTGAGTGCTACATGTTTTATAGGCATGGCTATGCTTTGAATTGATATATGTCCAAATTGGCTTTCTAGATGGATTGATATTTGATTGCCTATGTTCTATAGATGTGAACGCCTGCAATTATTGTGCTTTTTGGTTATATTTTTAGTATATTTTGATTCAAGGTGGTACTTTAATGTGACTAATTATAAAGTTGTTTATAATTTAAAGTGTTATGCTTTAATTTTATGTAATGAGTTGATTACATAATTTTAACATTGCAATGTACTCTAATAAATTTAGTTGATAGGCTAAATATATTACCATCTTGCTTTTAAACCTTTTTTATTATATTTTTTGTTATTGTACATCATTTCTAAAAAATGTGTGCTTTACTAAAATCAAGTGTGTGCTTGCACTTTGTGCCTAAACTCTAGACACAGTTTGCGTTTAGGTTGGCCTGGCTTTTTAACCAACAATGACATACATATAGATTGTTAATTACCAAATTTTCAAAAACTTGAGCTGATAGGAAAGGTTGAACTCAGGACAACTAGTCCATTAAAGGCTTTTAGGAAAGTCTGAATTTATCATTTAATTATACCATCTAACATAGATAACTGCATCCTGCATCAACTGCCTCTAAAAGTGGGTTGAATTCGCTCCAAAATAGTATCCAAGGGTAAACACTGTACATGAGTAATGCAGTTTTTTAAAATTTTTTCTTATAATAGATCATGAATTTTATTAATAAAAGAAGAGGCACGATTCAAGTACCCAGGTTGTATTCAATATAAACATCTAACTAGGATTTACAGTCGATTCAAAAGGATTTACAGTCGATTCAAGAAACTCATGGACACTTAGTTCATTAAAATCTATTGCGATTGCCTAGAGGAACAAAGCGTTGAAAAAGAAAACTTTAAGCTTGTCGAATGTTCCCTTGCATTCTTCAAAGCTTCTATTATTTCTCTCCTCCCAAATGTATCAAGTTAAACATATGGGAGCCATCTTCCATATTGTTGCAATTTATGGATTAAGTCCTCCAATTTTCTAGGCATGATCCATGCTGACCCCACTTTAGTAAATAAAACATCCCATTATCCTAGCTATCTCGCAATATAATACCAATTGATTAACATGGATGAAGTTAATCATAAATGCTTGTTGCATGTTCATGGAAAAAATGAAGATTTTTGTAAGTATAAAACAAAAATGAAAAATGATCATTCAAGTAGTCAGAAACTTGCTTTTGTAATCAAATATTTTGAGCTCTTGATTGGAAAGTAGGACAAACCAAACTACTTTGGATCCTATCATATTTTGTTACTTGTTAAAATTTTCGAGCCAAGCTGAGATGGGCTGCAGCATTGGGCGACAAAGCAGGTTTTAGAGTACTCATATGGCTGAGATGGGCAAGCTAAATCTTCTCTTGACATTTATTTGGTTAGAGACTCATCCCTATGATAAGCTCATCTACCCGAATTCTGTTGAGGTTGTTAGTTTTAAGCCAAGCAAGAGTTTCCTGCCTGTACTTGGTTCTTTTCCAACCCCTAGTTTTGGAGAATATTTGTGTTCAACGCCTATGTATCTCTTGTAATCTAATGCGATTGTTGCATTAGATGTAGTGCAGCATCTTCACATATTCAAACATGGGTGTTGCCATTATACACACCATGTGTCTTTGACATCAAACTTTGGGGAATCAAGCACTTTATTCTCAGAATGTGATTTTTGACGCATACCTGTTGTATGAGGATGTCTATGAAGCTATTATGAAATATGTTTTCTTTCTTTACCCATGGCTATTGAGTTAATTGCTAAATTGTTTACGAATAAAGTTTGACTCAATGAAACAATTTTATTTTGCCTATGAAAAATGGAATAAATTCAATTTTTTTGTTGGAAGTGACTATAAGATTACGATTCAGCATACCGGGCAGGAATTTTACTTTATGATTTCCCTTTTGATTTGTGCAGCTGTCCTTGATGTTATTCTTAGTTGGAAAGCACGATGGAGTATGTCATTCCATGTTAGGCTTAGATACATTTTAAAAGTGGTTTCAGCCGCCGCTTGGGTGATAGTTCTTCCTGTTACTTATGCTTACACTTGGGAGAATCCACCTGGATTTGCCCAGACCATCAAAAGTTGGTTTGGAAATAGTTCGAGTGCACCTTCGTTGTTTATTTTGGCTGTCGTCCTCTATTTGTCACCAAATATGCTGGCTGCATTATTGTTTCTCTTCCCCTTCATTCGGCGTTTTCTTGAGAGGTCCAACTATAAGATTGTGATGCTAATGATGTGGTGGTCACAGGTTTGCGTCATTGCCTTCATATTTTTCCAGATTTATTTATTTTTGGTGTTATACTAAGGCTCGCTTATACAAAAATATCATCGTCTTTGTGTTCATCTACTTGTATACATGTTGGGTCATTTGTATCTATGAATTAAAAATTTGCAGCCTCGGCTTTATGTTGGGAGGGGAATGCATGAGAGCGCATTTTCTCTTTTCAAGTAAGAGTGTACTGTTCGGTAGCTGGGTTAAATTGCTGCTTTAAATGATTTAATGATTCACAATATTAATCTCTTTTTCAAAATTTGCAGGTACACAATGTTTTGGGTGCTTCTTATAGTAACAAAGTTGGCATTTAGTTACTATATAGAGGTGATTCTTTTATACATCATAGAAGCTGTAGTTGCTTTTGCCTACCATTACTAATCAATTTAATTAAAAGAGTAATGCTAGATACAGTTCTAGGGTGTGCAAGCCCCTTGCACTCATTTTGAAAAAGAGTAGGTTCCACCAATTAAAAAATTAGTTTTTTCATGTGAACTTCATATTTATTTACTTTTTTCAAAGGGGGTGCGCAAGGCTTATATTTTATGAATGCAAATATCATTTCTCTAATTAAAAATACTATAAATAATCCCCGGTGCAAATTTTTGTAAAGACCAAAAGGACAAAGGTTGAGGGAGTAACAAAGCTGTAATGCTTAAGCTCTTCCAGTTGTATGTTCATAGGCAGTTGCTAATGCATTTATACTTGTTTTGATGATCCATTGTCTTGTAGATAAAGCCGCTAGTGGGTCCAACTAAAGCTATAATGGATGTTCAAATAAGAAATTACCAGTGGCATGAGTTTTTCCCCCGCGGTAAATATTATGAATATGTGCCTTGTATTTTAAATACTTCGTTCCTACAGGAAGTGGTTCATAATGTGCTCATTTGCTTTGCAGCAAAGAACAATATTGGCGTTGTGATTGCACTTTGGGCTCCAATTATTCTTGTATGGACGGATTATGCTAATGTCTGCTTTGTCTCCATCTTTCGCAACATAATGTAACTTTTGGTAAATGTATTCTTTAGGTATATTTTATGGATACCCAGATTTGGTATGCTATATTCTCTACAATATTTGGAGGTGTTTATGGTGCATTTCGCCGCCTTGGAGAGGTTAGCGGACCATTTCCTTACTCTAAATTAATTCTTTTGCCATAGCTTCTATCTCAACTATTCTTCTTTTGTAACACCCTTTCTCGTAGTTGTGGAATGTTTTTTTTTTTTTTTTATGGCATCGGGTGTCCAGGAACGTCCAAACTAATCCTGGGGGTGCATAGGCCCTCAGCAAGGAGTTTTCTGCTAGTGCACCTTGGGAAGTTCAAGGGAAAAATTCCCCAGTTTGATGGCCCCTAGAGATTGTTTGCACCCAAGGGGATTTGAACCTTAGACCTTGGGGGAGCATATCCCCAAGCGCAAGGTCTTTACCACTTAAGCCAACCCCTAGGAATTAAAGTAGATATAGAATGTTAGGTACATTCCTAGCATAATGCCTGGTAAAGAGATGCAACCTTATAGAAATGCCTCATTTATTGAATCATAAAACTAACTTAGCTAACAGAGTTTCAAAATATAAAGGCCAAAACGTACAAATAACATAAACTAGTTCTATGTATCAAAAATCATTTATTTAATTGTCTAATCATAACTAGATCCATGTGGTACTAACAATTATTCAAGGTCTAAGATCTGGTTTGGTTACACAAACCAAACCATCTCATTTCACCTCATACAATCATTACAAAATTTTCAAATTCCCGCAATAAATATAATAAACAAATCAACTTTTTCAAATACCAACAAAAATAATATTAAAAAATTATATTATGCCAATATTTTATTTAACTTTTAACTTTTATCTCATTTAATCTCATATGTATAACCAAACAAAACCTAAGGTCCCGTTTGGTTACACAGATGAGATGAGATGAGATGCTTTAAATAGTAATGAATAAAATATTGTTATAATATAATTTTTTAATATTAATTTTGTATTGGGATTTGAAAAAGTTAAATTTTTTATTATATTTTGTATGGGGATTTGAAAAAATTGTAATGATGAGTTGAGATGAGATTTTTGGTTTTGTGTAACCAATCCGGGCCTAAGTCTCTTGATGAATAATCTACTCTTGGTACTCTCGCTTTGTATACACATAATCATCATTTGGGAGGTGATTGATCGGAAATATGGGTGTGAGTGGGGGAGATGGTGTTCTAAGGAGGGTAGGGGGGGTCTTATGGTGTTTTCCTTTGGAAATATATTAGAAAGGGGTGAAACATTTTTGAAAAATATATCAAGTTTGAGGTTGGAGTTGGTGATAAAATCCGGTTCTGGTTTGACGAGTGGTTTTGTGAGAGATCTCTTAATGCTGTTTTTCCGGTAGTTTTCAGCTTGGTTGGTAACCAGCAGGTTGCTGTTTGAGAGGTGCTGTGTTGTGTCAATGGCGCTGTACATTGGAATATTATTTTTACTAGAAATGCCCAGGATTGGGAACTTGATGAGATTGTAGGTTTTTTGAGTTTTGTGTATTCGGTAAAGATAGGTGCAAATGGGAGAGATCGGTTGCTGTGGAAACACTTGGGGAGCAATAAATTTTTTGTTCATTTTTTTTTTTTAATTAGCACAGGGTATTCGAGAACAGAGTTCCGACTAATCCTGGGGATGCACAGGCCCTCGGTAAGAAGTTTCCCACAAGGGAAAATTTGCCTAGTCCGATGGTCCTTAGAAATTGTTTGCACACAAGAGGATTCGAATCCTAGACCTAAAGGGAGCATACCACTAAGATCAAGGTTCTTACCACTTGAGCCAACTCTTAGGGGTTTGTTAAGTCATTTTATAAGGTGTTGTCTGCCCATCAACATGTTTTCTTTTCCTTGGAAGAGCATTTGGAAGGTTTGCGTGCTTTCTAAAGTTGCCTTTTTTACATGGACTGCTGCACCTGGGAAGATTTTGATGATTGATAATCTGAGAAAGCGTGGTATGATTATGGAGTGGTGCTTCATGTGTAAGAAGAATGGTAAATTGATTGATCATCTTTTTCTTCATTGTGAGGTGACTAGGGAGTTGTGGGTTGGTATTCTTTGTAGAGTTGGGCTGAGTTGGGTTATGCCTAAGGGTGGTGGAGGTTTTAGCATGCTGGAACAGAAATCACAATAGCTCTCAACTGGATGCGGCGTGGAGGATGATACCATTGTGCTGATTGTAATGTTTATGGATGGAAAGGAATGACAGATGGTTTAACAACAGGGAAAGAGTAGTGGGGGATATCTGGAATTTATTTGTGTCTTCTCTTTTTCACTGGCTTTCTGCTATTGTATTAAAGGGAGAGAGTGCTCATGAGTTTTTGTTTAAGCTTTCTAGAGTGTTATTAGGTGTCTCATCTTGTATACTTCCCATGTACATAAGCTCTGCCTAGTTTCATTCGTTTCAATAAAGTTGACTACTTATCAAAAAAACATTAATAGAGAAATAAATAAATGAGTCAAAGACTCAATAATAGCACATCATACTGTAAACTAAACTTAGCTTAACATTAGGCTTAATTTTAAAAACTTACATACATCATCACACATACACATAACATATAGATAATTCATTAGTAACATACGTGGAATCAAACATAATCATGGCAATACATGTAACATGGATGCATGAATGACTGACTCCATGCATTTCCTATCATTCGTACCTAACTTATTCATCTTGTCTTTCACTCAGTGGTCATAATATACGTGCATCGGTCCAATTGTTGTTGATGGCATAGATCATATGGTGAACCACGCTTGGGTTTGTGGCACCGTATAATGTATCATAAGATATAGTGAAACACACTTGGGCCCGCGTTATCACGACATATGGTGAACTATGCGTGGGTCTATGGCATTGCATAACATATCATAACATGTGGTGAAACACGCTTGGGTCTGTGTCACCTTAAAACATCCTAGCATGCGTGTGGTGGACCACGCTTAAGACGGTGACTTGCACATCCACCCATAAACACAAGGCCAAACTTAAAGCTTACTTGTCATTCATTTGTCTTCTTACTAACTTTCATAATGCATGTGACATACTCTTGTGCATGACATGACATTAAATATGGCTTATTAACATGAGCCTTACGTAACATAGCATAGTATAGGCATGGCATAACATAATCTGAACATTACATGGCATACATGTGATTTTCATGACATATCATCCATTCTAACAACAATCCATATCGGCATAGCTACATAGTCTCATTCACAAGCATATCATCTTAATTCATTGAGCTTCATGAAAAGGGGCTAACCTTGAATTGGCTCGTAGTGTAGCATAGGTAAACATCAAATTTTTCATGCAAAACAGAATATTTACAGCACACATAAAGTTATGATCATGCTAATTACCTCTTAGTGTTGCTTCCTGAATCTCACTTTGTAGTCCGTTACCGTGACCGTGAGAGAAGGCTGAACGCAATGATGGCTTTGGCGGCGGGACTGAAATTGAAAGTCAAGGTGGCCTCTTCTGCTTGTGAAGGAGAAAATCTGAGAGAATAAATTTTTGTGGTTTGTTAGACCAAGAACCACGACGGGAAGAGAAAGAGGAGGAAGATTTCAGCGTGGGCTTACAGGGAAGGTGCAAGTCGGCAGTTTCTGTGGCTGTCCAACCCGTGTGGTGGTTGATGATGGCTGAAACGAAATATACACAGGTGGTTTTGGTTATTAAGGATGGAGAGAGAAAACGACAGAGAAGAGGTCTATGGGGTCGACACATGTCGTAGGGGAAGGAACACATACTGATGGCATCTTTTGTGATTGTTTCCGGCAAGAGAGCCTCGGTTTGCTGTGAGGAAGGCTATGGGGCTTTTGTTTTCAACGTGGGGGCTTGCTGTGAGTATGGATTTGGCCTCTAGGGTGCTGCTGGTTTGATGGAGAGGAAAATCGTGTGGAAAAAGAGTGTATATATATGGGTTTCTTTGATGTGTGAAAAACTGTTGGGTACTAATTGGGGAGGTTATGCAAACTAGGAAACCAAAAGCGATAGGTATGGGCATGTAGCGAGTGGAAGGATCTCACTCAAATAAACCACTATCTTAAAACTGATCTTTAATAATAATAATACTGAAAATAATAATAATACTAATTATAAACTAGCAAAAATGATAATAATAATCCTTAAACCGCTAACTTAGAACCTGTATGTTACATCTTTTTCTAGTGCTTGTTTCCCTTAATTAAATTATTGTTACTATTGTTGTTTTTGTTTTTAATATTCGTGCTGGGCAGTCATTAAGCTTGTTATGTGATTGCCACTTTGAGTATGTGGGAGCTGTAAAGAAGAATTCTGTCCATGCAAGTGCTACAAATTAGTTCCTTTTAGAAATGGAGGAGTTTTAGCCTTAAAGTTGAAGATGCTACATAACTTCCAAGTTTCATTTTTAGTCTAGGCTCTAGGATTTTTGCTTAATCTCGTAGTTTTACATTAATGCGAAGATGTGAGTTGCATATGCTTGTAAAGTGACCTGTCAGTGTCCAAATATGTTATGATATGCTCAACTGCTAACAGGCGGAAGTTTTTGTTTATCTGAACTCTTGCTAATTTCTTTAACCTGGAGTGAACCTTTCACACGCTATCTCTTTGATTGTAACTGTCACTGACATAATTTTAGTCTAGGCTCTAGGATTTTTGCTTAATCTCGTAGTTTTACATTAATGCGAAGATGTGAGTTGCATATGCTTGTAAAGTGACCTGTCAGTGTCCAAATATGTTATGATATGCTCAACTGCTAACAGGCGGAAATTTTTGTTTATCTGAACTCTTGCTAATTTCTTTAACCTGGAGTGAACCTTTCACACGCTATCTCTTTGATTGTAACTGTCACTGACATGACTATGAGTGCTTGCTGTTGATTACAATGTTTGTTGAATGTTAGATGTTGCTTTTATTAACATGAAGCTTCTATCCCTTCAATATTTTGCACATGCATTTCTGATATTAACATGAAATTTCTAGTTGCATTTTTACATTGTTACCCAGTTAAATAATTATTATCATTTCTTTCCTTGAATATGAAAGCCTTTTTTTTATTATTTATTATTTTTATTTTTTATTTTTTTATCAGTGAGATATCTCATTTTCCCAGCTCTGAGTCTCCTCTTGCACTGTTAACAACTGCTTTTATTGGTTCCAGATTCGAACACTTGGAATGCTTCGATCTCGTTTTGTATCCTTGCCTGGTGCTTTTAATGCCCGTTTGATTCCAGAGGAAAAAAGAGAGCCAAAAAAGAAAGGACTGAGGGCCACTTTGTCTCGTGACTTCCCTGAGGAGGTTAACTCATTGTATTTTCAGCTTTCAATTTCTGAACTTGGGTAACTTAAAAGTATTTCCATTATCTTGAGTTTTATATTTCTTTCTCCTACAACAGATCCAACCTAACAAGGCAGCAAGATTTGCGCAGTTGTGGAACAAGATAATCACTAGTTTTAGGGAGGAAGATCTCATTGATGATCGGTAATCTGGAGTGTTTTGCATTAGAAGATATATTATTTTTCTAAGTTCTTCTCAAAAGCATTTTCTTGTTCCTGGATGTTTGTTATCTGTCCTTTATTTTGCTTTACTATCAAGCTTAAATTGTTATAATTTTCAGGGAAATGGATCTGTTGCTTGTTCCTTATTGGGCAAACCTTGATCTAGGCCTCATACAGTGGCCTCCATTTTTACTCGCTAGCAAGGTTTGTTTTATGACCTTTCTACAGGAAATTTCAGTATCTTTTTGTTCAAATATTTATCTTGTTTCTGCTTCTAGATTCCCATCGCATTAGATATGGCCAAGGACAGCAATGGCAAGGATCGTGAGCTACTGAAGAGAATTGACAATGACAGTTACATGTCTTGCGCTGTTCGTGAATGCTATGCATCATTTAAGAACATTATTAAGTTCTTGGTTCAAGGGCAACGTGAGAAACAGTAAGTTCTGTGCAATAAAAGAAGAAATACTGATGAACAAGAAGGATTTCAGTCTCCTTTGTAATCGCTATTACTGTTGTTTAATAAACTTACATAACATAAAGTTCTCTATCATAATGATTTTTTGCATATCTCTTGATGCACATTTTAAGGGTCATCGACTATATATTTGGAGAAGTTGATCAACATATAGATAAGCATGACCTAGTACGCGAATTCAAGATGAGTGCTCTTCCAAGCCTTTATGACTACTTCGTGAAGCTTATGAAATGTTTGGTAATGTTTAATTGTCTTGATTAATAATTTTTCAGTTAATTGGGTAGCGTTTGATGACAAGATTTGACTAAGTCACTCTGACTTTTGCAGTTAGATAATAAGAAGGAGGACAGCAATCAAGTTGTGTTTCTTTTCCAGGACATGCTGGAAGTTGTGACAAGAGACATAATGATGGAGGACCATTCCAGGTGCTGCATCTTGATATTTTTGCCCCCTCAAATACTTCTATGATTTAAGTATCTAAATTTAAGCATTTTCAATGTTTTTTGAATAGCTTGTTGGAATCAATCCATGGTGGCTCTGCTGGGCATGAGGGGAGGGACCCCCTTAATCATCCATATCAATTATTTGCATCTTCTGGTGCTATTAACTTTCCAGTTGAAGTAACAGAGGCTTGGACAGAGAAGGTTTGATGTTGTTATCAATGTTGTTATCAATGTTGGACAGAGAAGGTTTGATAATAACATAACTTCTGCTCTTAATTTTACTTACAGATTAAACGGCTTTATTTACTGCTTGTTACAAAGGAATCTGCCATGGATGTACCATCCAACTTAGAAGCAAGAAGGCGTATTTCCTTCTTCTCAAATTCATTGTTTATGGATATGCCTTACGCACCCAAAGTTCGCAATATGCTTTCTTTCTCGTAAGCTCCCTTTGTGATTACTTCTAACAATGGCTTTTGCATAGTACATTGATCTTGCTGACAAACCTTGATGGTTCAAACAAAAGCAGGTTGAGCCTTTCCTTATTCTTGCCAATTTGAAATTTGTCACTTTTAGGGTTTGGGTGTTGAGAAGCGTTGAGGTATATTGTGAATAGTAGTGAAAAAGTAGGTGAAAAGTAATAATAGAATATTGAATAGTAGTAAAAAATAGGTGAAAAATAATAATAAAATAATGAATAGTAGTGGAGTACGTTGAGAAGTGTTGAGGTGTTCTCAACATCCAAACACATCTAAGTCACATTTCCTTTATGGTTTATCAAGAATCATAACGACTGATAGAAAAAAAGAACTATTAAGAAAATTTTGGGATGGTATCTGGCTTCCCTGTTACCTAAAGACATCTCTTGCCAAAGTTATGCATTTATACCCTTAGTTGGGATCTACATTAGGACTTAATAAAAGTCATGGATTTAGTTTACTCAAAGGGGCTTTATTGGCCTTGTTTGGTTTAGTGAGTTTTCCAATGTTTGGAAATATTTTGAAACTGTCCAAACGTCTTTTAATCTTAAAAAAGTTTGCTATTTCAACTTTTCATCCAATCATTTGCATAGATTTCAGTGAAGTCAAAATTACATAAACCAAAATAAAAATACCTCCCAAAAAAATTATATTCAACTTTTCAGCTCTACTTGCTTTCACAAATCCCAATACTAAACATAGTTTAAAAAATTTATTTCAAAATTTCTTATCTACCTTCACAAAATCCAGTAAAAAAAACATGCCTTTAAATCTTTCAAAAGATTTCTTAAGCAAACACACCCATTGTGTCTTGCATTGTTTATGATAATTTTACTCATGGTGGAAAGGGATGCAACCTGCGAATACATAATGTATACAAGAGAAAGTTCCCTACTAAGAAGGAAGAATATTAGAAGTTATAAAATATGAAAATTGGAGAAGCCAAAATGATTCTTAGTTGCCATTCAAACAGAAAGGGTATTAACATTTCTCCTCTTTGCTGCATCCATAGACTTTAATGGACCAAGGAGGAGGTCGAGAATTTCTTTATCAATACCCTTTTCCATTTAGTTGCATCTATAAGCTTTAATGGACTTAGCATGCATCAGTTTTTTGTATCATTTTCTCCTTTTGGATAAGTTTTTCTCGTGTACTTTTTGTGTACTTTGGTTGCACCAAAGTTTTTTCAAAGTTCCTAGCATTGTGTTCTTGCTAAATACACCATATTAAACAGAATGGAATCATCTGCCAAATCTTCAAGTTGCTTTTTTATTTTTGATAAGTTAATCTCCATGTTGCATTAACCTACATTCTGATTTGTCCAGCAAGCAAACAACCCTATTACTCTCTGAGGCATCATCCAATGTTCTCAAAATAGATGGAAAGCCAAGGCCTACATTGCTTTAGCAACTTCACAGTGTAGTAGGGGATAGACATGTTTCCATGTTTCCTTGACCTCCCTCAGAAAATGATGACGTAAAACTCACCCTCAATATAACATGGTACATTCCACCAATTTGTTCCAGTAGTCTATTACTACCATCAATGTTAGGGCCAAAAGTTCCCAGGAAAGCCCTTTGGAAATTATCATCAACTTCTATATATATACATGCTACAAGGAATTCTCACATGAAATCATCCATTTATTCCATCACACTATCCCACATTAGTAATAGACCACGAACAACCTCTACTGACACTTGTGTGGCTGTTTTATTTTTATTTTTATTTTTTATAGGTAATCAAGAAAATTTATTCATAGAAGTAGGCAAAGCCCAAGTTCCGAAAGTAGAAAATCATGGACATTTAGCCCATTACAAACAATGGCCCCCACCTATAAGAACAATGATTTATAAAAGGAAATTTTAAGCTCCTCCATTGTTCTCTCGCAATCTTTGGTGCTTCTATCATTTATCTCCTGCCAAATACACCAACACATGCATATATGAATGATTCTCTAGATTGCTGCCACTTGTGAATTACCTTGGAGACCTCTCCAGCTTGCTAGGAAATCCACCAGTCTAAGAGGCATGACCCATAATAATCCAATTCCTACAAAAAACCATCACATGTGATCCGAGCCACCTTGCAATGTAAAAGCAAATGATCTATTGATCCACCATTCTTCTTACACATATAACACTAGTCCAACACCATTACTCGACATTTCCTTAAATTATTTGTGGTGAGAATCTTGTCCAATGATGCTGTCCAAACGAAAAAAGTTGCTTTTGAAGGAGCTTTCGTATGCCGTTTTCTCTTCCATGGGGAACTTGGCCATTCTCGGGCTCATGAGAACTTGGTAAAATGATCTGATAGTGAATTTACCTATCTTGGAGGGGCTCTAGTTCATCTTATCTATGGTACCCTATGTCATGCTTATGAATACAGTGTCATATAGAACTTTGTGATAGCCTCCAACTCCCAATCTTGTGCTGCCTAATGAATTATACATTACATTGAGGGGAGCCACTAGAAAAGACCAAGAGATTAGCTATCACTGCATCCTTTGCTTGTGTGAACTCAAAAATGGCTGGGAAGGTGTATTGGAGGCTTCGTTCACCACATCATTTGTCATACCAAAACTTAACACGTGTTGTCGCCCACCACAATATATTCATGTCTTTGGAAGATCTCACAATGTCTCCTAATGTATTTCTACAAACTCACCCCATATGGGCCGCATACCTCATTTGTTTACCATCCTCCCTAAGCCTTCCCAAACTGTGAATTTATAACAGACTTCCATAGGGACGCCCTTTCGTATCGTGCAAAGGTTGCCAACTGTATTGAGAAGCTACAATGAGAGTTCTTGTGGAGTGGATTGAGGGAAGAGTTCAAATTTCATTTCGTAAATTGGTCAATTGTTTGTACTCCAATTTCTGGGGGGTGGATTGGGGATTCATAACTTGATGAAGTTCAACCAAGCCCAATTGGGTAAATGGTTGTACCTTTAATCAAGCCCTCTTCGTAGCTTCTCAATATGCTTGGCTGGTTTTAAATGACAACCAACTTATAATTAAACCTATCGCATGAAACCCTTTAACAATTTATGAAAAGTTTAGTTTTTGTAAAACTAAATTTGAAGATTCTGATAAGGAAGGAACATTGTGGCCAAAAATTGCAGGTTCGCAATACCTGGAGTTTTATTGCATAAAGAATCAAGGCCGTAGGAGTTGGATTCTATTATGTCCCCTCTCCACCATCTACTGTTAACGTTGAAATGCCCTACGTCTTGATTTCCTATGGCATAACAGTTTGAGGGGAAGAGTAAAAAGCACCTTTGCCTGCATCGTTTCCCAAATTAGATTTCTGCCCTGGAAGTAAAACTATTTCCCATTCTGATCTCCCTCTGCTCGATGTGTGACGTCCATATTTTCCGCCATTTAAGCGAATTGAGGGGTTTATGTCAATTAGAATGGGCATAGAAATGTTTTCAAAATACATTACCCACCGGTTCCATTGCATTACTTACATGTAAACATATTTGGCACACTTGGGTGATATGGGCCAACTTTTTTTTTTGATAAGTAATTAACTTTATTGAACGAATGCAACTAGGCAAAACCCATGTACACAGGAAGTATACAAAAGAGACACCTAATTACACACTAGCAAGTTGACAAGAAATAAAAAAGTCATGAACATTCCCTCCCTTTAGTACAGTAGCAGAAAACCATTGAACCAAAGAAAATACAAAAAAGTTCCAGATTCATCCCCCCTTGTTGTTGAAGCATTTCTCATTTCTTTCCATCCAAAGACACCACAGTAAACACAAAGGAATCATCCTCCACATCGTAGCCAGCTGTGAGCTTTGATGGTGTCTCTTCCAACATGCTGAAAGATCCACCATGCTCTTGGGCATAGCCCAATTTTTGATCAGTCGTTTCACCATTCTTCTTACATAGGTAGCACCACTCCAACACAATCATCTCTCTTTTCCTTAAATTTTCAGCCGTCAAAATCTCATCTAAAGCTGCAGTCCATGCGAAAAAAGCAAATTTAGGAGGAACTGGAATTCTCCATATACTCTTCCAAGGAAACATAAAAGACTGGTGGTCTTGCAACACCTTATAAAAGGATTTGACAGAAAATTTTTTGGTTCCCCGAATGTTTTCACAGCATTCTATCTCTCCCATTTTCTCCAATCTTCGTGGAGTAAAGAAAACTGTAAAAACCTACTAACTCCACCACTTCCCAATCCTGCACATTTCTGGAAAAAGACAAGTTCCAATGCACTATGCCATTAGATCGACACAACACATCGGAAACAGCAACCTGTTGATTTTCAGCTAATCTGAAAACTCTTGGAAATGCAGAAAATAGAGCTCTCTTTCCGCTCCATTTGTCAAACCAGAAGCTGATTCTTGAGCCCTCACCTATCGCAAAATTGGTGTGTGTTGCAAATACCTTCCACCCTTTTCTAATAAACTTCCAAAGACTCACTCCATAATTCCCCCTACCCTCCTTGGAGCTCCAACCCCCCCAATCACAGCTGTACTTCCCCTCCACTACCATTCTCCACGACGACTCCTCTTCAGATAGAAATCTCCAAAACCACTTTCCTAATAAGGCTTTATTGAAAGTAATCAAATTACGCCCTGCCAAGCCTCCCATCTCCTTTGGATTGCCCACCTTTGGCCAACCCACAAGATGAAATTTGTGTTCCTCACCCAAACCACCCCATAAGAACACTAAAAAGTTTTTCAATCCGATTAGCCACCCCCACTGGTAAAGGAAAATGAGAGAGATAGTACGTAGGGAGATTGAAGAGAGTACTTTTGATGAGAGTAATTCTCCCACCTTTTGAAACGTAAAGCCGCTTCCAGCCTGAGAATCCTCTTTCTACCTTCTCTACTACCCTATCCCAAATGGATTTTTTTTTAAAGGAGGCTCCCAATGGAAGGCCAAGATAACACATAGGAAGAGCGGCCATTTTACAACCCAACAAATCAGCTAGAAGATCCATATTCTCCATCTCCCCCACTGGGACCAATTCCGACTTCCCTAAGTTTACCTTGAGACCCGAAATCGTCTCAAAACACAGGAGTACAGCCCTTAAAGCTTTAAGTTGTCTGCTGTCCGCATCAGAGAAAATTAAAGTATCATCCGCGTACAATAAATGAGAGATGGATAACCTATTACTATAATTTCCTACCGAAAAACCAACCAAGAACCCACCCCTTACAGCAGTTTCCACCATACGACTCAATGCCTCAATAACGACAACAGATAGAAAAGGAGATAACGGATCACCTTGTCTCAGACCCCTCGAACTCTGAAAAAATCCACAAGGTTGCCCGTTTACTAACACGGAGAACCGGGCGGTTGAAACACAATGTTTAACCCAGCCACACCACTTATCAGCAAATCCACATCTCCTTAACATATAAAGCAAAAAATTCCAGCTCACATGCTCATAAGCCTTTTCCATATCCAGCTTGCAGAGGACTCCCGGGATACCATCCCTCAACCGGCTGTCCAAGCATTCATTCGCTATCAAAACTGAATCCATAATTTGTCGACCCCGAACGAAAGCATTTTGAGGTTTGGAGATTATTTTCTCCATCACCAAACTCATGCGGCTTGCTAGCACCTTCGAAATGATTTTATAGATCCCTTCTACGAGGCTTATAGGTCAGAAATCTTTCAACTCCATGGCCCTCGCAATCTTCGGAATGAGAGCAATTAAAGTGGCATTAAGGGACTTCTCAAACTTGTGACAAAGGTGAAACTCTTGAAAAACCTGCATCACATCATCCTTCACCACATCCCAACACTCTTGGAAGAAAGCCAAAGAAAAAACATCGGGGCCCGGGTTTTGTATTTGCACATACTATGCACCACTTGATGCACTTCGGCCTACTCAAAAGGTCTCTCCAGCCAACTTGCAGCACCATTATCTAGTTGATCGAAAAACAAACCATCCAATTTAGGGCGCCATCCCGCCGTCTCTTTGAGAAGCTCCTCATAATAGCTCACTATATGATCTTGGACGTCCTTAGGGGCTTGAAACACCGTCTCTCCCGATCGAAGACTCAATAACATTGTTCCGCCTATGTGAGTTTGCCATTTTATGGAAAAACTTAGTACACTTGTCTCCCTCCTTCAACCATAGCATCCTAGATTTTTGTCTCCCAGAGATTTCTTCCGACAACAAAACCTTCTCTATCTCCTCCACCACCTCAACCTTCCTCAAAGAATTCTCCTCATTAGCCCCCACGACTTCTAGAGAATGCAACTCCTCCCATATAAGATTCTTTTGCTCATCCGTGTGTCTAAAAACCTCAATATTCCTCCTCTTCAAATCAAACTCAAGAGCTTTTAATTTGTTAGCCACCAAGTGACTGGGTGAGCCATTTAATGAATAGGAAGCCAACCAATTCCTCACCCTATCCACGAAATCAGCCAATTGAAGCCACATGTTCTCAAATTTGAAATATCTTATACCCCCTTAATACCCCCACAACCACAATCTAACAAAATGTGGTCGTTTGAGCAAACCCGGGGCAATCTCTTCTGACATAAATCTGGATACTGAGTCTTCCAAGAAGTAGAGATTAGAAATCTGTCCAACCTTGACCCCTCTCTACTATATGATCTTGGACATCCTTAGGGGCTTGAAACACCGTCTCTCCCGATCGAAGACTCTTAATAACATTGTACCGCCTATGTGAGTTTGCCATTTTATGGAAAAACTTAGTACACTTGTCTCCCTCCTTCAACCATAGCATCCTAGATTTTTGTCTCCAAGAGATTTCTTCCGACAACAAAACCTTCTCTATCTCCTTCACCACCTCAACCTTCCTCAAAGAATTCTACTCATTAGCCCCCACGACTTCTAGAGAATGCAACTCCTGCCATAGAAGATTCTTTTGCTCATCCGTGTGTCTAAAAACCTTAATATTGCACCTCTTCAAATCAAACTTGAGAGCTTTTAATTTGTTAGCCACCAAGTGACTGGGTGAGCCATGTAATGAATAGGAAGCCAACCAATTCCTCACCCTATCCACAAAATCAGCCGATTGAAGCCACATGTTCTCAAATTTGAAATATTTTATACCCCCTTGAATACCCCCACAATCTAACAAAATGTGGTCGTTTGAGCAAACCCGGGGCAATCTCATCTGACATAAATCTGGATACTGAGTCTTCCAAGAAGTAGAGATTAGAAATCTGTCCAACCTTGACCCCTCTACTATTGGACCACGTAAAATTCCCCCCATGCAAGGGGAGATCGATCAAGTTAAGATTAAAAATCAGCTCCAAGAAGTCCTCCATCGTCCTTGTCAAAGAAGAGGCCCCTTCCCTCTCACAAGGAAATCGTACAAGATTAAAGTCCCCACACAACCCAAGGGAGTTCCCATAAAGAAAACAAGCCCAGTTCCTCCCACAAATAGCTTCTGTCACTCACTATCAACATTAGGCCTGTACACTCCCCAAGAGCCCCCCCACCCATCCTCAATGTTCTTGAAAGACCCCGCAATAGAATAGAACCAACTGCATACCTCAACTAGATCCACCACTCTCCTATCTCACATCAACAACACCCCACCTGAGGCCCCCAAGGAAGCTAAATAGCACCACCCAAAAATGAACAGCCCCATAAGCTATGAATGATGCTTTTGTCAACAAATTGCAGTTTAGTCTCTTGAAGACAAACGATATCAACTTTCCAACTACGGAGGAGGGATCAAATGCGAAGTCGCTTATCGACGTCGTTGATCCCCCTAACATTCCACGATAGAATTGTAGGCTTCATAAGATAGCAACTTGTTGAATCAACCCAAGTATGAAGGGCTGCACATGCACCATTTTCTTTCTTGGTTGTATTAGGCACCAACTGCAGCTACCAACCATCTACCCATCCACCGTATTCTGCAGCAAATATTGACAAAAGTTCATCTGCACCGAAAGAAGACTTGAAGTTGCATGCTTCTTGTCCCCCATGGTTCTCCTATAAAAGGAGATGAATTCTGAAGAGAAACCCATCCTCACTGCGGTGAGAGATCAAGGGCAGTGGGTGAGGAAAGGAAGAGGGACGTGAGAGAGAGAAATAGAATTTTGTAGATTTTCTGAAAATCTTGTACAAATTCTATAAAAGAGGCTCCAGTGGACGTAAGCAATTTGCTGAACCACTTTAAAATTGTTTTGTGTGATTTTCGGACAGGTTTGAGGCTCAACAAGTGGTATCAGAGCTCTGGTTCGATCTGTCCGAAAATTCAAGTTGCTCAAAATCAATTTTTGATCACACCACAATGTTCCTCTCATCAAGACGAATCCGTAGCCGCAAACGGCGTCGAAAACGGATGTCGGAGGTGCCCGTACGCGCCCCTGGAAGTCGGAGAGTGCGATGCACGCGCCTCAGTCGCACTGGAGGAAGAAGACGAAGTGGGATACACGATCCACGCGCCCCCACGCGCGGCTGGAGGAAGAAGACGCGTGGAAAACACTGCCTCACGCGCCCCCACGCGCGGCAGATGATTAAGACGCGTGAGGGACACGCGCCCACGCGCCCTCACGCGCGGCTGGGGGTTGAAGAAGCGTGCAGTGCACGCGCTCACGCGCCCCCCACGCGCACTCGGAGTACTCTGGCGCGTGTGGTACACGCGCCAGACGCGCCTCAGACGCCCTACTGCGGCGCGTGTGGTACACGCGCCAGAGAGATCTGGACCGTCCGATTTTCAGATCTTTGTTGGGCTAGATCTAAGCCATCCGGAGTCCGATTTCAACGATCAAATAGTGCTTTCCAACTATTTGGATCATTCCGGACTCATCCGTACGGTGGGAATGTCGAGATTCGCCATCAGTAATGTCGATCTGAACTGTCGATGTGTTGCAGATCATTTTGGGCTAGATCTACGCCGGTTGGAGTTCAATTGTGATGATCAAATAGTGTTGACAAACTATTTGGATCATTCCGAACTCATCTGTACGGTGGGAATGTGGAGATTCGCCATCGGTACTGTCGATCTGAACTGTCGAGGTGTTGCAGATCATGTTGGGCTTGATCGTAGCCAGTTGGAGTTCCATCGCGATGATCAAATAGTGGTGGCAAACTATTTGGATCATTCCGGACTCATCGGTACGGTGGGAATGTTGAGATTCGCCATCGGTACATTCGATCTGAACCGTCCACGTGTTGTAGATCAATTGTGGGCTTGATCGTAGCCAGTTGGAGTTCCATCGCGATGATCAAATAGTGGTGGAAAACTATTTGGATCATTCCGGACTCATCGGTACGGTGGGAATGTTGAGATTCGCCATCGGTACATTTGATCTGAACCATCCACGTGTTGCAGATCAGTTGTGGGCTTGATTGTAGCCAGTTGGAGTCATGATGGACTCATTGGTTTTGGGCTTAATTTAAGCCAGTTGGGATCGTGAAATTTGATGGATCAAATTTCAGATCATTGGACGATGCTGATTAACTTGTTATATCAGCAGGTTTTGGCAGTCATACAACTCATGGAGCATATTGTTATTAAGAGGAGAACCGCATCGGATCTCGTTGTGGCTTTCTTTGAAAAGCCAGTTGCAAATAACAAAGTGCAGATGAAGCTTTGATGTGGTAGTGTGGATACGTACAGTCTAAGAAGGTTCTGTCTAGGAGATTGGAAATTTTAAGTGTGTCCATTGTGACCCTCCAATCTTTCCTGGGAACTGACTTAGTGAGGTACTATTCATTTCTACGGTAAATTCATTAAAGCAATGTCAGGAAGTAAGGTTTCAAATCTTGTCAGATTTGAGGTGGAGAAACGGTTCAATTTCAGATAAGGCAGAAGGTACTATTGTTGCCCAATAGCATTTGGCGTTGTGGTCAAAAGGTTGGGAGGTTATGAGAACGGCTATAAGTAATTCTGCAAAGAAGTCAAAGTTGAAGTTTCTCAATGTAAGAGATCTTATCCTGGATGAGGAAGTGCGCAGAAGAGATTCTGGCAAGATTTCGAGTTGTTGGTCCTGAATATTGATTGTAAGGACAGAGGCAAGTCAAGATCTGGACAACAGATGACTCGCTAGAAATTGTGGCAAGATAGGCCACAAGAGACTGCTAAAATCAGGAGAAAATTGAGAATGATGCTGTGAATATGGTGACTGAAGAAATACATGGCGTTGCATTTCTTGCAGTGCACAATGCTATTAAAGACAGCCTGAAGACAGCAGTCATTCAGTAGTGTTTTCTCAAAGGCGTTGAAGGGCAAATCAATCCCTGAAGTCAACAGTGATACTAGCGACTGGTGAAACGGCTAGTACAAGGAGCAGTTTCGGCAAGTGGCTCCAAGTCAGTAAGTGGAGATACTGGTATTGATGCTAATGTTGTGTCTCTCTCCATGGAAAAAGAGACATGTATATCCTCATGGCATGCCGCTAATTCCCAGAGTTGCCATGATAGAGGATGTGTTAATGTTAGCAGGTCCACAAGTTTACACACAGGCATTGGTTTGGCATTAATGCAAGGTGTGTGGTGGAAATTCATGTCGATGGCTGATGAACTTCCAGGAGAGCCAAACGTGGAAGTTACACCATAGTTTTCAGCAAGGTTATTTTCGACATGGGCCGAAGTGAAATGCTTGGAATTAGTTTATTCTGAGTGGATATGCTTTTATGGTGAAGCATGATAGCGGGAGCTATGAAGATCTTCATTGAGGTGGAGCTTGGCTGTGGGACCAGTCAAAGTCACAAGGTGGAGATTGTTGCTATTGTTGCCAATAGCATTTGGTGTTGGAAGGTCACGAATGATTAATTGGTCTTGGCTAGTGGTAATTGTCGTGTGAATCAGATGAGAAAGTAAAAGGAACCCAGTTTTACTTTTCTAAAGAAATCTCCCTAGACCACGACATGAAGTATATGTGTGAGAGATGGGAACAAAGCGTCAGATGTTCCAGGGATATCTACACCTAAAGAACTGCCAAGACGATCAGACCTCCATGGTGGTTACTACCTTAAAATGTATCCTGCTGAATGAAGGTAGTGAACTACGGTATGAAGAAAAATCTTGCAAGAAGGGAGATTATGCAAGTCGAAGACTGCACACAAGATGGACACATGCGACTGAAGATAGCAGCAGGATGAAGGGTCAGTCACCCAGATCAGAGATGAGACCTCAGCAACAGGTTCTCTGATATGTGTCAAGGTCTGTGCGAGACCATTGATTCCCAGTGTAGTGGGAGATGTGTTGCCCTATGTAGATGTGTTGATTAAGGGCATTGTACGTGATGAACTAAAGTTATGCATCACTTTAGTTAGTCTTCTAAGTTGAAGACATGAGCTGTAAAATTGTATAAGGGATCATGCTGGAGATAGAGCTCGGCATGTTGAGAACCAGTCTCCAAGTTGGAGATTGGTGTGATTGTAGGATTATGGAGCCTAGTTTGAAGGCTGTAAAGGCACCAAGCAGATTGTTCGCTCGGATGTGGCTAGAGCGAAGCAGATTGTTCGCTCGGATGAGCCTAGAGCGAAGCTCAGTTTGCTCAAGGTGTACATGAGTGCGGACTCATGGACTCGAGCAAAAGAAGAATCCTAGAGAGTTGAGATTGTGCAATTGAGCACTGGTAAATCTCCTCTGAAGAAAATCCCTTGCAAGCTCCGTGGATGTAGAAGATGCTGATGCATTTGAAGATGCATTTGGAAAAGCATTTGGACATCCATTTGAAGACGTACCTGCAGATGCATTGGAGCGTATTCGATAGCAGAAGTCTCTCATATCAAAGAAAAAGGTGTATTCATTTGAATAATGAATTAGTTTGCAAGCAGCCTGGTATGGCATACTTGGGTGGAGGGGGTGATTGTTGAATCAACCCAAGTATGAAGGGCTGCACATGCACCATTTTCTTTCTTGGTTGTATTAGGCACCAACTGCAGCTACCAACCATCTACCCATCCACCGTATTCTGCAGCAAATATTGACAAAAGTTCATCTGCACCGAAAGAAGACTTGAAGTTGCATGCTTCTTGTCCCCCATGGTTCTCCTATAAAAGGAGATGAATTCTGAAGAGAAACCCATCCTCACTGCGGTGAGAGATCAAGGGCAGTGGGTGAGGAAAGGAAGAGGGACGTGAGAGAGAGAAATAGAATTTTGTAGATTTTCTGAAAATCTTGTACAAATTCTATAAAAGAGGCTCCAGTGGACGTAAGCAATTTGCTGAACCACTTTAAAATTGTTTTGTGTGATTTTCGGACAGGTTTGAGGCTCAACACAACTACCCCGCCCCTTCACCTTTTCCTGCCCAACACTGCCCTCCTCATTATCATAATTTATAGTGCACACCAATCTTTTCAGCTCTCTTATCTTTTTTAACCACTGACTTCGTGGCCATTGATTTGCCTGCTTCAACAGCCACCAACAGGGCCTTAAATTGCTCCTCCTAACATTCCACGATAGAATTGTAGGCTTCATAAGATAGCAACTACCCCGCCCCTTCACCTTTTCCTGCCCAACACTGCCCTCCTCATTATCATAATTTATAGTGCACACCAATCTTTTCAGCTCTCTTATCTTTTTTAACCACTGACTTCGTGGCCATTGATTTGCCTGCTTCAACAGCCACCAACAGGGCCTTAAATTGCTCCTCCTAACCTTCGCACGAAATCCCTACCCATTGCTGTAATTTTGTCACTTTTTCTAGCACCCAATTCGGAGACTTAGGGACTGGAGTAGGTGGAATAGCACACAGAGGGGTAGGGCTACCCAACTCCTTCAAATCATCTCCCCCACACTTACCTAACACTACAGCAAGTCCATCTGTCCCCACCACCCCTGTAGCTCCACCACCCTTCTCAGCCTCCTTGAAAGAATCTTCTAACTGACCAGCCTCTATTGGAAGAGCCAATTCACACACCCCATGCAACACCTCCCTTGATGTCCCTGTGCCACTCTCGCCACCTCTGCCGTCAGCCATTTCACGCAACCATGGGACAATGCTCCCTTGATGGCGTCTCCCCCACCGAATGACTAGAAATTCACTAAAGGAAACCTAATCTCTTCAGACGATGCCTCCCCTTCCTTTGCCCACTCCTCTACCAGCTTTCCATCCACCATCTCCTCCCTGCGAGGTGATTGTTTTGGCCCACCATTATGATCGCTGGCGACCGGCGAAACTTCTTGTGCCGATGGGGGGTCCGGCATGATCCGTGGTGACGCTGCGGGAGGGTGACTCAAGTCCAGAACCGAGATATCGGCTGAGACCTGAGATGCTCTCCAAATTTGCTTTGGGCCTGGCCCCTTGCTCAGCCCACTCCCCTTTGAAGGCCCAGCCTAACCCGAATCCTGGCCTAGGCCTGTCTACTTAATTCCCTTCCCCTTGACGCAGCGTTTAAGGCTATTTATTTCTTCCAGCAATGCCCCCACTCTCTCCTCCATACTAAGCAACACCTTTAACATAATTTCCTCATTTGCACCCAACATCACGATGCCATCTCCTTCAACCTTCTAAACACCCTCCGAAATGATCACTCTTGGCAGCGCTGCATGCTGCACGGCTTGAGGCAGTACCCTCTGAGCTTGAGTCACCTCGCTGTACGTTTTGAGCTGTCTGTCGTCAAACATGCAGGAAACACCTGTGCTGTACCTCTGTCACCGCCACCCACTCTATTTCTCTTGCTCGTAATAGGGAAGGAGAAGTAAGCTCCTTCAAGGTATCCTTGAAATTCCTCCATCCCTCCCCCTTCCTCCCTTCCTCCCTTCCTGCACCACTAACAGGCCTCTCCTCTTCTCTTGGCCAAGCACCGAAATAGAAAAAAACCTGCCATTGTGGTTGCGGCCCGTCTGCACGACTAGCACCTGGTTTCCTTTTCTATGGGTTCTAAGGTACTCAAATGAACCCATTGAAGCTATGCATTCCTTCACCACAAGCCCTACCACCCCAGAGCTTCAGAGTCCATAGAGATGTGATTCACCACACGGCGACTGCATTCCATGTTTCTCCACCTCCACTCATTTTCCCTCTTAAACGGAAAAAGCTTATGATCAATAAAAACCTCTATATGCAGCCCCATCACACCCAACTAACTGCAAACCAAATTGTAAACGAAAAAGAAATACTATGAAAAAAGTTCCCGACGAGAAGCGTCGTGGAACGAAGAGAAGAAAGGAAACGAAAGAAGTTTCCGACGAGAAGCGTCGTGGAACGAGAGGCTCATGCCCGGCAAGAGACGCCGATGATGAGATTACGAATATGCATGAGAACAGAAATACGTACGGACAAAGCTGTATGGACAAGTTAATCTCCTGCTCTAACCCTCCAATTCCCTGTATGTTTTTCTAGCTTCAACAAATCTAACCCATATCCAACTCTTGATAACACATACTAGAAGAGTGGAGTGACAATTGATCATTTGTTGCTCTGCTGCAAAGTTGCTAGATTAATATTGGCCTCAATCTTCCATCATTTTGGTGTTTATTGCCTGATGCCTCAAAGTGTTGTAAAGTTGATGGCTTGTTGGAGAAGTCAGAATGTTGGTCAGAGCAACATGGAAGTTTGGTGAATGTTATGTCTAATGTGGTGTGCCTGCAAATGCAATGCATGGAACTTTGAAAGAAAACGGTGGATGAGTGAAAGAAATCTGTCTGGATGTTGGCTCAAAATAATCCTGGATTTTTTTAATTATATTGAGTTTTTGTCATTTTACTTTCCTCTTTTTCCTAGTCTTCTGCTCTCTTGTTTATACCTTGTGTACTTGGTTTGCTCCTTTTTGTTACTAGCATATTGTTTCCCAGGAAATGTGGACAACAAAAGTGACCATATTGCATTTTAGGTGGTAGGCATGATGGTCATGTACTGATTTCAAAAGTTAGAAACAGAAGATTCTGTAGTTTTAGCTTTATAAGATTTTGTGGGAACCGAACATTGAAATGCATAATAATGATATTACTTGTCAAAAAAAAAAAAAAAATGATACTTCGTTCTAGGATCATTGATTCATTAGGTGCATTGTATATACAGGAAGTGGTTAATTTTATCCAATATATGTTTCTAATGTGATAACTTTACCTGTAGCATTTTAACTCCATACTACAATGAGGAGGTTCTCTTCTCCTTGCATGATCTGGAAGTGCCAAATGAAGATGGTGTTTCAATCTTGTTTTACTTGCAAAAAATTTATCCAGGTTCTTTTTTGTTCCTCTTTCTTTTGCACCATTTCCATCTCTAGCATTTGGTCTGGGGTCCATAACATACGGGTAATTATGAATATATAGATGAATGGAACAACTTTCTTCAACGAGTGAAATGCTCTAGTGAAGAAGAACTTAAGGTGAAATGCTCTGGTGAAGAAGAATCTAAAGACTCTGATTATTTAAGGGAAGAACTTCGCCTCTGGGCATCTTATAGGGGCCAATCTTTGACTAGAACTGGTACTCTCTCTCTCTCTCTCTCTCTCTCTCTCTCTCTCTCTCTCTCATGTACATGTTTTGTTTTGACAAGATTTATACTGGGAGTTTATGTGTTTTCATCTCAAACTGGATACTTTTACTAATGCCAGCTAGAGGTATGATGTACTACCGGAAAGCTTTGGAGCTTCAGGCTTTCCTTGATATGGCCAAAGATGAAGGTACCTTTTACTTAAGAAAATATTTTGATAGGTTTATTCTTGAAAAAAGAAATAATCATTTTCTTAAATTATATCTGTTCTAATTATTTTTCTTTTTTATTGTGATATCATTATTGTGATTATTCAGATTTAATGGAAGGCTATAAAGCCATAGAATCAAATACTGAGGACCACTCAAAGGGGGAAAGGTCGCTGTGGGCGCAATGTCAAGCTGTGGCTGATATGAAGTTCACGTATGTGGTGTCATGTCAGCAATATGGGATTAACAAACGATCTGGTGACCCTCGTGCACAGGACATCCTGAGGCTCATGACAACGTATTTAGCCAAACTTAGTACTGTGAACTTATTTTCATTGCTCTTGGGTATTGAATATGTTTCTGTTTGGCAGATACCCATCACTTCGTGTGGCATATATTGATGAGGTAGAGAAACCCAGCAGTGAAAAATCCAACAAAATCAATGAGAAGGTTTATTTTTCTTGTCTAGTGAAGGCTGCTTTGCCGAAGTCTGATAGCTCAGATCCTGGACAGAATTTGGACCAGGTAGAGGCTCATTCAGTTGGAGAACTGAAATTACTCAAATTTCGGATAGTCATCTTGTAATCCTTGCCATTTAAATCACCATATCCATAAATGTTGCGCTCAAGTGTGACAAAACACTTGTGAATGCTGGACCTAGTTGATTACTTAAATGATATGACATTACCAATGAAACTAGACTGGCATTAGCGGTGTAGAAGTGAATGATTTTCTTAGCACTGAAGATAAAATCTTCAGTAGTTGCGAAACTTGTGTATATAACTATATTTTATGAATGCGGTAAAAATTTTCCAATTTATTTATTTGCATTTATATTTACACATTTATATAAAATTATTTTTATGTACACGGTCTATGACCTCCTAATATATTGTATTTAATTGTCTTAATGTCAAAACAGGAAATTTATAGAATAAGACTTCCGGGACCAGCTATCTTGGGTGAGGGAAAGCCAGAAAATCAGAATCATGCCATTATATTTACTCGGGGTGAAGGCCTGCAAACGATAGATATGAACCAGGTGTTGATAGTCGAATCTTAGAAATCATGCTTATCTCTATTGGGAAATTTCTTTTAGCATATTCGTTTGGTTAAAATGTCTATTGCTATAGGATAACTACATGGAAGAAGCATTGAAAATGAGGAATTTGCTTCAAGAATTCCTTAAAAAGCATGATGGTGTGAGGTACCCTACAATTCTGGGGCTTAGGGAGCATATATTTACTGGAAGGTAAGCAACTTAATGTTGTTATTGGATCTATGCTGTTTGTCTTTGGAACTAATTATATGATATTAATGTCTGGCTAACTATTCTATTCCACTATTGTGCAGTGTTTCTTCTCTTGCTTGGTTCATGTCAAATCAGGAAACCAGTTTTGTGACAATTGGACAGAGACTGTTGGCCAACCCTCTGAAGTAAGTTGTCATTTTATGAATCCCTTCAAAAGGTTGAATTTTTTTAATGACAAGTAGAAAGGGTGAAAACTTATTTTAATTGATTGATGAAAGTTTGGAGTGTAATATCTTAATGATAATGGCATGAACATACATGATTTTCTTGTATCCCTAGACAGTCATGGCTAGGTGTGTCTCTTGTATATGTCCTGTGTACTTGGCTTCACCTATTATCTATAAAATTTCTTATTTACTGAAAAAAAAAATATTTGAACTGAGAACTTATTTTAATTGATTGAGAGAGAGGAATTGCTTTATTTGTAAATCCTGTAAATCTTTTGATATTCTATTTTCCGTTCATATGAACTATTTTCGCATGCACTTTTAACAGCAGCTAGAAAATCATCACTGCGGGAAAGTGGTTGACATTATGGCTTCATAGATGATGCAATAGTGTCATACCAGCTATATGGCACGTTTTAAGTAATTTTCATGTAACAGCTTGACAAATGAAACCACTTAATTGTGTCACGTAATTGTGTCAAGTATTAAATGCCTTCTCCAAAAAACAGAAGTGCTTAGTCAAAGAAAGTAATTCATGGTGGAAGTGCTTTGGATTTCTGGTTAATTTATTGCTACTCAAGATTCCACCTTCGAGTATCTCATAATTCTGTGAGTAGTAATGAAATGATTTGAACTAAGATGTTTTATTGGATTTTGGGAGTTTTGAAGTAAGAAAAGGTTGTATTGATTTTTTTATTTTGTTTTGAAGTTTGTAAAAGTTGTATTACTTTTGTGTTTGGATGGTGATTAGGTAATTGATTAGATGAAAAAGTTGAAGATTTGAAATTGAAAAGTGTCTTGTGTTTGTGTAATGTTTGGGAAGGAAATTATGAGAAGTTTTGTTAATTTCATGTATCATCTTTGTATCCAAACATTCCCTTTCTCTGCCAGAAACTTACTTTTCTACCTCTCTTGGAAGTAGTAGACCCTTGCAAACAAGACACTAATGTCAAGCTACATTGAAAACTTAATCTCTAATTATAAGTGCTAGTCATGGTCTTGCAGAATATGATTTAGGACATTTGTAATGTATAATATAACAAGTGCTCAGAAATAAAATGACATTGGGGCCACTGCAGTGGGTTGTTGTGCTAGTCTCCCCGGGGGTTTAGGTTCCATGGCTGAGTCCTAAGGGCTCTACTGTGGGGTGGTTCCCCCGTTATAAAAAGTAAAATTGACATTGGGGCACCATTTTTAAACTAAATATTGCAAGTCTGTGGAATGACTAAGCTTTCATGATTTCCTTGTATCTATTTCTACCTCTTGGCGTCTTCTCTTGTATTCTTCTGTGTCCTTGGGTTACGTTTATACTTTACTGTTAATAAATTATTTGATTTCTTATGAAAAAAAAACTATGACAATGGCAGTTTTAGTGCATGCGACCTCGGAAAGTATGCAATCAGTTTCTTTCTATGTCCATCTGTATATCTGGAAGGGAACTTTTTATAAATGTGTTGTGCTTGTTTCTGTTCATAGTCTTGCATTTCATAATATATTATGAATGCATGTCTTCAGTTGTTTCTTCAGATTATCTCGTTCTTAAGAGAGATTCTAAACCAATTCTCTTCCTTGTTTTGTGCATCTAGGGTTCGATTCCACTATGGTCATCCTGATGTGTTTGATAGGCTCTTTCACCTTACAAGAGGGGGTGTCAGTAAAGCATCTAAAGTTATTAATTTGAGTGAAGATATCTTTGCTGGTATATAAGCTTTTATACTCATTTTTTGTTTGTGCAACATTCTGGCTTTATCCAGTAACTTTTATTATAACTGCAAACACAGGCTTCAATTCTACCCTTCGTGAAGGCAACATTACCCATCATGAGTACATACAAGTTGGGAAGGGTAGGGATGTGGGCCTCAACCAGATTTCTATGTTTGAGGCAAAGATAGCTAATGGCAATGGAGAGCAGACATTGAGTCGGGATATATACAGGCTTGGACACCGTTTCGACTTTTTCCGGATGTTATCAGCTTATTTTACCACAGTTGGTTTCTACTTCAGTACTCTTGTATGTACAAATTTAACTAGCTAATATTTCCAGGTTTTGGAATATTATGTATGTAGCTGAAGACTTTTGACCATTATCTCATTTTCTTCTGGCAGATCACTGTGCTCATTGTGTATGTGTTCCTTTATGGTCGCCTTTATCTTGTCCTTAGTGGGCTTGAAGAAGGGATGATTAATCAACCAGCAATTCGAGACAATAAACCTCTTCAAGTGGCTCTTGCTTCTCAGTCTTTTGTTCAAATTGGATTTTTGATGGCGTTGCCTATGTTAATGGAGATTGGTTTGGAAAGGGGTTTTCGAACTGCATTGAGTGAATTCATATTGATGCAACTGCAACTGGCTCCTGTATTTTTCACATTCTCTCTCGGAACAAAGACCCACTACTATGGGAGGACATTACTTCATGGGGGTGCAAAATATAGGGCTACTGGTCGAGGCTTTGTGGTGTTCCATGCCAAGTTTGCTGACAATTATAGACTGTACTCCCGTAGTCATTTTGTCAAGGGTCTTGAGCTTATGATCTTACTTCTTGTTTACCAAATATTTGGTCATACTTATAGAAGTCCTGTTGCATACGTCTTGATCACTATATCCATGTGGTTTATGGTGGGCACCTGGCTTTTTGCTCCCTTTCTGTTCAACCCTTCTGGTTTTGAGTGGCAAAAGATTATAGACGACTGGACCGATTGGAATAAGTGGATTAGTAACCGAGGAGGCATAGGTGTTCCACCCGAAAAAAGTTGGGAATCATGGTGGGAAGAGGAACAAGAGCATCTTCGTCATTCTGGAACGCGTGGTATCATAGCCGAGATATTGTTATCTTTAAGATTCTTTATCTATCAGTATGGGCTTGTATATCATTTAAACATTACAAAAAACACTAAGAGTTTTCTGGTAAGGATCTTGTTTCTTGTGTTTTATTTTGTTTCTCGGAAGATATTAATAGCAATATCATGTAATCTTTTTGCCTGGTTGCAGGTATATGGAGTATCTTGGCTGGTGATCTTTCTAATCTTGTTTGTGATGAAGGTAAGTGCAAACTTTTGCGATTATTTTCCTATAACATGTTCCATAATGCACAGCATAAAATATTACTTCCTCCATGCAACTAGTCATTTTCATCTTTTTAGACTAACTAGTTCGCATAATGTGAGGAATTATTAAATTTAATGCAAAATTATACAGTTAATTCTGTTGAACGTGATTATTACATGCCAGAGCATTGAAGCACCAAAAATAGCCCTAGTAATTACACTACCCCGTGTAGTTTTTTTGTTTTTGTAATGATTATTGTTTTTCTAGTAATTACCCAAAGTTTCCAACTTATTTATGTTCTCGCTGAAAGAAGAAAATCATAAATTTACTACTAATATAAATTTAGTCCCAAGATATTGCCCACTTCTCTCAAAGCATATCTCCACATTTGCTATCTCTCCATGACAAAACTTGAGATGCGTGGGTGGAAAAAACCAATATTGACAAAGATGAGATGCATGGAGGAGAAGAGAAAGAGGAAGGGATTCCAAAAAGAGAAATACTTTAGCCACAAAGTAATTACACAAAAGTAATCTCACAAACTGATGTGATTTGTCAAATTGTAAAGTTATTTTTATTGTATTTGACAAACCACATCAGTTTGTGAGATTACTTTTGTGTAATCCTTTTGTGGCTGTAGTACTCTTCCAAAAATTTACTTAATAGAAACTGATTGGTAGATGAAAAGCTTGGCACAGACAGGTGAGATTCATGGGAGGGAGGAGAAGAGCAAAAGATTGTGTTTCAAATATATATAAAAAAGGAAAAAGAAAAAGAAAAGAAAACTAAGGGTAAATTGTCTGTAAGGACAAGAAATAATAAAACGTTTGCGATTAAAAAAAATACAAATGCATTTTATACATTTTAAAATTATTCAGGCAATAGATTGGAGCCTAGCATTACGATTCTTTTTTAACTGCAATTCAGGAGTGCATTCCCCAAATATCTGAATATTGAATTGAACTTGTTCTTGGTTATAGAATTCAGCTAGTAAACATTTTTTGTACACAAATCCCATATTTTTATGAATTAAGGGTTGGTAAATATTTTTCTTTCACACAATCTGGCTGATTTTGTGATGAAAAATGTTTGGGGGTTGGCGACCGAGTGCAGCTTATAGGGCATTCTTTGTTTTTATTCTGTTTTTAATTTGCACGTTCCAGCACAATATTCTGCTGCTTGCTTCTTAGATGTTGCATCTTTTGATTCCTCTTGCCTGTTTTTCGTATTGCAGTGTAAGGTTTCATTTGCGTGTCTTTATGAGCATTTATTTTTTAAAGTGTTTTTTTCTTTGTTAGACTGTCTCTGTTGGGCGTCGAAGGTTCAGTGCAAAATTCCAACTGGTGTTCCGGTTAATCAAAGGACTGATATTCTTGACTTTTGTCTCCATTCTGGTCACTTTAATTGCCCTTCCGCATATGACACTACAAGACATCATTGTTTGCATCCTTGCCTTTATGCCAACTGGTTGGGGGCTCCTCCTGGTACTCTACTGTTTCTGTTCTTTATACTTCCATTTTGCTATTATATTGTGCTGAAGTAACAATGTGTATTGGAGTAGTCTCCAAACAGATTTGTTGGTTCTTGACCCCCATATTTTATACCTAGTATCTATTTGAACACACACACACACACAACACCCCCCCCCCCCACCCAAAAAAAAAAAAAATCTTGTTTGGTTTCACATATCCAGTAATGCAAGCTTGTGTGCTTAATTAAATTTCACATGCTTGTTTTTTCTCCTCAATTGCACCAGATTGCACAAGCCTGCAAGCCGGCTGTTCAGAAAGCTGGGTTTTGGGGTTCAGTTCGGACGCTTGCTCGTGGTTATGAGATTATTATTGGCTTGCTTCTCTTCACTCCAGTTGCATTCCTTGCATGGTTTCCTTTTGTTTCAGAATTCCAGACTCGTATGCTCTTCAACCAGGCATTCAGCCGAGGTCTACAGATTTCTCGCATTCTTGGTGGCCAAAGGAAGGATCGTGCAGCACGCAACAAGGATTAATCTTAAGAATTGCTTTTTTCCGGAGTACCTGATATGGTTGGCAAATGAATTCATTGTTCGTATCTATTTTAAGCTGTTGTAATTATGGCAGTAATAGGACTGCATTAGTGCAATTTTGTGTATTCCGTCTGACTCAAAGTACTGCAGCTCTTCACCATGTCATCCAAACACATTTAACTGATTGAATTTTTATTGGAAATGATATTTTCCTTATTACTGATTTTTTTTCTTTTCCAACAAACTGTAGCCTCAAATTACTGGCGAAATGCCAAGAGAGGGAAAAAGGAAAACATTGGGGATAAGGTGAAAAATGAATTGTAGTTTCCCTTCTTTTTGACCAGGCAGCATCTTGCTAAGATTGATGGAATCTTACCTATTAACATTAACCCAAGAAATGTAAGTACAGTTGTGTATTTTGCATGATAATTTTTACATCCAACTGATTGCAAAATATGATTCAAGAATAATCATCCTATGTGCTACTTGGGAGATCAATAAGCTAGCTCAGACTAGTTTGGAAGTTCTAGCAAAGACTGCAACAAACGATTTGCAAAGAAAGAATGAAAAAGGATGATGGATTTGGATGATGCTTATTCCTTAACCTTGTGCAGTTTGCTTTTATTTCTCCAAGCTAGAAATTTTGAAGTGCCCCTGGTTAACCTCAAGTTCTGTTCTCACTCCCTTTAATGGTGATCCCAAAGAATACTTTTCATGATTAGTGTTTGATGTAACTACCCAAATATCATTTTTCTATAAACTACAAGATAATTTTGAACAAGATATGTGCTACAAACTTCAAAACTTCCATTAGAAAAAGACACCTTCAAGGATATGAAAGCATAATTTTCCCATGGATCTCTCTCTTGCCCACTCCCTAAACCCCCCAAATCCTTGCTTTAGATTTCTTAATTTCTCAACACTTATTTTCCCATGCATTTCCTATGCTCCATTTCCTACCCCCCTTCAACCACCTCCTTTGGGAGGTTCTGATATGCTCATGTTTGCTTCTCTGCTCATAGAAACTCCATCTCTCCTCTTTAAAGAAAGAGTGTTTTGCTTCAAAATAAAAAACGAAGTCTAAAATTTCTTGAATGGTTTTGATCTTCTTTCAATTTGATATGCAACTGTAAAAAAGACAACATTTTAGTTGAGCCTTTGATTTTTTATTTCAATTATTATTACTTTGCAATATATATATATATATTTATAGAGTTGAGAATGCTACGAGGATTCCTCCAACTATGGTTTTTCTTTTTCTTCAATTAAATTATTTTCTTTTTGACTTGACAGCATTAAAAGTTTCTTGTCTTGTAACAAGTATCTCTAGCATCTAAAACTTCTAAAAACTTGAGGAGAATTTGATCATTGGACGACGTATTCTTCATGAATAGTACTTTTTCAAATTTTACCATTTCATGAATAGTTTTGGTGACTTATTTTTTTGTTACATTTTTTCTTATTACATTCTCTTCCTCCGAAATTAAGAGCATTCCCAATTCATATATATATATATATATATAAGCAGTTGGATAAAATGAATTATGGTCATCTAGATTTTGTAGTTTAAGGAATTTATGTTATTTGGTTGTATTTTTCAAACAAATAAGAATGTAGATTAGAAAAGAAAAGTTTTAAGAAAAATGAGGGGATGGGAGAATATAATCCGACATTGAATAAAAAAATGTTTCAAGCTGCTTTAGCCAAAAAAAAAAATCTCAATTACATATAGCCGACAAGAATCTTCAGTCTCAGCCGTTCAAGTACTAAGTCCTTAAATCCAACCGTCCATCCCATTATACTTCTATCTATAAAACCATCCTTTAGGGGACGATTTGGTCACCCCTGAAACGGTACTTTGGAAAGAAACCTCAAGGATTTCCGTTTCTCAAGACCTTACCAGACTGAGAGAGAGAGAGAGAGAGAGAGAGATTTTTCTGAGAAAAGTGATTATTTTTTCACCGAAATTAAAGAGAAACGCGCTCAATGGTCTCTTAAGATCGGAATCTGAAATGGATTAGATTTCTAGGGTTTCGATCTATCCTCTTTCGTTTGATTGTATGTTTGTTTGTTTTTTTGTCGCTAATTGTTCGATTTCGGATTCAATTTAACGAACATTAAAATTATCGTTCTAACCCGCGATTGTGATTGGAGGCTCTGAAGAATCAGTCTTTAGGGTTTGGTTCCATTCATTTAGTGGAAAAACGATGAACGATCAGTCACAGATGATGAATCAGCAGCCTCCGCAGATGTTGAACCAGATGATCAGCCAGCCCCTGCCTCCCCAGATTCAGATGATGGCTCAGCCCCAAGCTCAGCAGTCTCAGATTATGATGATGAACCAATCTAAGCAGCAGTCGCAGCCTCTGCCCATGTTGAACCGGGGATACAACAAAGTGTGGCCCCAACACGCTTCGATGGATCATCCTAGCAATAAGTTTCAGAGCTCTTCTTCTTTGAAGCCCAATTACACGGCGGCTTTAAAGCCTGGTCGAAGCAATTGGAAGGGCAAGAAGGTGTCTGATAAGCACAAGAATCCGAGAAGGATGGAGAAATCAATGTCAATTCCCATGCCGATGCCTAACCCGGCAATAACCGGTACTAGTAGTAGTGGGGGAGGGTACAAACCCCCGGCTCTTTACGAATTGCAGTCCCAGAATAGATTTAAAGCCCGGAAATTCCACCAGAAGAAGAAGTACAACAATAGGGTTGCGCCTTATGCGCCTAGGAACACGACGTCGTTTATAATCAGGGCTAAGAAGACTGGTGGGATTGCTGATCTGGTGTCCCCGTGCCCTGTGACGCCGGCGGTGCTCCCTACGCCAATATTCTCCCCCTCGAGGGAAGTGTTGGGGGATATGGCAAAGGAGGAGTGGGGTGTTGATGGGTATGGGTCAATGAAAGGGTTGATTCGACTTCGGTCACCTGGTGGGAATGAGCACGAGGAGGAGGAAGAAGAGGAGAATGGTGGGTCGAGTGAGAGTGATGTTGAGGAGCACGTGGAAGTGGAGAGGAGGTTGGACCATGACTTGAGCCGCTTCGAGATGATATATCCAAATTACAGTGGGTTGGAGTACCATAATGTTTTGGAGAATAGGGTTGATGATCAGGATTCACATATAGCGCAGTTGGAGGAGGAGAACTTGACGTTGAAGGAGAGGCTTTTCTTGATGGAGAGAGAGCTGGGGGACTTGAGGAGGAGGTTGCAATTCCTAGAGAGACAGAACCAAGTGATGGGGGATGTGAATGAGGAGGTGGTGGAGAATGGGTCCGAAAACGATAGCGAGGGCGGGTTGGATGCCCCAGCTTTAATGGGTTGCGAGAATAATGCAGACATGGAATATGTGCCTGGAAAGGGAGGGAAGGAAAGAACTACTGATAATGAGAATGATGTGGCATCGGGTAATGAGGGTGTAAGCGGTGCTTGTATGGAAGAGTTTGAAGAAAGGAATGAGCTTTTACCGAAGGAAGTGATTGCCGATCAAAATGAGCGTAAAGGTGAAGAAATTATGAAGGAAAATGTGGTGAAGGATGCGGAAATGAGGACTGAGTCTGTAAGGAATGAAGTCATTGCAGTTGAGAATGGCGCCAAGAATGAAGAACGAAGGAGCGATCATTGCAGTTGAGAATGACGCCAAGAATGAAGAACGAAGGAGCGAGTTATTACCAAATGAAGCCGCCATTGCAAAGGAGGTGGTCAAAGTTGAAAAGGTTGCAAATAAATTTGTGTCTGATGTAGAATTGACTTCGGTCAACGATGGACTGGAATTGAAAAGGCAATGGATAATATTGTGGAGAAGAACGAGTTCACGAATGAGGAACTGAGGAATGTATTCTCAGAGAAGAGCATTGGCGACGGTGACTAATTTGTCCCGCGTTAATGTAAGTAGCTTCTCTGAACAGATAGATCTCGAGAACATCTAAATTACCGTCGTTGATTTGTGCAACATATGGATATAGGAGATAGAGTAGAATGTAGTTTATTAGTTTTCTTTCTTTGTAGTTGGTCTGATGAGGAGAGACGCAAAGAACTGGCATTGTACTCTACATGCTGCCATCATTCCGCGTAATAACATCTGTAGGCTTATTAGGTTACTTAGTTCTTTTCCCTTTTCTTTGGGTGCAAGGCTAATTTGGAAAGAAACTGTGAATTTGTATGCTAAATCTGATGACTTATTATGCACTTGTGCTTCTGTTTTTTCCCGCGGGAGTTTTTTTCTTTTAAGCATATTGTTTCTGGTTCAATGCATTGTTGATTCTTTCGTTTGATTTCTTTTGCATGTTTGCCAATATTTTTATTTTTATTTTTTTGCTATCTGTTAAAAGGGAACATCCTTTTGTTGTTACGCTGAAAAGCTGTATGGGAACTTTAGAATGAGTTTTGTTTCGTATGATTTATACTTGGAAGTGGTTTCTGAAGTACTATCTAATACCTGACTTCTCGGTGAATTTTGCTGGAGTATGCAAGTTGCTTGTGTGCGTGTGCGGGGGGATCTGCTAGTTGGGAAACGTCCTGTGTAAATGGTTATGCTTTTTGCAGTCTTCAATAAAATTTTTCATTTCTGTCTGTGGCCTCGTACTTTTCAAGGGAAAGATTAAGGAATGAGATCAGATTAAATTTTGATGGATCAGCTGCAGAGGGTTAGAAATTCTTTCGATTCAATGCCTTCATTTTCATGTTCATAATGAGTTTACTTGATTTTTCTGGCAGGCATTAGAGTCCAAAGGGAGGCCCCCCACTGCCTCATTATTTGAGGAAAGTTTATGCAATTCTTGTGTTGCTGGTCATGGGGTATAGAATAATCAAAGGATAATGCTGATAACTCACACACTTCACTAAATGAGTTAAAGAAAATATATGAATTGAACAATTACTATTGAGCTCTTTAATTTTTTGTTATTATTGTACAGTTGTAGTGTGGCCACGATGGTTGCTTTCAAGGTGGAGAGATGGGAGGTGAGATGTTATAGGTCAGATCTCGTCCATGGGATGGTTTTTGAGGTCGGATCCTGGTTGAATGTGCTCTTACCCCGCTCTTATTTCCTATTGTATTTGGAGAATGTGCCGTCAAAGGTTGCCAATTTTTCTGTTTTTTGGTTGGCACTTGGCAGCCTTAAGAAAGATCTGTATCCATGGGATAAGATAATCCAAGAAAAACGGTATTGGATTGGTGCCGTGTAGGCAAAATGGAAAAAAGTAAGGATCACTTTTTGCTACATTGTGAGTTGGTCAGGGAATCAAGGACGACGATGCTAAACGCCTTTGCGATTGAGTGGGGTTATCACCCAACAGGTGGTGGTGTAGGAACGTTCGCTGAATCCCTTTGGAGACCATAGAAATTCTGATGTTTGGCTGATGGTTTGGAAAGAACACAATATTCAAACCTTAGAAGACGGTCGAAGATTGAGAAAGGATGATGTTGACTTTAAAAGCAAACATCTAGCATTCTCTATAGGAAAATGCTACTCGGTCATTTGAGTTTACCACTCGGACCGCTTAAGTTAGCAATGCCACGTAGCACAGTCAAGTCATATTAATTAGAAAAAAAATAATAATAATGTAACACTCCATTTTTTTTTCCTCAATTGTTAGGCATATCATCCGAAGATTCACTTCTCGTTTGTTTTTTTATTAATAGCAATGACTATAAAACAAGGCACATCAATTGTAAGCTGTGATATTTCTTTGGCACAACAGAATAGACATGAAATTATGAATTTGGAAACAATGGAGATTGATAAAAAAATTTTAGAAGCATTATTGTTTGGTAATGAGCTGAATGATACATTTTGGAAATTTATTAAGGGATTTGATAATTTTTTGTATTCAACGAATCATTCTGCAGATGCTTGCGCAATCACGATAACAAATTAATACTTGTGATAATAAGAAAAAAAAAAAAGAGATTTACATTCAGCATTATTGATTGGTAATGAACTGAATGATGCATTTTGAGAATTTATTAAGAGATTTAATAATCTTTTGTATTCAGTGAATCATTTTGCAGATGATTGCAATTATGATGACAAATTAATACTTGTTATAATAAGAAAAAAAATGAGTTTTAATTTTTTTAATTTTTAATTTTTTATATTTTCATATAACATGGCAGTGTCACGTAGTACTATCAGGTTAAGCGGTCTATCTGAACAGTAAACTTAGATGGCCGAGTAGCAGAGTCCTACTCTATATTATTAATATTATCAGATTATGTATAACTTGGTATTCTAGTCTACTTATTAAATGTCACGTTAGTAAAATTGTATACTTCTAAGTTCTAATTTGAAGATATAAATATCATATTGATGCTTCCATCTTATAAATGGATTGAGGTGACAGGCACGCACTCAATATAATCCAAGTTTGGTATCTTTCCCTTGTATATATCTTGGGTCGTGTTCTTTTTTTCTCTACAATGAAATCATACTTATCTGGAAAAGAAAAAACGACACCCAGAGGACAGAATGACGCATGAAAACACTTTTATCACTTGATTTCCTCTGTGTGGTTCAATCAACAGCCACAGGCTTTCTTTTCAGTTATTAAATTGGGATCAGCAGCCCTTGTTATAAATTATTCACCAAGTTACTCATGGAATCTCAAAGATCTTTTGACGCCTTTAACTTTTTGTCGTGTCTAGGTTGATAAGAGGCTGAGGTTGCCTTCATGCTTGAGAAGATTGCTGAGTTTCTTAAAGATCAGATACAAAAGTTCAAAATGTCAATTCGGAGAGACGAAGACTGATTAACCAACCAAAGTAGAGACGACCCCTCTTGAGATGGGGACCACTTCATCTTTTGTAGTTGTCCACTACGATGATGTCGATAGAAGGATATATACTTATTTCATAGGCACAGTAAGAGCAAACATGTTCGCCCTGATATTTCACTTCACAAACAAGACATCCATATGGAGCAAGAGGGTAGTGTGAATGAATCTAAATACATGTCTTCTTTTGGTCAAACCCAAACTGTGTTTTATTTCTTGCTCGATCCATCTGTCCTTAAATGCACAAAAACAATGTTGTTGTACCCCCGGGTTATTCTGATCTTGTCGTCGCTATATCTGCAAGAAGTAAATTCGGTTATCTTCTTTTACCTAAGTCTGCAATTTATGACCATATATTAGTTGTAAATGAACAGAAAAAGGCAGCGATGTTGAATGAATTGTCTTACAGTAACTCCAGGTTAAACTTGCTTTCCATCTCTATAGGATATCCAAAGGGGCCGCCAAGTATGACAGCATCGTCCATTGTAAGTTCATATAGGTTTTTGCCAGATTTCCTGCCGAAATGTGTCACAGCATGAATCATTCCAATTAATGTAAAAAAAAAAAAAAAAAACTGTTCTTCAAGATGCTTGGTGAATGGCAATCAGCAAGCTGTGAGGAACTTACACAAATTTACCAATCATGGAGAATCTGAGCCCCAGGAAGATGTCAACCAGAAACTTTATTTGACCATTTTCCTTGACAACCTATAGGAGTAGCATTTTAAGATTGTGGAAGTGATTAATCATCTAAGAAAATCCTATTACACGATCCGTACAATTGACTGAGCGCTCTTATTATTGACTCACCTGCTTACCCATAAGACCGTTGGCAGCATTCTCTATCCAACTATCTGTCTCTACCTACAAAGTGAAAGGGGATCGATGAGTTTAGCTCAGCTCGAAAAGTTTGCAAGTTTAAAAGGGACAGGCATTCTTCTGACAGCAATGAGTTCACCACGGAGACTAGTATTTTTGTCTCAATGAAATACCATACAAGTAAACATGACCCTTTTCGGAGGTGCGCAGATACTACACTCCAATAAATGCAACTGTGGAGATCTTGTACAGCTACATAATTTGAAATTTTGTACATATGCAGTACATAATATTAACTTTTATAAATGGTGGTGGTATCAGTAGTCCCTGGTTAGAGATAGAGTAGTAGAACATAGAAGTTACTAGCTAGTCCCAACTAAGCTATAAAATCTTATTCTTGTCTGGTGATGTTACTATATTAAGAGCCATATTTGATGACTAGATTCTCCATTACTTTAAGCAATGCCTTTATACTGGATGGCTGAAGCATAAAGGAGGATTCATTAGGAGTTTCTTGACGTTTGGGAAGCGATTACAGAAGCTACTAGCGGCCTATCTGGTTAAACTTGTCATGTTTACAGAGAAGTCAATGGTGCTGCTGATTTCTTTGCAAGGAGTCGAGCCAGAGGGGAAATTTACAGTATTTTGCTTAGGACAGTATTCTAAAAGAAGTTGAAGGAACTCTTTGATTAGAGAGTGGGGTGTTGCTACTTGAGATGTAAATAAGTTTTCTATGTTTAGTTTTTGTAGATTGGGCTTCCTGCTGCTTTTGCATCTGTTTCTGCTCTCTAATTCTGAGGCTGACTAATAAAGTTTTTCTTTCTTCTAAAAGAAAAGCAATGTCTTCATATCCACTTTGCCTAAATTTGCACCATAATGCTCTGAATTGCTATCGTAGCCTCTTGCCAGAATATCAGAAACCATGTCTACCACAAAAACATGGCTGGTTTTGCAGCCATCTTCAGGCATTTCTTGTTGGCTTTCTGTGCAAAACAATCATCTCCATGTATTCTTGTTTATGTAATTAAATAATGAGGTGATGTTATTATCTTTAGAAGAGTACCTGTGAACTCCATATCATTTGCCATTCACCTTCTTGGAGTTCAGTTTCATCTCTACTTAGATTCTGATGGAAGGAGATAAACTCATCGATTGCCTGCCAAAGTAATGAATAGGGCTGACCCAAATCAGCAATAGAGCAACATTTTTCCATGACATCTAATGTAAAAATTGTATCGGCATTTTTACCTCTCTAACTCCTGTACCCGTGGAAATGGCTGATATCAATCTTTGCCTTGGTACAGTCTTCTTTTGCAGGACAAATGTGGTGCCCTGCACTACAGAGACATTACTGGATATAGTTAGCATTTAGCAAATCAAATTAGAGGAGGTTCTCGCAAGGGTTTTTACCTGAGCACAAGTACTGAAGTAAAAGTATCAAGGAACAAACGAAGTGCCCATTTACCTTATTTCCTCTTGAGATACGGAGGTCTCCAGAAGGGGACAGGTACGTGGTATCCAACCAACCCTTTGCTTCATCTCCTAGAAGTCTAAAAGGCACTGGATATGGAACCTTAAAGGGTAAAAACTTAAAAGAAAAGGCTGCTCGATCAAACTGGAAAAGTATTCGTTTACCATCTTTAATTGATGCTGCTGCCTGAATAGAACCAAAAAATAATTCATGATATAAGAGAGATGAATTTTGAATATAATTATTGCTTTGCAGGTGAATGAAATTGAGATTTTAGGCCATATCAATGATATATGCTTTGAATTGAGAGTATCGAAAAGTTTGGTAACTGAATATTTAATTTCATGTCTTAAGTATAGCATCTCTGTATTTTTGCTGAAGAGGGCTTAGGTAGCAACCCTTGCCATATGTAATTCACCCAAAAATGTAAATATGAAAGCTAAGAAATTGAAGTCATACCTCTACTTTCAGCTCACCTATTGCATCAGAGAATTTTATGATATTGGATACACGCGGATCATTCGTCCGAAGGTAAACCTCTTGAAACACGCTAAAGAAGTCAACCCCCACAAACGTTCTCTACAGAAACATACATAGGAAGTGTGAGTATTGTTATATTCCGAGATTTTAAAGCTCTATTTTGCACTTGGGAAGAATTGATCAAAGAAACGAGATAATTAAGATGCATGATTCTCAATGGAGTCCATCTAGAAAATGGAAAAATATGAGCTACACAATCTCATCTAGGCATTTGAGAGGCAAGAGTTCGAAGTCTGACCTGAATTGGAGATGCTGTTTGAGGTCTAGTTGTAAACATCAGCTGCCAGCGACCTTCAATCAAACTAGAGCTCGTCTGCAGATGTTCAAGGCATAGTCAATTCTGAGGAATAGACATGTATATAGGACTAGAACATATTATTATTTTCTACACCCAAAACCCCAGTGGCAGCAAATAAACATTGGCCCATTTTTATCATAGCAAATAAACAATAGTACTATTGCAGCAGAATTTCCTGGTTTTCCAATTGAAGGATAGAAAAACAATTTAGGCTTTAGTTTTCTCAAACTCTACCAATCAGTAAACAAACAAACTTGGCTAACTTCTTATCGTAAATGACCTCTTGAAATTTTGCACAAAACAGAAGATGAAAACGATTTTAATACATAAAACAACACACCGGTTCCTGCACGCCTTCAAAACCTTCTAGAACTTGCACGGCACGATCAACATCCTGCAGAAAATCTTTCATACTATATCAACATTGATAAAAGAGAAAGCAAGTAAATTCATAAGAACTAGGTTAGCACTTAATGCAGCCCGGAAAAAAAATAAAGCACTAGTGTAAGAAGCACTTTACACTGAGTTGCTGAGGAGAAGCAGAACGGCCTCGGCCCTGGATCCCAATAAGCGCTTCAATGAGCTTGTTTTCTTGTTCGTTGAATGAAACCTGTTGCTGCTCATCCACAACATTAGATCCATTAACAGTAACGTTTCTGCGAATACTGCTAGAGGATTCGAAGAGCTTAGGACTTTTGTACCGAAGATTTCTTGTCTTGAAAATAGGTGAGAATGTGGGTGTTGGGTTCCATTGAAATCCAAGATTTGTTGTATAGACTTTGAGAGCCATTGCACAGAGGAGGAGGAGGAGGAGGTGAATTATTTGGTTCTTAGCTTAGTACTGTGGTATACAGTTAAAACCGTTGGATTATCATTGTAGATGTTGCTTACGTGGAAATTTTTGGATCAGACACGTGTTGTTATCCTTCAGGGTTTAGATTCTTGGAGGAAGTGGCAGTAGATGCATATAAAGCTCAATGGGCCGAGTTAGGTCGGTTCAACGAACCATTGATGGGCCAAATTAAGGTCCTCTCACCATGCAATAGAAATGCCTTACTTTTGTAGTCTTCAGCGGCAAAACGACGTGTCGTGAAAGAAAACTCTTGTTTTTGTAAAGCAAGAGCAACACTGGCATTCATCTATGGGGATTGGGTTATTGAATATGAGTCTATATATGATGTTGCGCTTATTTCATACATCAGTATAAATGAAATAAGTTCAATGATGATTGCCACGTGGCATGCATCGTTATTGAAATTATAACGATGTGTGTAAGCTTGCATGGCTAATGTGCTTACCTATAGCTTAATGGCTATTGGCGAGCAAATGGACGAAATCATGCAATGTATATATATATATATATATATGAAAAATTCTATAAACTATACTACTATCTTATTTGCATTTCACTAAGTAAGATGTGACACATTCACTACCATTGAATGTATATTTATTTCATGTTTCTTTATCATCAAACAGTGATAAATGCACCACATTATATATAGTGAGATGCAAGTATGATAGTAGTGTGGTGTATAGTATTACTCACACACACACATATATATATAATATAATATTAAAGAAAATTATATACACCATATTATCATCCCACTTGCATCCCACTAAGTAAGATGTGGCATATTTACTACTATTGAATGATCATTTATTGCATATTTCTTTATCATCAAATGGTAATAAATGTGTCATATCATATATAGTAGGACGCAAGTGAGATGATGGCGTGGTGTATAGCATTACTCTTTAATTAATAGATTTCTTGAGAAGGGAAGACTAAGAAATATTTGATCAAGCAGAGTCCGATCGATTATTTATCATATCTAGCATTCGGGTACGTATTCCAACGTGATCATGAGTAGTTTCCACGTAAAGTAAGAAATGCCGTCCAGAAAACCAAATATTAATTGGTATTAATGCTATTAATGCTTGCTAATGGTTTCAAGGGATAAGGCTTGGAGGAGGCATTGAAAGTTTTATAATGCATGCACTATACAATAGAAAAGTGTTATTTCTGAGGTTAATGCTAGGGATGTAAGACTGCAGTACTCAAATAAGCAGTGTGTGCATGCATGTACTGTTGATAGAGCAAGCTGAATGATACGTGCACAAACCAAACAGATCAGTGATTTTAATATAACCGACCTTTTTGTTTGGTAATAGAAGTTTGGTGGGTTCCTGAGTTGTCAGATTGCTTAGAATATATATATATATATATGTAAGTTTTTCTTGCAATTTCTCAACTGCAGCGCACTTAAAAGACTAGTAGTGCATGCACATCTGAAAGCCTTTTTCCTACCATTTGCTTCACACATATTGTAATTAATCAAGTTGTCCATGCATGCAGTAAGAATGTTTAAGATTTAAGTTTTGTCAGCATTAGCTTTTTGGTTTTTGACAACTTTAACCGATCATTGATGGCCAACCTTCTTTAATTTCTGACTATGCTTGGCCATAACTTCCATACTTTCCTTACATTATTTTAATTAATTTAGTAATTAAAACTGGTTGATTAGGATCATGATGAGAGAAATGAACATTTTGGCAGCTAGTGTCCTTGTCTGGCATTCTGCTCCCTACTTGTCTCTTCTGATCACTCCCCTCCCTCCCTCAGTTATCAAACCAAATAAACTCCTAATTTAGATGGTATATATCTGAGCATGATGATCAATTAATCATAGGGAGCAGTCCTGATAATATGAAAACTGGAATAGGAGTTCTTTGGAATATATAATATCAAGCAATCCACTTTTATTTTAGCTCCATCTAATTAAATATGCATACTTTACATTTGGCATATATGTCAAGCCAATTACCAGATTAATATATATGCCTTTGGATTGAATCCGCCTTTGAATTATATATGTTAATGAACTTAATGCACAAATATTAGTAGCTAGAGATCGATAAACTGGTTGCAAACTCGAGCGATATGGCGCGGAAAATAGTGAAGTTAGTAAACAAAAATTAATACATGTAATCAAGTTAACACACCTCGAGCCATCATATATATATACAATAGATAGAATCTTTAAAAGACTAGTCCAAATGCTACTAAGAAACTTATGGTCTTCTCTTCATAAAAAAAATCAATGCATGCTTTACTTATAAAGTTTGAAAAAAATTAATTCAATGATAGATAATTTTTTAGGGACATTAATGCTGATCTAGCGTCAGGGGATTGAACTTCAACCTGCATGCTGCATATATATAAACCTCATGGTCCCTGAGGATCAAGGGTATACGCGATCGAGAGTCATTAATATTGGCATACACACACATATATATATACACACTTATATAAAGATATGAAAACTTGGCCGTCTAGTGATCTATATACAGAATGCATTGGTGAAGCAACATATATATATGTTTGTCGAAGTCAAAAGTAACGACTACATATAATTAATTTGCCACCATCAATATTTGAGATTGCAAGCTAGCTAGCTAGCTAATAATTACAACATGATCACGAGCTAGCATGACTAAATCGAAGTGATCTAAAGATTAATGCCGATAACGTACGAAAAATTTGATTAAAATATCAAAAATTCTTAAATAAATCAGGCATATATATATATATATATATACACGCACACATCATTAGTCATAACTAAATTGTGCGTGAAGTACTGTTGCCAACAAGCTTTAGCTAGCCTTTTCACAAGCTAACATGACATTTCTAAGTGTGTTTTGTAGTATAGCAAATAATAAACTCTGTCTTGACGTTGTACATTAGATTATAACATATTTTTATTATAAAGTAAATTTAACGTATCATATAAAACCATGTCAGTAAGCGAGTTTATTTTTGTAAAATCTTTTTATGAATCTAATACTTCTGGTAATATGCAGCATGCACTACAAGAAATCTCCCTTTTTGCAGCGTTTTTTATTTTGTTGCAATAAAAATCGCTGCAATAGATAGTTTTTTGCAGCAAAATATGTAATGTTGCAAAGATTTCGCTGCAAGAACTGATTTAATGAAGTGGGCCGCTAGGCTTTATTTTTTGCAGCGGAAACTTATTTTATAGCGGCGAAAATACGCCTTGCTTTTCTAAAACACTTGTTACAACGGCGTGATACCGTTGCTATTGCCTCAGGGCGCCAAAAATCAGAGGACAATTTATTTTTCCCCCCGAAACAACTCTGTTACCAGCTACCCTTGTCCACTTCGAAGTTCTTGCCGATTTCCTCCACCTTCGGTGCCCAGCTAACCAACGATATACACAAGGTTGGAAATCTACCGTCGATCGTCGAAGAGGTCCCGAACCCTAGATTCTCCACCACTACATTTCCCTTCCGCGGAATCTACGGTCATCGTTTCCTACCCATCCCGCTCTGTGTGTGTGTGATTAGTGTCGGAGTGGTTTGCCCCTCCGATTTCCAACCGTTGTATCGGATGTAGACATTGTGGAAATGGTTTGATTAGATGAATGAATGTGTTTGATTTATTATATCACAAGGAAATGGTTCTTTTTTAAATTGATCCATCATATTAATGAGTGGAACTAAGGGAAGTTCCAGGTTTTAGTATTATGTTATACTAGTAATTTATGGGAGTACTTAATATTGGATTGTTGGGCAAATTGTGGCCGTTTCATGTAGGTAAAAAAGTATTGGTAATATTTAGAAAACTGGGTTTAAGGTATTTTGACAAAAATACCTAATATTATTTCATCAGGGTCTTTGGTGATATATAAGTATTTCAATTTTGTCACTAAATTAGATATGTTAATAATTTAGTGATTTAAATACTAATAATTTAGTTGAGTGTGAAAAATAGACATTTCAGATAGCCCAGCTCTTTAGCCGAAGCGGATAAAAAAAAAAAATGGCCTAAGCTTTTTGCAGCGATTATTGGTCACTGTAAATGACCAGCGACTGTAAACCTAAAGCCTTGCAAAGAACACTAAAATTGCTGCAAATCCCTAATTGCAGCGTTTTCTTAACGTTGCAAACCTCCAAAAGCAACGGACATAGAACGCTGCAAATAGATATAAAATCAACGTTTATAAAATTTGTTGCCTTAGTTTAACGTTAATTGCAACGTTTTTAAACGTTGCAAATTCTCAACTACAACGACCACTGTGCGCTGTAAAAACCTTTAAAGCAACGATTTAAATATTTGCTGCTTTTGATTTACGCTAATTGCAGCGTTTATATTTCAATTGCAGCGGTTTTCTAGTGTTGCAACAAAAGTCTAAAGCAACGAAACTGATCATTGTTGTTTTGTGTATCATGCTTCTGCAGCGCTAAAGTGACAACTACAGCGTTACTTTTCGCTGCAAATATAATCAAAAGCAGCGCTATACGTAACTGTTGCTATTGACAAATATTTTTTACAGCGATTCTTGTGTAATTGCAGCTAATTAAAGTGTTGGAATTACTGCCAAAAACAACGAAAATATATACACGCTGCTGGACGGGGTAATCTATTGCAGCGAATTTATTATAACTTGCAACGATAATCATCGCTGTAAGTGAGGTTTTCCAGTGCTAACTACCGAATATGTAGATGATTTTTGCAGCGTGAAGGTAAATATAATACAGCGATATTTATACGCTGGAATAGAGGTCAGTTGCAGCGTTTTTATGGTTTCGTTGCAATAGAGCAACAATAAAGGCTTTATACCGTCGAACGTGCAAGGAAGTTGGTAACGCTGTAATTGATCATTTGCAGCGTTTTTAGTGACTATTTGCAAGGATTTTAGGCGCAAAGCCTAAATCCTTGTAGTGATGCATATATAAACGTGCATTATTAGAAGCTCATTTATAATTTTCTATGCAATCTGATAAGTATAATCCCACTACCGATCTGTCAATTAAATACAAACGTCGGCAATATTGTTAAAACTACTACTAATTTGCAGTACTTAAGGCCGGCTTATTCTAAATACCATCAATCTCAGTGCAGAACTTTATATTTTGAATTGAGGCAAACACGGGCTAGCTACAGCCGCCATACATCACCATGCACCACTAGTTAGCAATAATAGAGTAAACAACAAAAACTTTATTGATGATACATTATCAAATTCCTATTGCATGCTCTCGTGATCATACATTATCAAATTCATACTATTGCACTCGTGATCACCTCGATCGGCTATATATATTAAGCCTGCCAGACGTAATTATATGCATCAAGGCCTTAGCACAACTGCATAATATAAGGCATTATAGCATTTTGGCCGTGTCTTTGATTGCTTCCCTCGATCACTTGTTTGTGGAGGCTAATGAAAATCATGAGCATGAAGAAGCGTTATTGTTTGATTATGACCACCTTTATGTTGTTCCTTGTTGCAAGGTCTCAACTAACTACGGACTTTTACAAGACAACATGTCCAAATCTTCTCAGCGTTGTGCGGAAACAAATGATAAATGCTATCAAGACTGAAATGCGAATGGCTGCCTCTTTGCTTCGGCTTCACTTCCACGATTGCTTTGTAAAGGTACGTGAGTTTGGGCATCACTACGTACTCTTTATATATCATGTAAATATCATGCATCGTCGTGTCCTGATCATTAAACAATAATAATATTTGTTCGTACGTAGGGTTGTGATGCGTCGATACTGTTGGATGGAACGGATGGTGAGAAGTTTGCCCTTCCTAACCAAAACTCAGTTAGAGGATATGAAGTTGTGGATCAGATCAAAAGCTCCGTGGAGAGCTCATGCAGTGGCGTTGTATCTTGTGCTGATATACTCGCCATAGCTGCCCGAGATGCTGTGCTCTTAGTAAGCTTAACTAATACATAATATTCACCCCAATTTCTTTGGGCTAGCTGAATTAATCCATATATATAATCACTTCTAGGGAAACGCATGCATGCAATTTGATATTTGGATCAAGCAACGCTAGCCAGCTTAAAGAGATCATTATGAGTTCATGTTAAGTACTTCGGTCATTAATAAGCATGTTGTGTATATGATGCTTAAATAATTTGCAGAGTGGAGGGCCGTCATGGAAGGTTTTGCTGGGCAGAAGAGATGCACTGTCGCCCGCAAACAATTCCACAGTAAATGGTGCACTTCCTGGTCCAACAGAGGCACTGGACTCTATCATTTCCAAGTTTGCAGCTGTTGGCCTCAATCTCACAGATGTCGTCTCCTTATCAGGTAATTAATTAATGCCAACCAAATTAATGTTTTCCACTAACAGTTGCTTTTCAAAAGTAAAGGAGAATATATAATACCTCTTAGCCATGCACTCTAATACCTCGTGGCCATGCACTGAAAAAATAAGAATTAATGTTTGCCATTAGGAATATTAGAGGAAGAGAAGTGTTACAACTACAAAGAATTATAATAAAAATAATTTTATAAATTGACGTGATTTTATATCAACTTTGTTATAAAAATATTTTATAATCTAACGTACGATACGTTAAGATAACTTCTCTCGTAAAAAGAATATTTGGTATCATAATCGAGTATGCATGTTATTGTGCAGGAGGTCATACCATTGGACTGGCAAGATGTGTCACCTTCAGCAATAGGTTGTTCGACTCGGCTGGGACGGCCGCCGCAGACAGTACAATGAATGCAAGCATGGCGTCTGATTTGCAGAGTTTTTGTCCAGTGAATGGGGATGGAAACAGGACAACAGCCCTAGACAGAAACTCAACTGATTTGTTCGACAGCCATTACTTTCAGAACTTGCTCAATGGAAAGGGTCTTCTTAGTTCCGACCAAATTCTAGTCTCCGGTAATGTTGACGCCGTCACAACAACCAAAAGTTTGGTCCAAAGTTACAGCAACAACTTTTCTCTTTTCTCTGCCGATTTTGCTAATTCCATGATCAAGATGGGCAACTTCAATCCTCTTACTGGTTCCAGCGGAGAGATTCGGAAGAGCTGCAGGGTAGTGAATTCATCATAAATTGAAAATTGTGCTGAACTAATTAGCAAAAAATACGAGTGGAAAAACAAATTAAGGATATATATATGTACGTACCAAAAAATGCTACTTATAAAGTGCAATAATAATGTTAATTAGTCTTGCTTTATATATGACATCATGATCTCCTTTTTTGTTTTTATAACTTATGCCTTTTTATTTTGGTATAACTTTTTTGGGTCCATCTAACATAGAAACACATTCTACAATGGATGGAGTACTCTGTGACCTGTGTATGCGAAAGATTTTTGGATTTAAGATTGTTGGGATTGAGATGAGATGATATGGTTTTAGATGAAAGTTGAAAGTTGAATAAAATATTGTTAGAATATTATTTTTTAATCTTATTATTGTTTTAAAATTTAGAAAAGTGGAATTGTTTAGTATATTTTATGTGAAAATTTAGAAATGTTGTAACAATGATATGAGATATGTTGAGAGTATTTCTCAATCCAAACAGCCTCTTAACAAATGACATTTTAAAAAGAAAAAAAAACACCCTCTTAATTATTTGTCGCAATTAAAAATATCCCTCTTAATTAGTAGTCGCATTGATATTTGATCGCATTTTGGCACAATTTATAGCATTTTCTGGAGACCCCCTCTCTTAAAGGCTTGTTTGGAAACACAACTGTTCTTAAATATTCTTAGACTACTATTTACAAATAGTTCACAAATTATTTCATTTCTAAATGTCACTTTCAAGCATTTCAAAATTTTGCATTTTCATATCAACATTGTAGATGTCTGTGTGATTATTTGAAAATGTCCATGGAGAGTAGTTTAATAATAAAATTTTCTACGACCTCCAAAAGGGGATGTAGCTCAGATGGTAGAGCGCTCGCTTAGCATGCGAGAGGTACGGGGATCGATACCCCGCATCTCCATTATTTGCCATTTTTTTCCTTTTTCAACTCCCAATCTCAAATATCAGGTCCCAGGAATAGGATTATAATTATATATAAACGCCCACACAAATCATAGAAAGTACGTAGAAAAGGCCACGAAATAATTGCACCCAAAAAAATCAGATTCCTGAAAACGAATTCTTCAAAGAGAGTGGGGAAGCTGCATGTGGCGTCTCCATCATTTCTCTGAGATTGCCACGGAGCTCAATTGTTATATCGTTCAATCGCTGCTGCTGAGATGTTTTGTTTTAGGAATCACTTTTCCCTTTTCTCTTCTGTTGCAACTTCTTCTCGCCAAAGTTTTGAAATTCGTTTAGAAGACCATTCTGGTTGAGGCACTGGAATGGAATATTTCGATACCGGTACGTTTCGGTATACTGTTTCGAAATTAATTATATATTATATATGAATATTTATATGTATATATAAACTAACAATTAATAAAATAAATACATATATATGTAAGTGTGTATCATATATATGTGTATATATATAGAAGAATTAAAAATTTATAAAATGAATATCTATTAAAAAAATCACAAACTTGAGTTGAGACACAAAAATAAAAGAAAAAATTAAAGAATAGACAGATTATTAAAAGTAATAATACTTTTAGTGCATGGGAAGGGATATTTGAATGCTAAAAGTACAATTTTATCCATTATTTTTCAACTTATTTAGAAGCGAACTATTTTTTTAATTTGAATTTTAATTTCAGACCGGAATTACTATTCCGGCCGGAATACCGGAATTCGGCCGGAATTGATCGGAAAGGCCGGAATTTGACCGGAACAGTCGGAATTTGACCCGAAACGGAATAGATACCTACCCCATTCCGGTCACTGTTCCGGCATGAAAAATTCCAGCCATTCCGACCAGAACAGAATGGTTTTTAAAACTTTGCTTCTAGCACTAAATCTTTTCCTGGTACAGCTAAAGAAAAGGCAATGTATGTTGCGTGTCAAAACTGCCCAAAATCATATGATATTTAAGTGGTTCAAACAATTTGCCTCTTAGAGTCAAAAATGAATATATTTGTATCAAATTACAAACACTCAAAAACTTCTCACGTCCGTTCTATGTTTTTGCACACACTCACTTCACTCGTGAGGGTTCTCTTTTTATAGAAGAAGCTTTGCTAAATATTTTACTAAATATCAATTATTATTGATGACAAATAATGAGCTGCAGCAACTATGCTTAATCTGCAACAGATAGGTTGGTGCAAGTGCTTGGATGGTGTAGAGCATTAAACCGGACGGTGCAGAGCAGCCAAGTTTGATCTTCTGCATTCACACTTAGTGGCTTTTTCAACAGTGTACAGAGCAATCTTAAATTCATGTGATTCATACAACCTAAGATCCAATCAATGGAATTCATTGTTATGCATGCATAAAGAAAGCGTGACACAGCTGCTTAAACCAATTAGAAGGTGATGAAGTACTAAGGGAGGAAAATATGAAATGATCTATGCTTCAAGTACACTATCTATTCTGAATTTGCAAAAGAATGTGAAAAAGTATAGTAATGAGAACCAAGTACGTACTTCTTAAAAGGCCAAAAGACAAATCTTTATTCATACCCAAATCCTTCTTCTATAAAAGAAGTTTCCAGCCACTTCTATGAAAACATATGCTAATAACTCTAAACAGTTATCTAACTTATATGGCTTATCAAACATATGCCAATAACTCTCAATACTTATTAATTTATTGTCTTGTTAACATAGTTGTAATCATCACCATTTATTAAAACAAGCTAGTTTTATATGGCAGATTTGTACTCAGCATTATCTCTGGTTTCAATTGAGCTATGTAAAAAGCTTTCTGATCCAGAAGCGTTTGCATTCACTCTGCCGCAGTTCAATCTAACTTCTCCTTCCGACCCCGTTAACACACTGATATTCCCCATTTTAAGCATCGACTCCACGAAGCTGGCAAAGAAAGCACTCTGGTCACTACTAAAGTTGTTGACAATATCAATGGTGTCCGCTCCTGTCGTTGAGAACAGCTCTTGATCGGTCTGCAGTAATCCGTTCAAAAGTTGAAGATTGGAGAAGTAATTGTTGTCAAAAGTATCGGGTGTTGTGAGGTCGAGGTTTGCCAAGCCAGTCTCATTTCCATTCTGGGGGCATATTCCTTGGAGAGTTTCCAAGTAGGTTGAGTTCAGGGTGACATCAGGACTACCTGTGTTGTTGAAATCGTACAATCGGCCACTGAAAGTCGGACACCGTGCGCGTCCAAACGTGTGAGCGCCTGAAAATTACGCATGTCAACTTTGTCATCCAATACATATTTGCGAATATCAATCATGAAAAATTACTTGAAATGTGACATATTTTTGGACGCTAGTGATGATTATAGAAATGCTACCTGAGAGGGAAACCAGATCGGTGGTGTTCAGCCCCACAGCTAAGAAGACCATTTTAAGAGTGTCAAGGGTATCGACGGCGCTTGGAAGGGAAATATCAGCAGCAGTACGGTTGGCTGTTGTGCCGTCCCTTCTTCCCAGTAAAACTGCCCACGAGGGACCATTTGCCTGTGAGCACCAATTGGTTTGCTTCATATGTAAAACAGACATGCTGTAAACTGGTTTTGGACTGACAGTACTAGACTTTCCCTTGTGTTTTATGTGGCATGATTAATGTTTTGGGGGCAATAAAAATGTTTCATAGATCAAAACGTGTTTAATCTCAACCATTATTTTCAACTAAATGGTCCATATTTTGCCATCTATGAAGAACAGAAAAGAACATTTTCTGAGATAGAAGAAGCTGAAAATTTTGTATAGAAAAGGTATTTAAGGTTTAATAAGATATTATATACTAGATCTTGATCTGGATGCCTTCATTTAAGTAGCATAGCAAACTGTTAATTTATTTTCTCTTCAGTTTAGTTTCCTTCTATTTTAAGTTGTGTATAGCAGAGTGACAAAAATTTAAAGAGGTCAAGGGCGTGTTGATGTTGTCGTTGTACCAATGAAACAGATTCTTCAGCTGCAATGGCAAGAATATCAGCGCAGGAAACTGTGCTGGGACAAGCGCTTTCCAACGCAGTCTTTATATCATCTACAACGCCAAAGCCCCTGACGGAGTTGTTATTTCTGGCAGCTTCTTTTTCGCTTTCTATGGTGTCACTGTTGTTCAGTAAAATTGATCCATCACAACCCTGCAAGAAAGTTAAATTAAAACACGTTTCAACACAATTTATAAAAAGAAAAAAAAAAACAAAACAAAAACAAAAACTTGAAACCCATTAATAAGCAAGCGGTGCTTGATTTTAAAAGTAAGGAGGTCGATGCATGGAGAGAAGTAGTACTTACATTGACAAAGCAGTCATGGAAATGAAGCCTAATAAGGCTGGCACCAATTCTGGGATCGCTCAGCAACGCATTCTCGATGACACCACGTGTGATGTTCGTCACGTTTGGACATGTTGAGTCATAAAATGTTGAGGAAAGCTGCGCATGGGATACTGATATTCCTCCCAGCAAGAATGCAACGCAGAATAGAGCTATCGCAATGCAGTGGGAAGAAGACATGATCTCCCTGTGCAATGTTCTCTCTCTTTCTGGAAAAATAAAGAACTAGTTTTCAATGTTTAACGGGCCAAGTTGGGAGCCTTTATTTATAAAGTGACAATTTGACAAACACGTTATTTTATGAAGCACGCTAGCTAGTTTGAAGGTTCATGGAATCGGCAATAGTCGTAAAGTTGATTTGAAATGTTAAGGTGTACGTACACTGGTCGGCGTGCATTGGGTTGAAAGATTATATAATTCGATGGCTGGAACAAGGTAATTTACTTTTCTTGGATTCTAACCAATTAATATTTCTGCCTTCTAGTTCTAAATAATATAAATACGTGCTAGCTAGCTAGCTAGCTTATATATATCTATAGAAAGTTGCATGACTTGAAGTGTAGCTAGGTAGGTAGGTAGGTAGGTTTGGAGTACTTTGTCATGGTTGTGGGAAAATTATAATAATAATCCAAACATATATAATTAATTTACTCGAGGACGTGAAGGTCTTTTCGTTTTCTCTCTCCAGAGCCTCTTATCTCAACTACCGTCGGCGTCCTTTCCTTGTCTCCGTCCAGAGGGGCTGAGCTTCACGCCTCGCCGCGCCACCAAGCTTCTTCTGCCAACGTCACGTGTGACTCTATTAGGCTGGGTGGCCTCCGATCTCTACATCATTCACATCTCATTTTTCATAAAAAAAAAATTTATAATTTAATTAAAAAGTATATTTTTAATTTTTTTTTTAAATTTTACTCATTTTTTAAAAATTTCATACATTTCATTTTCTATCATTTTTTTATTATATTAAAGTCATATTTCTCTATTATTTCTTTATTACTTTTTTCTCTCACTTCCATTTATAAACTTACTACTCAATATTTATTATTATGCTTTGAACTATTACTCTAGTGAATATTTTAAACAAAAATTTAAATTATTTTTTTGTTGATATGATAATATTTTTTAAATTAATTTTTTATATTTTGGTAATTAATTAAATTATTTTTAAAATTATTATTTAAAACTATGATTGAAAAAATATTTATTTTATATATTAGAATAAAATATTGATAAATCTTTTCCCTAAAATAAAATGGGAATCCGGATGTGAGAAATATTTTTGATCAAAACCCTATAATAAATCTTAAATTATAGGAAATTTGGTACTTTGAAACATCGGATGTGAATGCTCTCAAATCCAACTATAGACAATGATGATATTTTTTCAATGTATTGATGCTTCTTCTAATTACTACGTGCTTAAGTTTTTATTTTCTCTAACCGATGATTAAGATGAATTGGACATGAAAGACTCTTATAGCCAATTCATACAAACAAACTACAGCACATTCATCTCAATATAACTTTTAGTCGTAGTTTAAAATTCTATTTATCAAATTATTTAAAAATTATTTCAAGCAACTACTTTTTTTTTTTTTTAATAGAAATATGATTCATTGTATTCATTCAGTAGTCGAAGTTACAACTCTGACTTATAAATCAGGAGAATCGGACTATAAATCAACTAACGTAACTGTTTAAGAGCTTCCCCGCATACAAAGTGACGGACATTATCTTAAAACTTCTAAAACTCTCAAAAGATAGAGTAAACGCTCTGTATGACTAGAGACTTGATGCCTCCTCCAACTTCCAAAGAGGTAGAATGCGGAGACAATTACTATGAACAAACAGTTCAATAGCATATACTTATACTAAAACTAAATAACTATACAACCCACAAAACCAAAAAACTAACAAAAACAACCCAATCACGAGCACGGCATGAGCTTCTGGGGCACACCCTCTATAGACAATCAACATCACGAGTACCCAACTTGCATACAAACCACAATAACCTTCACAGTAACCTTCGACCGTATTATCGACCGCCCAAGCGACTTCTTCTTAAGAAGAAGTGGATGAGAACTAAATTTTAACTCTAGATATTCCTTTTTCTTTTTACTATTGTTACATTTTATTCGTTTTAGAATTATTGTCGTGGATTTTCACCTTATTAAATCATATATTACGTAACTTTTAATTTTATCTACGAAATTACTTGTTTGAAAAAAAAAAAAATCTATATATAATTAATTTATGTTCCGGGTCCAAGCTGCTAGCTACTCTTTTCAACAATCTAGAAATATCCTGTCCATTTCTTGTTGGGGCACGTACCTCTCTTTCTCATGCATTATTTACTATCTTTCCCCGTCCATTTCACATGTGGTACAGTGTCATAGCGATGTGGTAACGTTTTATGGTGCTGTAGTAGGGACCCTCATTAGGTTAGGTAAGATTGCATTGAATTTTTGCAATATTCTCCAATTAAGTCAATAAACTATTTGGTTTCTCTACTTATTTGTCGTCATTAAACAAAGGATAATCCTTTCAAAAGAAACCAAAGGAAAACGATTAAAAATTAAAGCAGAAAATGACATCTCCATTATTGACATAAAGGTTGAAGGCACCCTCAAACATACATGAAAGAAGTTTCTCCTCAGTGGATGGCATATGTGTATTCGTCCGTCTAAATGCTAGGTTTTTTTCTTAATTTTATGTTGAGGTACAAACTAGGTGTTTACTATTTAAGAGTGTGTTCAGTCGTTACAAATTAATATTTAGTACGTTTAGATGTTAAGAATATCTATAAATAATAAAACTGTAATTTATGAATAATAATAAATAATAATAAATTGATTTAGGCCTAATTTGATTAGTCAGATATTTCAAGCTGCATGGTAGTAGTTTTTACTGTCCAAACCTAATATTTTATTTTTAAAGTTTTGAAAGTATTTATTTAAATTAATAGTAAATATATATTATAAAATAAAATAAAAATTATCTTATTTTATCTTATTATTTAAATATATATTTTTTTATTAATAATTTTATCTGATTTTAATTTAAAAATTTTATTATTATTAAAAATATCTTATTTCATTTTATCTGATATGATTTATTCTTATCTATCTTTATCTTATATTAGCTAAAGTGAATAGAGAAGCGACGCTTTATTAATATGTAGCAAAAATGTTGTTTCCAAATTTAGCCCAACTGACAGGCCGACAAAACCATCAATTCTATTTTCAGGTCAGAAGTGAACTTCGATCGACATGTATGCATGCATTTGCTGGGTTTGATGGGTTGTCAGTCAGACTTACCGGTCTTTGTTGCTCGTTTTCCAAAACTAGATCTGACAGGAATAAATGGCCTGCCTCACTTCAAGTTTGACTGCCATTGTAAGATAGATTGAAAGGACCAATGGATTTTCCAATATGGCCAAATTCACAATTGAAATAAAAAGACCCCTTACAAATTAGATGGCAAACCAATGCGGATTATTGCAATAGTCTTTAACGTTGTGTGTTGTACGCTTTTAAATTAAGCTTTCAGTAGTCTGGATTTTTACTCTCGGGCCTACAAATACACAGAAAAGATAAAGAAGAAGTGGCCTTTGTGATGGCCACGGAGCTTTAAAGTCAATAATGCTTTAAAAAAATATACAAGAGATTTGACAGGACAAAGAGAGTTTATAGAACCAAGAATATCAAAAGTGTAATTCCCTTTTCACTACCTAGAGTTCTCTTTTATATCTGATAATGAAGATTGGGCAGCCATACCCTAGGGTTAAGGAGGGGATGTTTTCTTGAAGTTTCTTCCGCCATGCCTATTTAATGCGGTGTGGCCCTCCATCTAACTTATTTAATGCAACGTGATTCTTTGGAGGGCGTATTTAATGCTGCGTGATCCTCCATTTCATCTTAGGGTTCAATCTCATTGATATGGCGTATTCCCCTTCTCTTTTCACCAGGGCACATTTCTCTCGCTTCCGAGATAGTGGATTGCCCTCCACTCCGAGGCTCGGAACCCGTTCATTCGGATCGATAGCCCTTCAATCGGCTCGACAGATGGCTTAGCCAGTACAAGCCCTTAGGCCGGAAAAAATCCCGTAACATCTTGTTTCGTAGTTCGAACAACTCAATGGAGGCCCAACTCGTTCACCTGCAACTATGAAGAAATGAGAGTGTCGGGGTAGTGAAAAACATCTCCGATGTCAAACTCAATATGTAATTCTCTAGTGAGAATTATGGAGAAAAATAAGTGTAAGAGTTTGAAGAAGACCCCCCCCCCAACTAAGGAAGGGGGTATATATACCTGGTTGGGATCCCCTGCCAGAGGGATCGTCGATGTGTCGCTCCATACTCTGGTTAGGTCTCCCTGTCAGCCCCTGATGTGCAACAATATTGCAGGGCATAGTCGTGGTGACCACTGGCACCCCAGGAGGCACGTTGTGGTGTGCTTGCCTCCGAGTTTCATTGCATGTGGCGTGGCTCCCTTTCAGTGGCGTGCCCATCTCCGTATCTCATTTAATGTGACATGACTTCAGTCAGGCACACCCACTCCTGAGACGTGCCCAGCCGCTAGGGTTCAAGGTCAAGGGCTATCCTCGTCCTTGCACGCAAAGAGTTGTTAGCCAGTAGAGGAATTAGGCAATTCCCTCCTCAACCGTTGATGTCACGTGTTGCCCAGCCGCTCCTTCCCTTGGGCTTCTTGGGTCGGCCTAGTTTGGCCCATTCTCAGGCCGTGCTTCACATGCGCCCAATGTGCGTCTCCCTATCTACGCAGATTCGCACCAATTGGGTTTCCCATAACCATACGCTGGCGTCATCAATGTCTGGGGCAACTCAGTTTCTACTGCCTTTCTAACTCCCCAGCAGCTTGATTTGATGGGGGGTCCACGTCTCGCAATGTGCATTGGCTCGTGCCCCTTACGCGCCCAATGTGTTTCCCCCTTGTCTGCGCACGGTGCGAGCTAGTTGGGTTCCACAAGGCCACTATGCACGTTTCTCGGGACGTGGCGCACCCCTTGGGTTCCCGGCTCATGATTGCAGGAGTTCTACCGTCACATCCATCCCCTTTATAAAATCTGTCCCCCTCCTCTCTCATTTTCGCCATTGTTGCCCTTTTCACTCTTTGATCCTCCTATGTTGTTGCCATCTCTGCTTCTTGCTTCCTGTGCCGTTCTCATCCTCTAAACCTTCTTCTTTACTTTCACTGTTATCCTTACTATTTTCATGGCCTCGAAAAGTTCCTCTAGTCTCAAACCTCTGTATTTCACCGGGAAGAGTTGGGAGTCGCCCCCGACGACCTCCGAGTGTTCAGGGCGAAGCACAACATCCCTACTTCGGATGTTTTGGAGGTCCCAGGATGCTAAGAGCACGCCGTGGACCCTGGTGGAATGGCGTCCTGCTTGGCACTCTACCCCCTCATGTTCGCGAATGGGCTTTGCCTCTAGTTCTACTACCCCATTCGAGATGTCCTCAACTTTTTGTGGTTGACCCCTGTGTAGCTCCATCAGAACACTTGGCGGCTCCTGGTGTCGAGTTGCATTATCTACCGAAGGGTGCTCACTCCTGTCCTGAGGAGTATACCTGATGGCTCAGGAGTTCCTGTCAATATACATTGTGCTACACCTCGATGAGATTTTGTGTAGTTTCCAGGGGCACACTGTTGGGAGGTGCATTGCCAACCTGGAGTCATGACACTTGAGCATCAAGGAATGGTCTCGAAAGTTATTCTTCGTCTTGGGCTCATGATGGGAGTGCCTCGAAGGAGAATAGGTCCACCAAGAGTATCATATTCTGGCCATTTGGTCATACATCCCTCTCTCCAAAAGCCTGTTTGTTATGTTGTTCAGGAAGGAGGAGACTAGGTTAGCGATAGTGCTATCCTGGGTATCGGCCCATCTTCACAATATGAAGATTGACACAATGCTGCCTGGCGTCAACATCAGGAGCTACTTGACCACGCCTGACCGCTTGTACATGCTTGGTCAGGACTTCTTGAGTGACCCTTCATCGGCTCGAGGCAAGAAGCGTCACTCTAACCCTTACTCGGCTAGCAGTAAGGGGAAGAGGCAGAATGTGGGCTACGATGTAGCTAGCAGCATTCCCCGAAGTGAGGCCAAGGGATCTTAAAGTGATGGGGGTGCCTCCCGAAGCGAGGCTGGAGGGACCAGATCCCCTTCTTCTCCTCAGGGTCGAGGAGCTAGGCAGGGAGGTCTGAGCGCTAGAGGTTCGAGCGTGAGGAGATCCCAACTCCCCCACCTGGGGGACTTCTTCATTCCCTAGAGCACAACGCCCGACATTCGCCCCGTCATTTGCCCGACTGGAGATCCTAGTTCCCCCCTCCTGGGGAACCACTTCATTCTTGGGGGCGCAACGCCCAACTTTCGCCTCGTCGTCCACTCAACTGGAGCTCGTCGTTAAGGAGAAAGAAGATGATGACAATCTCTAGGCTGCCTTCCTTAATGCCTTCATCAAGCCTGCCCCTTGGGGGGGCCCCGGTCGTGGAGTCATTCTTCTCCTTCGAGGAGACACTATAGGAAGTTGTTTTCCCTGTTCCTCCGCACTCCCCTCCTGTTCCCAAGACCGCTGGTCTGAAAGAAGCTGGTAGGTGTGTAACTGACCTGGTTTGGTTTGGTTTTGTAGAATTTCTGGAACCGAACTGGTTACATCGATTTTGTATTTTCAAAAACTAATTCTGCATCGATTACTATCATAAACTAGTACTTTCGGTTTTACCGATTCCGGTCCTGGCCGATTTTCCGGTTTAAACTTGCACCCCTAGAAGTTGCTCCCTCAATTTCTCCAAGTATCGAGGCAGATGCTCCCTCCTCCTCTACAGCCTCGAGGCCCAAGGATAAGAAAGAGGCCCATAACAACTGAAGAACCCTCCTCAGGTCCCATTGTATCCGAGGAGCTCGAGTAGGTTCCCGAGCAAGAGGAGGCTAATGCGCCAGAAGCTCCCGACATGGGTCCTTCCTTGGAGTCCGTCCAGGACGTCCCGAGGCCTTCATGGCAGTTGGGGAGTGCTGGTGCTTCCTCCTGTGCAGGGGCGGGAGCGAACCAAACCGCTAGTCCGGTCTTTGAGAAGGCTTGGGCAAAGGAGATCGAGCTAGAGGATGTTATTTCGTCTTGAGAGACGGTGGTCTCCAGAAAGGGATAGGTACGTGGTATCCACCCAACCCTTTGCTTCATCTCCTAGTAGTTTAAAAGGCACTGGATATGGAACCTTAAAGGGTAAAAACTTAAAAGAAAAGGCTGCTCGATCAAACTGGAAAAGTATTCGTTTACCATCTTTAATTGATGCTGCTGCCTGAATGGAACCAAAAGATAATTCATGATATAAGAGAGATGAATTTTGAATATAATTATTGCTAATTTGCAGGTGAATGCAATTGAGATTTAAGGCCATATCAATGATATAATATGCTTTGAATTGAGAGTATCGAAAAGTTTGGTAACTGCATATTTATTTTCATGTCTCTATTTTTGCTGAAGAGGCTTAGGTAGCAATATTAACCCTTGCCAGATGTAATTTACCCAAAAATTTAAATATGAAAGCTAAGAAATTGATCGATCGAAAGAAACGAGATAGTTAAGATGCATGTTTCTCGATGGAATTCATCTAGAAAATGGTGGAACAACTATTAGTAGAGATAACAGGCCAGTTGCAAACTCGATCGATCGATATTGCGCGGAAAATAGTTTAGTTTGTAAACAAAAATTAATACATGTAATCAAGTTAACACACCTCGAGCCATCATATATACAATAAATAGAATCTTTAAAAGACTAGTCCAAATCATGCTACTAGCTAGGTACGTACATTGATGTTTAGAAATTTTGATGTTAATGCACATAAATATTGGTCTTTTCTCCATACGTTTTTTATGCATGTTTAGTTATAAGAAAACCTAACAGCCATGTGTTTTGTGTTACACGTGTACAACCATGTAAACATGTACAATATGAACTTATATGGGCAGATAGTAACGTTAAATATGGTTTTAGGATGTGCAATCCTCGCGTATTATTATTGAAAAAAAAAAGTTGAGCCCATTATTAAAAAAGTAATTTTTTCGTGTAGGTCCCAGATTTTATCCTTTTTTTTTTTTTCAAATGAAATGTGCCGGACTTACATACACTAGGCTAAGACTATAAATATCAATATTTATCCATGGTAGAAGGAATGAGATTTGAATTTGGACAGCATTAATATTGTACTTGAACCATATAATTTGCAAATGTGCAAAAAGATATGGTATTATTAGTATTGGTGGAACAATTAGATCCAAGAGAGCTTATAACTTAATTCACTGTTAGAGTAATGTTACGTACAGTCGTAAAGTATATAAGTACCATGTAATCGTTTTAAAAAAGAGTGAGATTTATTATTAAAAAATTAATTTATTTTTATATATGTATTGTATTTATTTAATTTTTTCAAAATAATTATATGACACTTACATATTTACTACTGCAACTATTATATATATATATATACTTATATATAAAGATATGAAAACTTGGGATTGATCTGTACAGAATGCATTGATGAAGCAACATGTTTGTCGAAGTCAAAAGTACCGACCGACTATATATAATTAATTTGCCACCAATATCAATATTTGAGATTGCAAGCTAGCTAATAGTATTCCCACTACCGATCTGTCAATTTAAGTACAAACGTCGGCAATGTTAAAACTACTAATTCGGCTTATTCTAAGTACCATCAACCAGCTCAGTGCAGTACTATTTTTGAATTGAGCGAAGCACGGGCTGGCTGCAGCCGCCATACATCACCATGCACCACTGGTTAGCAATAATACAGTAAACAACAAAAACTTTATTAATGATATATTACCAAATTCCTATTGCTCTCGTGATCATACATTGTCCTATTCATATTGTTTGATTATGACCACCTTTATGTGTTGTTCCTTAGAGTTACTGTATATAGTTACTATGTATTCTATATATTATATAGTTATACTATAGTATAGTTTTTTTTTTTTTTTGATAATCAATATAGCTATCAATCTTATTGAACTGAAATATGACATTCAGCCAATATAATCAGTATTTATTAATTCAACATCTAAGTTAATTGTTGTTTGTGCTAAACGATGTGAAACACCATTCAACTCTCTCGTGACATGTTGAACCTTCCATTGTGTATGGCACATGAGCCTGCTGACATCCGAGATAAGACACTGCAATTTTCCAACAGGAGCATCACCACTCTTAACAGCACTAACAACTTGACTAGAATCACCTTCAAAGATAATGGAATCGATACCCAGCTCCTGACAAAATAAGACTGCTTCTGCCAACATTGGATCAGTACAATATGTCATTGGTTGCATCAGACTTGCTAAAACAGAACCAGTTGTATCTCTGATCATCACACCTACACCAATCTTATGAAACTCAATTCTGATAGGAAGTTCCCAATTCACTTTCACCCAAGGTGATGGAGGTGATTCCTAGTGAGTAGCAGGCAAAGGCCTCTGAGAACCATACCCTGCAGACTTGGAATTAGCATTTTAGTAATCTTTAACAGTTTGAACTACAATCCTATATAGCACATTGGGATACTGAAAAGGGCCATCATGAATCAGTGTGTTCCTTCTAAACTAGATGAGTCGAGCTAAGGTGGCAAAAAGCACAAGATCCTTAGATGATAATCTGTCAAGCAGCTGCTAAAAAACATAGAAGGAAGAATGAGTGTGAATGCTTGCCCTATGAATAGACTTAGAACACAGAAGCCATACATCTTTGGCTAATGGACAAGTCCATAAAAGACGGACAAGTGTTTCCTCCTCAAGCATACAGATGGGACAAGAAGAGTCAGAAATAACATTCCTCTTACATAAGTTGACTCGAGGAGGCAAAGAATCTGTACCGGCACTCCAAACAAACTATAGTTACTATAGTTACTATTATAAGTTATGATAATTATACTTCATTATAAGTTATATAATAAGGTAACACTAAGTATAGTATAAAGTTACTATTAGAAGTATAGTATATTCTACAAATTATAGACTCTATATAGTATGTAATATTTATATACCTTGAATCAATATAGCATAATATATATTATACTATATAGTAATATGTAATAATATAATGCATAAACGTTTGAATGGTACAATAGAGCGTTCGACCACGAATTCAAATGGGCAAGAGGTTGAACAAAACAATACACCATTCGAATGAGATTGCACTATAAGAGCACCCAGCACTGTGAACGACTCATTTCTGTTCAAAACCAAAAAACATTCAAATGATAGTCGTATCTCTACCGTTTCACCACCATTTCACCGTCATCGTCGACCAACAATACCACTATTCAAGAGATACCTTTTTTATTTCGTATTTTTCTACTTTTGTTGTTATTTTTCTGCTTTTGTTGTTATTTGTCATTATTGTTTAGAATTTATATAAAACTCATTTTAAGTTTAGATTTAGTACTCTAGGGCTACAAACCTCAAGGCCGAAATACTTCTATGAACATTTATGCCTTGTGTATGTGTTATTTTGTTAAAGAAACAGATTCCTTTCGTTTCAATGGCCATTTAGTCGATTCAGCCATTGTTGAAATCGATCCAATTATCGTTAGAACGATTAGAACCCAAAATTCATTCTTGGGAACGGTGTTTATACCATTCGACTGCCTATATCCAAAGCCAGTCAAAATGTATTGTTAGCATTCGAAGGTGTTCGAATGAGTTTGAACAATTAAACAATAGATTTAAATTGTCTCATTAATTATATAATTTTATAATTGTTTTGTATATTATATTTTGTAGTTAATCACTCTAATTTTATTATTTAAATTTTAGGTTGAAATGTCTGATAGGGGAAGGTCAAAGCGTGCTAGACCAGGGGAATAAGGTTCTTCTAGTAGTACGGTTGATATATTATTAGGCCGTAAAGTTTTATTAGAGAGTCAGGTGAAGATCGATGATTTTCAGGATCTTCTTTTCAAGGGCCGCTCTTTGACATCATTGTTCGTGGAGCGCAATTGGTCACTGATTCTGGACCACAGGGACGAGGTGTTCCTGTTCTTGGCAAATATTGATTTTGTCACCGAATTTTATAGAGGGCTTGATGCATCCAGTCTGGATGTTGATGGTAGATATTTTATCCACATACAAGGTATTTCATTCCCATTCTCGGCAGACATACTTGCCGATTTTATCGGCATTGCATGTTTGGGAACTGCATATTCGAACATGGTGCCTAGGGAGTCTATAGCTAATGAAAAGACAGTTGAGGATGAAGGCACTGATGCTAATGGACTGGATGGCCTCTCGGATGCTGAGGTGAGGTAGTTGGTTGTTGGTCCAGATGCTCCTCCTTATGATGGGATGAAGAGCATCAAACAGGTTCATTTATTAGATTTTTTCAAGATTATAAACTCAATCATCGCCCACAACATTGACCATCAACAGCACAAGACGGAGGTTGGCATGGATAGGGCGAGATTTATGATACGTGTCGCTCATATGATTCCTATCAACCTAGTGGGTTATATATTCACTAGGATGCAATCAGAGGTTTCATACGTTACGTCAATAGATATTTTGCTGTTCAGCCTCTTGATCACATGATTCCTATTATTGCTTGGAGTCTTACATGATGTTGTTGAGCATATCCGAGAGCCGATTCGACCAATCAACTCCTCCACCCTGTCACAAAGCATGAGGCACTCGAGATTTCATCTTCGTGCTCATACTACAGAGCCAGTCGATACTCAGACCAGAGATGCACACCCGACTTATCATGGGGTATCGGTCGGTGAGACGTCCACTTAGCCCGAGACATCACGCACTGTTACTCCTGATCAGATTGCTGATATAGTGCATACGGAGATCCACACTACCTTTTTTGGCTTACGTACAAAGATCACTGGTGCCATTTCTGAGTTAGCTGTGAATGTTGATCACGTGTCTCGGACTTAGGAGATGATATCTACTCGATTGACATAGATAGAAGCAAAAATAGAGGCAATTGAGGATGTCCTCAAAGAGTTAGGGACAAAGTATTTTATATCTTTTATGCGTATTTTGTTTAATTTTTGGTATGGACAATATTTGATCTTTTGTATGTTTAATTAATTTTGCATTATATCTTTTTTTATAAATTAATTGTTGGTTACTATTATTATTTCTTTAATTGATTAGATGTTTTATTAAATTAGTTAATCGTTCGAACACAATATTACCATTCAAATGGGACCGTTGAAACCCTATACACCGTTCGAAAATTTGTGATCTACATGTTTAAACGGTGTATAGAGCCGGTTGAACAGTAAATCAGTTTCCCATGCTTAACCCGCCAATTTTTTCCCTCCTTGAACAATTATTTTATTAGGGACGAAATTAATCATCCTTAAGTATACCGTGTTCGAACAGTCTGCATGTCTTAGTCTTTTTTTGGAATGAAATAAAAATTTGGTCTCTAGATCTTATTTTTTGAGACGATTTTCATTTCGTTCTAAAGAAAAATAGTCCCAATAGCTCAAATTTGTTGTAGTGCTTGTTGCAAGGTCTCAACTAACCACCGATCGACTTTTACAAGACAATATGTCCAAATCCTCTTAGCGTTGTGCGGAAACAAATGATAAATGCTATCAAGACTGAAATGCGAATGGCTGCCTCTTTGCTTCGGCTTCACTTCCACGATTGCATTGTAAACGTACGTGAGTTTGGGCATTACTACGTACTCTTTATATATCATGTACGTATATATCATGCATCGTCGTGTCCTTATCATTAAACAATAATAATTTTTGTTCGTAGGGTTGTGATGCGTCGATATTAAGGAAACAGAGGATCTTCCCATTGATAGCCAACCCTGCCAGCGAGCTGCCTCCCATGCAACGTGATTTTAGGAACTTAACTCATGCAGTAATAGACGCTGTAGTTATGTTTCGTATCCCTGTAATTCTGTCCATGATTCTAGGCTAGTTTACAATATACTCAGTCCTTGTAAATTGTCTATATATTTGTAATGCGTTGCCATATCATAGACGAGAGTTTTCCCAATATATCTATTCTGTTTTATGGTATCAGAGTGTCATCGTGACCTCTGTCAGTTTTCCTTCAATGGCCTCACCTTCATCCTCGTCTGTCAACCCAGTAAATATCCAGAGCCTTGTCACAGTAAAACTCACCAAAGATAACTATTTGCTATGGAAAACCCAAGTCGTCCCTTACTTGCGTGGCCAACGTCTTTTCGGTTTTGTAGATGGATCGAATCCACCTCCCCCCATCACCATTCCCAATCCTGATGGTGCTTCTACGTCTGATGTCGTACCAGACATTCCAAACCCAAAATTTTCCACTTGGTTTCTTCAAGACCAAGTAGTGCTAAGCACTCTGGTGTCTTCCCTGTCTGAAGGCATCCTAGCTCAAATGGTCGGACTTACAACTTCCCGAGAAGTATGGTTAGCGTTAGAGAAGATGTTCTCTACCTTTTCCACTGTTCGGGCCATACAAACCCGTCAGTTCTTGGCTACGACCAAGAAAGCCAACATGACCATTTCTGAATATTTTCAGAAAATGAAGTCATTCTCGGACGTGTTATCTGCCATTGGCCAGCCTCTTCTGGACCAAGAATTTACAGCTTATCTCCTTGGTGGTCTCGACTCCACCTATGATGCTATTGTAACATCTATCTCTACTCGCATTGAGCAAATGCCTACTGAGGAGATGTTCAGTCATCTTCTCAACTTTGAGTTGAGACTTGAGCAACATCAATCCGCCCTTGAAACAACTGTAGGATCTGTTAATGTTGCAACACGACATGAGACTCGTGATCGTGGTGGAAGACCACCCCAACGCTCCTATGGCCAAAACCAGCACTATCGTAGTCGTGGCCGCAGCAACCGTGGACGAGGAAGTCACGCTCACTCAGCTCACTCCTCTAGTCCCTCTCCTTCCACTCCTCGACCAACTTGTCAAGTATGTAATAAAACTGGACACACGGCAATCCAATGTTATCATCGGTTTGATCAAGCCTTCCAAGGATCATCTCCCAATATGGCAGCCTATCTGAGTGCATCTTCCTCTTCACCAGATACAAACTGGTATCCCGACACAGGATCAACGAATCATCTCACTCATGACCTACAAAATCTCACAATCAATTCTGAGCCGTACTCTGGTGGTGATCAAATACAAGTAGGCGATGGGTCAGGTTTAAACATCAAACATATTGGTTCCACAACTCTTGAAACTCCCTCGCACTCCTTCTCATTATCTAATCTGCTACATGTTCCCAGTATTAGGAAGAATTTACTTTCAGTAAGCCAATTTACCCTTGAGAATAATGTTTTTATTGAGTTTCATGCATCTTGTTTTTTGGTGAAGGACGAAGCAACGGGGACAACTCTGCTGCGCGGCAACACTAAGGATGGCCTCTACACTCTTCCCTCACAACCGATCTCTCCTTCAACTCCTCAATCCAATTTTTGCAAGCGTGTTCCACTCGACATTTGGCATTGTCGCATGGGTCATCCCTCCTACTCCACTGTCCGTCGTGTCGTCTCCAAATTTTTGCTTCCAGTCTCAACAACCAAGCCTTCTAGCGTTTGTTCCGCATGTCAACAAGGCAAAAGCCACCGTCTCCCTTTCTCAGATTCTCAAACTATTTCTCATTTTCCTCTTGAGTTAATTTTTTCTGATGTATGGGGTCCTTCCCCAACTCTATCTACTAATGGAAATAAATATTACGTTTCATTCGTTGATCATTTCAGCAAGTATACATGGCTCTTTCCCATCTCTCAAAAATCTGATGTTTTAAAAGTTTTTTGCTCCTTTCAAAAACTTGTAGAACGTCAGTTTAATTGCCAAATTAAATCTGTCCAAACCGACTGGGGTGGTGAGTTCCGATCGTTACATACCTTCTTTACCAACGTCGGCATACAACATCGAGTCAGTTGTCCGCATACATCAGAACAAAATGGTACTGTCGAACGAAAACATCGACATATTGTCGAAACTGGCCTTTCCCTACTCTCTCACAGCAGCGTTCCCCACTCCTACTGGGATGATGCCTTCCTCACCGCAACCTACCTCATCAATCGGCTTCCCACTTCCCCACTTGGAACTTCTCCTTTCGAAAAATTACACAATCGTGCTCCTGATTTCTTTTTTCTCAAAATATTTGGTTGTGCGTGCTATCCTTACCTTCGACCCTTCAATCAACATAAACTTGACTTCCGTTCAAAACGCTGTGTTTTTCTTGGATTTAGTAATCTTCATAGAGGTTACAAATGCCTTGATCTCAGCTCTGGCCGCATCTTCGTGTCTCGACATGTGATTTTTGACGAGTCCACATTTCCGTTTCGCACAACTCCGTCTACAACCATTCGGTCACAACCCACGCTTCCAGAAATGACCACCTTGCCCATGCCCATACTTCTCCATGACTCTTCTCCTTCGGCCAATATACTGCCGTCAACCCATACGTTCTCTTCACTTTCAGAAATGTCTTCCCCATCCACGTCTACTTCTCCTTCACGTCCCATACAATCTCCTCTGCCCGAAAACTCTGTTTCAACTCCTTCGGCCAGTGACTCCCCTTCCCTCAACCTCTCTCCCCCACCTGACGTTGCCGCTGCTGCAGACTCTTCGATGCCTCGTGCTCACCAAATGACAACTCGAGCTCAACATAACATTGTCAAACCCAAGGTCTTCACAGATGGCACTGTCCGCTACCCCCTTCCTCGGGCATATCTCTCCACCTCCACTGTCCCGGAGGCCCCTTCTTGTTACTCAGAAGCTTCCAAACATGGTGAGTGGCGTGCAGCCATGGATGCTGAGTTCTCAGCTCTCATGAAAAATGGCACCTGGTCTTTAGTGCCCATGCAACCCGATATGAACATTGTTGGCTCAATGTGGATTTTTAAATCCAAACAAAAGTCAGATGGCACACTTGAACTGCGCAAGGCCCAGCTAGTCGCCAAGGGGTACCATCAACAACAAGGTATCGATTTTTCCGACACCTTCAGTCCTGTGGTCAAGCCCACGACAATCCGACTGGTTCTTAGCTTGGCTGTCTCTCATCAGTGGTCTATTCGCCAAATTGATATACAAAATGCGTTTCTCCATGGAAACTTGTCCGAAGAAGTGTATATGAGCCAGCCCGTTGGATACGTTCATCCCAACTTTCCCAACCATGTCTGCCGACTACATAAAGCCCTTTACGGGCTCAAGCAAGCCCCTAGGGCCTGGTATGCTCGACTCCATGAACATCTGTGTACTCTCGGCTTTACCAACTCAACCTCAGATTCCTCCTTGTTCATCTCACGCCACGGCTCCATCACATTGTTTGTTCTCGTTTATGTGGATGATATCTTGATCACAGGGTCCCACTCCTCTGCTATTACAAAACTCATCTCTGATCTTAGCCAAGAATTTGCTGTGAAGGATCTCGGTGACTTGAAATATTTTCTGGGTGTTGAAGCCATTCAGGTTGCAGATGGTCTCCTCCTTTCTCAAAGTCGCTACATCACCAACCTACTCCAACGGACCAATATGCATGCTGCGAAACCAGTTTCTTCCCCCATGTCTTCAACGCAGCAGCTCTCTTTATTCACTGGGTCTCCATGCGCCGATCCCTCCTTATACCGGAGTGTTGTTGGTGCTTTACAGTACCTATCTCTAACACGTCCCGACATCTCCTTTTCAGTCAATAAAGCTTGCCAGTTCATGCACAAGCCTACTGATGCACACTGGACAGCGGTGAAGCGTATCCTCCGATATCTCAAGTTCACAATTGATTTTGGTTTACTGCTACGGCCCAACTCTTCACTTCAGTTATCCATCTACTCGGACGCCGATTGGGCAGGATGCCCAGATGATCGTAAATCGACGTCTGGCTATTGCATTTTTTTGGGACATAATCTAGTGTCTTGGAGCTCCAAAAAGCAACCCACAGTGGCGCGTTCAAGCACCGAAGCTGAATATCGAGCTGTCGCGCATGCTACTGCAGAAACTCTCTGGTTACAATCATTGTTGCGTGAACTTGGCATCTACCTTCCTCATTGTCCAGTTCTTTGGTGTGATAATATCGGCGCTACATATCTAACCGCCAACCCTGTCTTCCATGCTCGCACCAAACATGTCGAAATTGATTACCATTTTGTCCGAGAAAAAGTTCAACAGAAAACACTTGAAGTCAAGTTCATCTCTAGCAAAGATCAGTTAGCGGATGGCCTCACTAAACCATTGGTTTCTACTCGTTTTTCTCTATTACGGACCAAGCTCAACGTTCTTCCCTCCACGTTGAACTTGCAGGGGCGTATTAAGGAAACAGAGGATCTTCCCATTGATAGCCAACCCTGCCAGCGAGCTGCCTCCCATGCAACGTGATTTTAGGAACTTAACTCATGCAGTAATAGACGCTGTAGTTATGTTTCGTATCCCTGTAATTCTGTCCATGATTCTAGGCTAGTTTACAATATACTCAGTCCTTGTAAATTGTCTATATATTTGTAATGCGTTGCCATATCATAGACGAGAGTTTTCCCAATATATCTGTTCTGTTTTAGTCGATACTATTGGATGGAACGGATAGTGAAAAGTTTGCCCCTCCTAACTAAAACTCAGTCAGAGGATTTGAAGTTGTGGGTCAGATCAAAAGCTCTGTGGAGAACTCATGCAGTGTCGTTGTATCTTGTACTGATATACCCGCGATAGCTGCCCGAGATGCTGCGCTCACTGCTCTTAGTAAGCTTAACTAAAACATAATATTCCCCCCAATTTCTTTGGGCTAGCTGAAATATTAATTCGTATATATATAGAATCACTTCTAGGGAAACATATGCAAGCAATTTGATATTTGGATCAAGCAACGCTAGCTAGCTAGCTCAAAGAGATGATCTCTTTGGTCATTAATAAGCACGTTGTATATGATGGTTAAATAATTTGCAGAGTGGAGGGCCGTCATGGAAGGTTTTGTTGGGCAGAAGAGATGCACTGTTGCCCGCAAACCAATCCACAGTAAATGGTGCATTTCCTGCTCCAACAGAGGCACTGGACTGTATTATTTCCAAGTTTGCAGCTCTTGGTCTCAATCCCACAGCTGTCGTCTCCTTATAATGTACTAATTAATTAATGCCAATCAAATTAATGTTTTCCACTTACAGTTGCTTTTTAAAAGTAAAGGAGAATATATAATACCTCTTGGCCATGCACTGAAAAAATAAGAATTAATGTTTGTCGGCCATTAGTAGTATTAGAGGAAGAGAAAGTGTTACAACTACAAAGAGTTATAATAAAAATAAATTTATAAAATTATGTGATTTTATATAATATGTTAAATCTACTTTACGATAAAAATAATTTTACAATCTATCGTATTACAAGCAACTTAAGATCTCTTTGTCACTAAAACATGTCTCATATAAGAATATCTGGTACCATAATCGAGTATGCATGTTATTGTGCAGGAGGTCATACCATTGGATTGGCCAGATGTACCACCTTCAGCAATAGGTTGTTCGATTCGGCTGTGATGGTCGCCGCAGACAGTATAATGGATGCAAGCATGGTGTCTCATTTGTGAAGTTTTTGTCCGGTGAATGGGGATGGAAACAGGACAACAGCCCTAGACCGAAACTCAACCGATTCGTTCGACAGCCATTACTTTCAAAACTTGCTCAATGGAAAGGATCTTCTTAGTTCCGACCAAATTCTAGTCTCCGGTGACGTCGCCACCGTCACAACAACGAAAAGTTTGGTCCAAAGTTACAGCAATAACTTTTCTCTTTTCTCTGCCGATTTTGCTAATTCCATGATCAAGATGGGCAACTTCAATCCTTTTACTGATACCAGTGGAGAGATTCGGAAGATCTCATGCAGTGCAGTGAATTCATCATAAATTGAAAATTGTGCTGAACTAATTAGCAAAAAATACATGTGGAAAAACAAATTAAGGATATATATGTACGTACCAAAAAAATGCTACTTATATAGTGCAATAATAATGTTGTTTAGTCTTGCTTTATATCTGACATCATGATCTCATATATAAAGCAACGCATTTAGCAAATGACATTTTAAGAAGAAAAAAAAAACCCCTCTTAATTATTTGTCGCAATTAAAAAAAATCCCTCTTAATTATTAATTAGTAGCAATTGATAGCATTTTGGCACAAATTATATAATTTTCTCTATATCCTCTCTGATCTCTCTCACAAACACACGTATTCTTAAAGATATATTTGGAAATACAACTGTTTTTAAATATTCTCATATTACTTTATTACTATTCACATATGATATATATCATATACTCTTACCATTCAAACAAAGCGTAAATGTCACTTTCAAGCATTTCAAAATTTTGCATTTTCATACCAACTTTGTAGATCTCTCTTGACTTTTTGAACATGGACCTTTCTCCATGGAGAGTAGTTAGTCGAACCATACCAGGCCATTAATTGGTCTATAAGGCCAAGACTGACTACCTGGTTTTGCATACACATTTTGCTAGTTAGGAATATATACTCATGAATATAAATATATGAATGAAAATTATGCTCGCGCTTTCAGAATTTCATTGTTAAACTTTGTACCACCTACAGGAGGGGATGTAGCTCAGATGGTAGAGCGCTCGCTTAGCATGCGAGAGGTACGGGGATCATTATTTGCCATTTTTTATCCTTTTCAACTCCCAATCTCAAATATCAGCTCCCAGGATTATCAATATATATATATATATATATATAAACGCCTACACAGATCATAGAAAGTACGTAGAAAAGGCCACGAAATAATTGCACCCAAAAAAATCAAATTCCTGAAAACAAATTCTTCTTCAAAGACAGTGGGGAAGCTGCATGTGGCGTCTCCATCATCTCGTTCAATCGCTGCTACTGAGATGTTTTGTTTTCCCTTTTCTCTTCTGTTACAACTTCTTCTAGCACTAATTCATGCGATTCATGCAATCTAAAGAAAAGGCAGGGCAGAGAGCAATCTTAAATTCATGCGATTCATGCAAATTCTTAGATCCAATCAATGGAATTCATTGTTATGCATAAAGAAAGCGTGACACAGCTGCTTAAACCAATTAGAAGGTGATGAAGTACTAAGGGAGCAAAATATGAAATGATCTATGTTTCAAATACTATCTATTCTGAATTTGTAAAAGAATGTGAAAAAGTATAACAACGGAAAATATGACATGATCTATGTTTCAAATACTATTTATGTTTGACCCATGTTTTTCGTGAAGGGAATGTTGTAGCTGATTTTCTAGCCAAAAGGGGAGGGGGGGTTTAAATATGGATTGGTCTTTTAATGATACTGAATTTGTACGTTTTTCGCTTTATCTGAATTTGATCTTATTATATTTGCATGTTCTCTTTGCGGGTGCTTAGTGGCTTTTGGTCCTGTTTTTGCCTTGTGCGTTTCGTTGGTTCGTTGTTTTAGGCTTGTTAGAAGTAGTTTTTATGATCATATTGGCTGGTTTTTACACTTGGTTTTGGGTTAGTTCTTCACGCTTATCTTGTAAACCCCTTGTTATGATATTACTACAGTATTCCTCCCCTATAAATAAGGATTTATTAATAAAATTGAAACGAGACCGCTGTGTGTCTACCGACTCTCTTTTTTTTCTCAAAAAAAAGTACGTACTTCTCAAAAGGCGAAAGGACAAATCTTTATTCATAACCAAATCCTTCTATACAAGAAGTTTCCAGTCACTTCTATCAAAACATCAGACCGTGACAACATATGCTAATAACTCCCAACACTTATCTAACAAATCATATATGGCTTATCTAACATATGCTAATAACTTCCATCAAAAAAAAAAAAACATATGCTAATAACTCTCAATACTTATTAATGTATTGTCTTGTTAACATATTTGTCATCATCACTATTTATTAAAACAAGCTAGTTTTATATGGCAGATTTGTACTCAGTATTATCTCTGGTTTCAGTTGAGCTATGTAAAAAGCTTTCTGATCTAGAAGAGTCAGCATTCACTATGCCGCAGTTCAATCTAACTTCTCCTTCCGATCCCGTTAACACACTGATATTCCCCATTTTAAGCATCGACTCCACGAAGCTGGCAAAGAAAGCACTCTGGTCACTACTAAAGCTGTTGACAATATCAATGGTGTCCGCTCCTGTCGTTGAGAACAGCTCTTGATCGGTCTGCAGTAATCCGTTCTCAAGTTGAAGATTGGAGAAGTAATTGTTGTCAAAAGTATCGGGTGTTGTGAGGTCGAGGTTTGCCAAGCCAGTCTCATTTCCATTCTGGGGGCATATTCCTTGGAGAGTTTCCAAGTAGGTTGAGTTCAGGGTGTCATCAGGACTACCTGTGCTATTGAAATCGTACAATCGGCCACTGAAAGTAGGACACTGTGCGCGTCCAAACGTGTGAGCGCCTGAAAATTACGCATGTCAACTTTTTCATCTAATACATATTTGCGAAAATATCAATCATGAAAAATTACTTAAAATGTGACATATTAGTAATTGGTGTGATTGTTTTTGGACACTAGTGATGAGTATAGAAATGCTACCTGAGAGGGAAACCAGATCGGTGGTGTTCAGCCCCACGGCTAAGAAGACCTCTTTAAGAGTGTCAAGGGTATCGACGGCGCTTGGAAGGGAAATATCAGCACCAGTACGGTTGGCTGTTGTGCCGTCCCTTCTTCCCAGTAAAACCGTCCACGAGGGACCCCCTGCCTGTGAGCACCAATTAGTTAGCTTCATATGTAAACCAGACATACTAAAAACTGGCTTTGGACTGACGGTACTAGACTTTCCCTTGTGTTTTATGTGGCATGATTAATGTTCTGGGGGCAATAAAAATGTTGTATAGATCAAAACCTGTTAAATCTCAACCATTATTTTCAACTAAATGGTTCATATTTTGCCATCTATGAAGATCAGAAAAGAACATTTTATGAGATAGAAGAAGCTGAAAATTTTGTATAGAAAAGTTATTAAGGTTTAATAAGATATTATTTACTAGATCTTGATCTGCTATCAAAACTGGATGCCTTCAATTTAGTAGCATAGCAAGCCGTTAATTTATTTTCTGGTCTTCAGTTTAGTTTCCTTCTATTTTAAGTTGTGTATAGCAGAGTCAGGGACAAAAATTTAAAGAGATCGAGGGCGTGTTGATGTTCTTGTTGTACCGCTGAAACTGATTCTTCAGCTGCAATGGTGAGAATATCAGCGCAGGAAACTATGCTGGGACAAGCGCTTTCCAACGCAGTCTTTATATCATCTACAACGCCAAAGCCCCTGACGGAGTTATTATTTCGGGCAGCTTCTTTTTCGCTTTCTATGGTGTCACTATTGTTCAGTAAAATTGATCCATCACAACCCTGCAAGAAAGTTAAATTAAAACACGTTTCAACACAATTAATAAAAACAAAAAAACAAAAACTTGAAACCCATTAATAAGCAAGCTGTGCTTGATTTTAAAAGTAAGGAGGATGCATGGAGAGAAGTACTACGTACATTGACAAAGCAGTCATGGAAATGAAGCCTAAGAAGGCTGGCACCAATCCTGGGATCGCTCAGCAACGCATTGTCGATGACACCACGTATGATGCTCGTCACGTTTGGACATGTTTCGTCATAATATGTTGAGGAAAGTTGGGCATGGGATACTGATATTCCACCCAACAAGAATGCAATGCAGAATAGAGCTATCGCAATGCCGTGGGAAGAAGACATGATCTCTCTGCGCAATGTTCTCTCTCTTTCTGGAAAAAAAAAGAACGCGTTTTCAATGTTTAACAGACCAAATTGGGATCCTTTATTTATAAAGTGACAAACACGGTATTTTACAAAACACGCTAGCTAGTTTGAAAGTTTATGGGATCGGAAAAGTCGTAAAGTTGATCTGAATTCATGTTCATGGGGTTGAAAAATTATGGCACGTGTTATGTCCACCGCGGGGACTTATCGTAAGTAGAAAAATATGTATTTTTATTTTTTTATGTATTTTTTAATATATTTAAATATATATTTTTAAAAAAAATTATAACATCACTTAAAAGTATTTTTTTAATCAGAAAATAAAAAATAAATAAATTAAAAATGGGAAGCAGTAGCTCTCTGCAAGAGTTTTAGCATTTTAAAAAATTGAATTGAAAATTTAAAAATATGAAATAAAATTTTTTAAAAAATTAAATTATTTATTATAATTTATAAAAAAATGACAAGGAGGATAAGGACGAGAATTCAAACGGGGCTTACTTTATTTTGGATTCTCACCAATTAATATTTCTGCCTTCCGTATGTACGTGGTAGCTAGCTAGAGTTGCATGATTCGAATTTTAGGTAGCTAGCTACTAGCTAGGTTTGGACTTTGTCATGTTTGTGGGAAAATATTAATAATAATAATAGTCCAACCATCTAGATAAATAGATATTTTATGTTCCGTGTCCAAGCTTCTAGTTCTAGCTACTCTTTTCAAGCATTTAGAATCCTGCCTACTTCTTTTCTGGGGGCAGGTACGTAGATTTTAACCCATGCTCTCTTTTTCATGCATTATTTATTATCTTTTCCTGTCCATTTCACATGTGGTACAATGTCATGGCGATGTGGTAACGTTTTATGGTGATGTAGTAGGGACCATGATTAGGTTAGGTAATATTGCGTTGAATTCCAAAGATATTTTTGCGATATTTCCCGATTAAGTGAATAAACTATTTGGTTTCTTTACTTATTTGTCGTCCATTACAAAAAGAAAGGATAGTGATTCAAAATTAACGCAGAAAATGACATCTCGATTCTTGACATAAGGTGGTTAAAGGCAGTCTCAAACGTATATAAAAGAATAAAGAAAACTTATAATTACGAGAGTATAAATATTATGTAATTATTTTAAAAAAATAAATAAATATAAAATTTATATAAAAAAAATTAAATTTTTAATAATAAATTTTATTTTATTTTTTAAATAATTATATTAAATTTATATATTTTACGATTATATATAATATTATTTTAATTTTAAAAATATCTTGCAACAATTTTGTTACCAAACTTAACCCTACTCACAGGCCGACAAAACCATCTAGTCTATTTTCAGGCCAGGAGTGAGGCTCGATGAACATATATGCATGCTTTTGCTGGATTTGATGGGTCAGATTTGTGCAGTAGAAAAATGTAGCGTGCAGTCGTGAAGAAAAAAGTAAATTAATATGGGACCTATATGAATAAAAAAAAGTTATAAATTTTTTTATAACTTTTTTTTATTCATGTAAGTTCTTTATGAAAAAAAAAAATTATGATTTTTTTTATTTATTGCGTACAGCCGTTTATATTTCAACTGCGTTTTTCAACTGCATCTAGCAAAACCTGGATGGGTTGTCAATCAGACTTACCTGGACTTTGTTGCTCGTTTTCCAAAACTAGCTTCTCACAGGAATGAATGGCCAGCCTCACTTCAAGTTTGACTGCCATTCTAAGATAGATCGAAAGGATTTATAATGGATTTCCGAATATGGCCAAATTCACACTGAAATAAAGAGAGCCCATACAAACAACATGGAAAAGGAAAACCAATGCGGATATACATTTTGGAAGATTCGTCCACGAAAAAGAAAAAGCTTTTGAAAAATTCATTCATGTTCTTTTACGTATATATATATATACACACACATAAGTATATAGGACATTTACCAATAATTACTCTCGAATTCTGAAGTGGGTATAGAGAGAACGGAAAACTTACTACTAGACTGGACATGTCCCGAGGAAGCAAAAGCAAGACATACTCATAACAGCCATCAAAAGTAGAGAATATTCCACGCACCAACAAGTCGCTCTCATCATTGAAGATCTTCAATAGATCTTCTGACAATATAAGGAGCGGTGAAGGGTAAAATTACAATTTAAAATCTATGAGTAGTACTATAGAGCGGCCACTGTAGCGCTGCACACAGTGCACACCCTACGTGGCTGCCTTTTTTTTTTTTTTAAACAAAACGGTGAGTTTTGTATGTTTTGTAATTCGGTTGGATTGGATTTGCTTTTTGTCATTTTGCTTCCCCCGTTCGAATTTGTCCCGCGAAAGAGCTCCTCCGTTGCCCCCCCGCGTCGTATCAGATTCCATGACGCCCAGCGCCGGCCGGCGACGCCGTCTGTACGTCCGGCGACACCAAGCGATCTTCCTCTGTCTGGACAGCGCCGCCACGCACTGAGTGCTCCTCTAATTTAGCAAATCAAAGTAACAGCCCGAGGACGTCCGCCTCCGACGTTCCTCTATTTCTCCGCCGTCCCTGGTCAACGGTAAATCTTGTACCGTTTTTCCTTCCATATGATTATGTTGTTATTGTTTACGGAGAGAGGTGCAATAAAAGGGTTTTTTGAGATGGGTTTCGAATGTGTTAGGGCATGGAGAAAGAACCAAACTTTATGCTTTTGATGACCTCTGTTTTCATTAAAGTTTTGAAAGCCATCTTTTTTATCCTACTGGAGTGAAACTTTAGTTTGAAATCTAAGTCTAGGAGCCGTAACTTTAGTATATATTAACAGATTGTCTGTTGCCTTCCATTTGGTGCATTGGAAAAGTAGTGATTAACGAGATGGTGGTATGGACTGGAGCATGCATGTCCCAAAGCTTGCACTGATGATACTATCTTAAAAACTAACCATGATGCTTAGATTGGAGCTTGGTCCGAAAGTTTGGTCTGGAGCTTTTGATGACCTCTGTTTTCATTAAAGTTTTGAAAGCCATCTTTTTTATTCTACTGGAGTGAAACTTTAGTTTTAAATTTTAGTCTAGGAGCCGTAACTTTAGTATATATTAACACATTGCCTGTTGCCTTCCTGTTGGTGCATTGGAAAAGTAGTGATTACCTCGATTTGGTTGGACTAAATCATGCACTGATGATACTATTTTAAAATCATGCTAGTGATGCTTAGAAATGAGAATGAATGCACTGTTGTTAGTTTAAATTAGGAATATAGTTATAATTTAAACTAACAAACACACACTGAACATGTGTAACCTGCAAGTTACAAAGGGAATAACATCATTTCTTTTTACTTGCATTCCCTAAAGGGAATAGCATATATCTTGTTTCAGTGTATATTAATTTTAAAAAAAAAAACCAAATTTGACGTGGTCATGAATCTAACTATTTCCATAATTACAGCATGAAGTTGATGTAAATATGTCCTACCCTCAACCGAGTAATCCGGATGACTTGAGGCCAGTTGAAGAGCCATTCCAAGTATTACTTCTCCTAAATTTTTAGCCAGTATCCAACAAGTTAACATGTTAATCTGTTTTGCAATCATTATTCCAAACTAAAGCCCAGAACAATTTTTTATGATGCTAAAATATGCAGTACCCTTCGTCGAGCAATCTAGATGCATTAAGGCAAGAATTTTCTGGGCGCCCAGATTTCTCAGAAAATGTTGATTGTACATTTGACGATGCTGCTGATGGTATTTAACTGTTGTATGAAAATCATACTTTAATGACACTCTCATTGAATTCATGCTAATCCATTTACTTTGTTTTCATCTTTAAAAATGTACTTCGACATAGATGAAGACTTAGAGGGTACCACCGTTGTCCCGGATGATGAGGTAACGGTTGAAGCACCAAGATCTGGGATGGAATTCGAGAGTGTAAAAGAGCTTTTGGCGTACTATAAGAAATATGCGAAGCAAGAGGGATTCGGTGTAAGGACACAGAGGACGAAGTGAGATGATGATGGTCGGCCTGTGTATGTCACGGTTGGTTGTGCTCGTGGAGGAAAATACCAACCGAAGCACAATAATATACCTAAGCCACGGCCAACGACTAAAACGGATTGCAAGGCGAAGGTAAATGCCACTTTGAAACAAAATGAAAAATGGCTTCTCACCACTGTTGAGAATACACACAACCATATTACTGTGAGCCCCAAGAAGACAAGACTGTTAAGATCACACAAGGTTCTAGATGAATATAGTCAAAGAATCCTTGAGCTAAATGACAGAGCCGGTATCCGAATGAATAAGAATTATTATTCGCTGGTAGTTGATGCTGGGGGGTTTGAAAACCTAGAATTTCAGGAGAAAGATTGTCGGAATTTCATTGATAAGTCTAGACATTTAAGGTTGGGAAAAGGAGGTGGCGAAGCACTTAGGGTTTATTTCCAAAGAATGAGACAGAAGAATGATGGTTTCGTTTATGACATCGACGTTGATGATGAGGGAAGGCTAAGAAATGTTTTTTGGGCCGATGCACGTTGTCGAGCATCTTATGAGTGTTTCGGGGACGTTGTGACATTCGACACAACGTACCTAACAAATCGATACGGAATGCCCTTTGCTCCATTTGTCGGTGTTAATCATCATGGGCAATCCATATTACTAGGGGCAGGCTTGTTGTCAAGTGAGGACACACACACCTTCATTTGGTTGTTTAGAATGTGGTTGGAGTGCATGAATGGTCAAGCGCCAAAGGCGATCATAACTGACCAAGACCGGGCAATGAAGAACGCAATTGCCCTTGTATTTCCAGGAACCCGCCATAGATATTGTCTATGGCATATAATGCGCAAACTTCCGGAAAAGTTAGGGTCTCACTCCCATTTCAGCACAGGGTTGAAATCCTCCATTCAGGCTGCTTTGTATGATTCACGTACCTCCACGGAATTTGAGGAGAGGTGGGGTCAACTACTTGATACGTATGATTTAAGAGAGAATAATTGGCTCCAGTCTTTATACGAGGAAAGGACTTTTTGGGTTCCAGTTTATTTGAAAGACGTATTTTGGGCTGGTATGAGCACGACCCAACGTTCAGAAAGCATGAATGCTTTTTTCGACGGGTATGTCCATTCTGGAACGACCTTGAAGGAATTTGTCGACCAATTCGATAATGCTCTCAGAAAAAAGGTAGAGGTGGAGACCACGGCTGATTTCAACTCTATTAACCAAACGATCCCTTGTGTGTCCCCTTTCAACTTTGAGAAGCAGTTTCAGAAAGTATACATGGCAACAAAGTTTAAAGAGTTCCAGAAAGAGTTGATGGGGCTAATGTGTTGTAATTGCACACTGGTCTCCCAGCAGGGGTGCATTTCAACTTTCGATATTTTGGATGAAATAGCTTTTGATGATTGCACAAAAATTGTCCACTACACAGTTTATTATAATGAAGAGGAGTGTGAATTGAAATGCACATGTGCTCTATTTGAGATGAGGGGAATTCTATGTAGGCATGCACTTAGAGTTTGTCAATTTAAGAGGATTAGTGTGTTGCCAGAAAGATATTTCTTGGATCGATGGAGAAAGGACAAGAAAAGGAGATATACATTGATCCCAAGTAGTTATGATGACTGTCGGGCTAGCGGAGATGCACGGAGGTATGAGATGGTGGTTAAACGATGCATGAAACTAGCAACAAAAATATCCCCAAGTTCCGAGCGTGTGAATGCTTTCCTGCGGTACGTCGATGAGTTTGATTCGAAATGTGATGATGACGATCTCAGTCGATGCAACAATTCTGAATCAACGATGGTCGGCCACAACGTAGTCGCGGATAAGGGAAAGAAGCTATTGAGCCCCCATGTGGTCCGAGGGAAAGGGAGACCCCCAATTAAGAGAAAGGTTCCGCCGGTCGAGAAGTTGGCAACAAAGAGAAAAAAGAAAACGGTAATTATTTTAACATATTAAAATTTTGATGTGTTTAAATTTAACTAATTTAAAACCCAAAAATTTTTATTAAGAAATTTTTTATGAATGGTTAGACTTGCAGGCTGATATTTGAGAATGAAACGACAATCTTGGACAGCCCGGGATCTCAACGTGATGAGGGAGTTGGTGATGCTGGAACACAAAACAGTGTTCTCACACAAGGGCTGCCATTGGGGAATGAGGAGGTGTTATACACATTGTTCTACCTCTTGATCTTGTGGTTAAATGCATTTTTCTCGTAACACCCATAAAAATTTTTGATGCATTGTATATTTATTGAAAGGTCGAGTTGATAGTGTATATTAAGAAATATTTTTTTTTCCAGATGGGTGACCATTTTTGATGTGGTCTAAGGCTGGAGGAAGTTTGGATAATATATGTGCTCTATTTTGTATGGGTGACTGTTGTGGGGATTTTTCAGATGCATGACCAAGTGGAAAATATATGTGTAATTATGGAGGGAGTTTTTGGATAATTTCTATTAACCACTTGTGAGGAAAAAATAATTTAGAGTGCAGTGAGGTGGTATGAAAAGGTGCCGATGGTGGAATAACCACTTGGAGATATGTAACAGGTATGAGTTCTCTATACAATAGGCTTTTTTTTTACATTGAGCAACATTATATATACTAATCAGAATTTTTGGGTCTTACTTCTATTTCGGCTTACCAAGTGCTTATACAATTTCTAATTTTAGCTTTGTATATTTTCAGAAGGCAAGAGGGATGATTGACTTGATTTTCAACTCAGGAGGGAGACCATTTTTTATCTTGGTTGGAAGGCTAGAAGATGCACGGCAACATGCAAATGGTTAACTTTCTGGATCATGCATCGATTTCCATAGCAGAAGAGTAGGACAAGAAAAGGATATGGCAAACACACATACACCCATCTACGTGATGCTTATGATCTTAATAGAACAATTTAGACAGTAAATATGTCGGTGATAACAGGGAGTTGGCTGGAACGTATGATTTCGGATGTAATACCATAATTTTGTATGAATTGTATGCAAGTCACGGTTCCTGTTATTCCCATTGGTATTCTTCTTCAAATTCAAGAAATACATAAAATGTCCAAACTTACACAAAGGGACACTGATTTCATGCATCAGGTTACGTGGCTGGAATTCATCACAAACTTAATAGTGAATGCTACTCAATAACAGAATCTGAATGGATACATAATTGATACATATTTTCATTAATTAGGCTCACGGGTAATTATACAAGGTGGCTGGAAATTCCCCTTGGTTGTACATCATAACCAAAACAGTTAAAGTTTCTCTAATTACAAGTGGGGAACGATGCATCAAAATGAAAAGGATACTACAGGACAGTGTATATTAATTTATCCAAACCAAACTAAAATTATTACAGCTGTGAGAACCCAATACAAACACAACAAATTTCTATTTGCTTTTTTCAGGCTTCTCTCTCTCTCATTTACTTTCTCCTCCCTTTTCTGCACTTGGCACTCTCGCAGCAAGACCTCATCCCACATAGTCCAAACTTTAGTCTCTCTAGTCCGAATGTTTTGATCTAGCAACAGGTATATATCCGTCCACACGAAGAATTCACACCGTGCATCGCCCTGCACAAAGTTCAAACTCCCAGTTATTAACACGAATAGGCTGAAAGCATGAATATTAGCAAATATTATGACTAAGGCTTAGCTGCTTTACCGTATCATATTTTGGGCAAGCAAAAAATTTTCTGAACGGATTAGACTTAGTGCGGGATGTCTTTAGTTGTGTTTTCAAGCCACACCAACAAATTGGTGATTCCAACACAAAATCACCAAATGAAGATGATGATTGGGATGATGCCATGCCACCTTCAAAAAATCGAATGACAAGTACCAACACAAGAGTCTATCTAATTGTAATAATCCAGTACACGGTAATAAAGCCTAATGAATGACTGCTGAAGAAAGATGCAACATGTCACTGGTAAAACCAAATAAACAGACTTGAACGACCTGCACAAATACAGTCTATCCAGTTCATTCTTCTTGAACAATGCTCAAAATTAAGACAGCTGCATGTTACAACTATTACAAACAAGGAACCAGGACCTATAATAACTTTAACAAGCTGTTTCTACTCTTGCTTATGGCCATTTATCTTAGATAGATTGTTTAGATAGTGATGTTAATCAAGTTGTTTCTACTTTTGTTCCTGTAAAGCAGAAGAAGCACTCTGCAGCAAGCGATGTACAGCAAAACAGTTTGCATGTCCATTAGAATACGCACCACTTGGCATGCCAAGATCTACAGGCCTATGTGTAATATGTTTGATATTTTCCTTATCAAGTAAAATTAACCAACAACATCAGGTTGAAAAGAGATAAACTAACTAAATGCAAACACCCAATACACATTTGATATAAACATATTTGATAAAGCTATGCACATTTAATGAGTATCACTTTCATGTATTATAAATATTTAGAAGGGTTTAGAACATTTGCATGATTCATCACATGCAACAGGTGTGATCTAGCAAATTATTAGCAAAGTTTTTCCATGATTCATCACATTATTTTTCGGTTTTATTTTGTTTTATGCAGAACCAACACTATAGGGAAGGCTAATTTATTTTGGTATTTTTTTCCACTACCCAGATCAAACTAATAATCATGGAAAAATTATAACATAGCACTACCATATCGATTTGTTAGAATCATCTCATAAAAAAGAGTCTTAAGGAAAAGACAGAGTACCAGAACAATTATCCCTCTTTTGTTCGACTTCAAAATGTAAATGGATAGTGTTTGTGAAACCGAGCCCTAGGTCTTTCGAAACCCATCTGGTATATACTCAAAAAACAAATTTCTCAGTAAACTAATTTGATAATCATTTGAAAGGAAAACTAGGTACCACATTTACCTATGCGACTGAGCAAGCGCCGGTGAAACAAAGGCTGGTCGGATGGATGAACTTCTCTCGCCGGACAAAGGAAGATGATGCGACGCAACGAACCAGAACGACAGAGGAAGGTGATGCGACGCGACGAACCAGGATGACAGCGGAAGGTGATGCGACGCGACGAACTAGAATGTATTTTGCAGGACAGATTCGAATGGGGGTGGGTTTTCTGGGCGACGCGTGGGTTAGGGGTGGGGGTGGGGGAGAGGGATGGGATGGGGGGGAAGAGGATTTGCTCGTGGGGGGTTGGGGACGATTCGGAGAGGAGGAGAACGAGAATGTATTTTGCAGGAAAGATTCGAATGGGGTTGAGGGAGAGGATTTTCTGGGTGACGCGGGGGTTAGGGGTGACGGTGGGGGAGAGGGATGGGATGGGGGGGAAGAGGGAATTGCTCGTGGGGGGTGGGTGGGGAGGATTCGGAGAGGAGATGAGAGGAGGAGGGGGAAGTTTGAAATGAGTGAAAATAATCTGAGGGAACCTTCTGTATTCAGGGAGAGAATTGTCATTTTACTCCTCACCACGTCAGGTGTGCTCCGGCTGAAGCCAAATAGTGGCTGACGCTAAGATTTATTCAAAATCTATATAGGCTCTCGATGATGGATACCTTTAGATAATTTAATTAAATGTATTTTATTTATTAATAGTGAAAAGAATCTACCTTGCAGTCTTTATATACTTCAAACTTTCCTTTATAATATTAAGCATGCTTGATTATTAAAAATTAATAATAATAATAATTGAGAGCCGAGAAGTTAAAGTTATTATTCTCTCTAATAATATTATATACAATAATAAAATATATAAACATCATACAATCATTTAAAAAAATAGAATTTACGATTAAAAAATTAATTTTTTATTAAAAAGTTAATTTTTTTTCATATAAATCCCGTATTAATTTATTTTTTAAAAAAAAAAAAAACTACATGACTTACATAATCAAAACTACAAATATCATTTCTCCTCTCTCTCTCCACGTTCACAGCGGAAAATAGTAGTGGAGGACATCACATTTAGGATTCACCTAGCCTCACCCTGATGGTAGGCTATATATATATATATATATATTAAGGAAAATATTACAGATCTGTCACAGCTCCAATCAAAGCAATAAATCAGCAGAAAATTAGTTTAGAGTAGATCAAGGAGTGTATTTGCTGTCAGTTTTTATTATCTGTGTAAATGCTTTATTTCCATAAACAGCATTTGTATATTTCCATAGATAGATCGGCAGAGCTTGTACTTAAAAACTGAATGTGAATAACAGAGGGTGTGTTGCAAAATCAAACCAAAAGCAGTGTGCTTCCTCTTTATGGTATCCAGAGAGCCAGTACTCTAACGAGATTCCTTCATTTTTTTTTCCAAGTCATGGCTGATATTTCCCAATCCTCTCCTTCCGAACCACAGATCATTACTATCAACCCAGCCACCACCATAAATGAAAAGCTTACCTCTGCAACTTTTCCACAATGGAGAGCTCAATTTGAAGCCCTGCTTATAGGTTACGACCTCATTGATTTTGTCACCGGACACCGTCTATGTCCAGCCATTGATGCAACCAACTCTGCTGCCTCTAAAGCTGCGTACTCCCACTGGGTGCGTCAAGATAAACTCCTCCTTCATGCCATTCTTGCCTCCACCTCCACAACAATAACCCCCATTCTTGCCTCCTGTAAAACATCCCAGCAGGCCTGGTCTCTTCTCACTCGGCTTTATGCTGGCAAATCTCACACACGAGCTCTTCAACTCAAGGAAAATTTAACCTTGAGCACCCGTGGCAGTAAAACTGTCACTGAATTTCTTCAGGCCATCAAGCTGATTGCCGATGAACTTGCAATCATAGATCATCCTGTTTCGGATGATGATCTAACACTTTATATTTTAAATGGCCTTGGACCCGAATTCCGTGAGATTGCAGCACCCATTCGTGCTCGGGAAACCTCAATGACATTTGAGGAAATTCATGACTTACTGGTTGGGCATGAAAATTATATCCGTCGACTGGAAGCCCAATCGGCAACTATGATTGCCACTGCAAATTACACTCAACGGAACGGAGGCTCTTCCGGAAATAATCGGTCTTCTTCTTCGCAGAAGCACTTCTCACCTGGAAACCAGGGACGTGGCTCTCAAGGCCGTGGCAAACGTGGGCCACCTGATTCGGGCTTCAAGAAATACAAGCCCAAATGTCAATTATGTGATCAAATGGGCCATACGGCCAGAAATTGCTTCAAGTACAATTTAACTGAAATCACAGCAAATTGTGCCGGCTCCTCTCAGGAAAAAAATCACAAATGGCTTGTTGATTCTGCAGCATCTCACAATATGACCACTGATCTCTCCAATCTTTCCATCCACTCAGAATATGACGGCACTGATGAAGTGGTAATTGGTGATGGTTCAGGTTTGCCTGTATCTCATGTTGGCTCATTGTCTTTTATTTCTTCTAATCGTGTTTTTCATTTACATGATACTCTTTGTGTCCCCACCATTAAAAAAAATCTTGTCTCCGTTCATCATTTCACCAAACAAAACAATGTCTATTTAGAGTTTCATCCATTTTATTTCTTGGTGAAGGATCGGCTCACGGGGGCGACACTACTCAAAGGTGACTGTGAAGATGGAGTGTACCCACTACCGGCATCCTTGGCCACGGTTTCCAAAAAAGTTGTTGCTTACGTTCATGAACGCACCACCCCTGATGGTTGGCATAAAAGACTTGGTCATCCCTCGTCAAAAATTGTTAATCATGTTATTCGCACTTTTTCTTTACCCACAAAAAATAATGGGCACTCATCTCTTTGTAGTTCATGCTCTCAAAATAAATCTCATCGCCAACCTTTCAATTCTCATGGTTTAACTAGCAATGCTCCATTGGAATTAATTTATTCAGATGTTTGGGGTCCTGCTCATGATATTGGTATTGATGGTTCAAAATATTACATTATTTTTGTTGACCATTATACCAAGTACATTTGGCTCTATACTATGCCCAATAAATCAAGTGTTCAAACTCTTTTTCCTCAATTTCGACATCTTGTGGAAAATAGATTTAACACAAAAATCAAGAGTTTATATTCGGACAATGGTGGTGAATATATTGGGCTAAAATCTTATCTATCTGTTCATGGCATTGCTCACTATACCACTGCTCCACACACTCCACAGCAAAATGGCATGTCTGAGAGACGACATCGTCATCTTGTTGAAACTGGGCTTACACTTCTCACGGATGCTCACATGCCTCGTTCCTTTTGGCCCTATGCCTTTCAAGCCGCTGCCTACCTCATCAATAGAATGCCGAGTTCCAATTCACAAAATAAATCCCCATTTGAGCATCTGTTTAACCAAGCACCAAATTACTTAAAACTTAAACAATTTGGTTGCTTGTGTTACCCGTTTACACGGCCCTATAACAAAAATAAAATGGAGCCCAAAGCCACGGCTTGTATTTTTCTGGGTTACTCTCTTTCTCAAAATGCCTATTTATGTATGGAACTTAAAACGCACCGTGTTTATCATTCACGGCATGTCCTATTTGATGAAGGGAACTTTCCCTTTCGGCAATCTCATTCTCAAAACCGAGACCCATCTTCTCTGCCCTCAAGCGAAAATCACTCCCATGTCCAGATTTCTTTGCCCCAAATTCCTTTTCCTTCGGTCATTCCCTCCATGATTTCGGCACAGGACAGCTTCACGGATCACTCACCTTTGGTAGCGTCTTCACCGGCACCGACCTCCTCTCAGGTAAATATTTCTTCCCCTTCTCCTATGATTGCGCCAGAAATAAATTTAGTTTCTATTTCTGAAAATACTCAATCGGCTCCTGTCCAAATTGAACCCGTGATGCCCTCCCCTGCTGATTTGCGCACTCATACTATGGTAACCCGATCGATGAACAATATCTACCGACCAAAAAAATCCTTTTTGGTCACCCACCATCCCATTCCTCCATCCTTAGAACCCAATTCGGTTTCTGAAGCCATCTCTGATCCCAGATGGCGTGAAGCCATGTCCTTGGAATTAACTGCTCTCATGAGTCATGATACTTGGAACCTTGTTCCACCACCGAAAGGGTCTAATATAATTGGGTGCAAATGGGTATTTCGGGTCAAGCGAAATGCAGATGGTTCAATTGACCGGTTCAAAGCCCGACTTGTGGCAAAAGGATTTAATCAGAGGCCTGATCTGGATTACAAAGAGACTTTTAGTCCCGTGGTCAAACCTGTTACAATTAGAACTGTATTATCTATTGCTGTAATGTAGGGATGGTCACTCAGACAATTAGATATCAACAATGCCTTTTTAAATGGGTATCTTACTGAGAAAGTTTTTATGAAACAGCCCCCAGACTTTCGGGACTCAGACAAACCCGAGTATGTCTGTTGCCTTAATAAGGCGATATACGGACTAAAACAAGCACCTCGTGCTTGGTTTTCAGCTCTTAAACATGCCATGCTTGCTTTTGGTTTTCTAAATGCCAAGTCTGACTCATCTCTATTTGTGTATCATCATGATTCTGTTCTTATCTACTGCTTAGTGTATGTTGATGACTTGGTAATTACTGGAAATGATTCAACACTTGTGGAACAAATAGTTGATCAGCTTGGTAAAAAATTCTCACTCAAAGATTTGGGATCTCTAAACTTCTTTCTCGGCATAGAAGTCATACCCACACAAGATGGCCTCTTTCTAAGTCAACACAAATACATCCGAGAGCTACTTGAGCGAACAAGCATGGACGGTGCCAAAGATGTCACTACCCCTCTGTCAACATCAGCTTGCTTAAAGCTTGATGATGGCACTCCTTCATTTGATGCTACTGAATATAGAAAAGTTATTGGCGGGCTGCAATATCTCTCCTTGACAAGGCCTGACATCAGCTTTGCAGTAAACAAGCTCTCTCAGTTCATGCATTCTCCAACTACAACTCACTGGACAGCTACTAAGAGATTGTTACGATATCTGAAAAACACAATTTTTCATGGCATCTCCATTCGCAAAGCAGCTCATCCATCTCTCTTATGCTTCTCAGATTCGAACTGGGCAGGTAGTTTGGACAACAGGAGTTCAACTTCAGCTTATTTAGTTCTGCTTGGTTCCACACCTATCTCATGGAGCTCAAAAAAACAACGTTCCATTGCTCGTTCTTCTACCGAGGCCGAATATCGTGCATTAGCAACTGCTGCTGCTGAGTGTATGTGGATTCTTTCCCTTCTTCAAGAACTAAAGTTTCCAATCACCACTCCTCCACTCCTGTTATGTGATAATTTGGGAGCCACTCAACTTAGCTTAAACCCTGTTCAACACTCGCGGATGAAACATATCCAAATTGATCTACACTTTGTTCGTGACTTGGTTCAGAAAAATGTGCTCACTGTCCGACATGTTCATACAAACGATCAACTTGCTGATTTATTGACCAAGCCACTCTCACGGCAACGAACAGATCATCTCAAGAACAAGATCGGTCTTACTGACGGAAGCCCGTTCTTGCGGGGGCATATTAAGGAAAATATTACAGATCTGTCACAGCTCCAATCAAAGCAATAAATCAGCAGAAAATTAGTTTAGAGTAGATCAAGGAGTGTATTTGCTGTCAGTTTTTATTATCTGTGTAAATGCTTTATTTCCATAAACAGCATTTGTATATTTCCATAGATAGATCGGCAGAGCTTGTACTTAAAAACTGAATGTGAATAACAGAGGGTGTGTTGCAAAATCAAACCAAAAGCAGTGTGCTTCCTCTTTAATATATATTTGACAATTTATTAAGCGAAAATTCCGTGAATATACTGAAAATAATAACTATCATATAATGTTTTTTTTTTTTTTGAAAAGAACTATCATATAATGTTAGATTATAGACATAGAATATTTTTATGTTATCATATTCAAATTCATTAAAAGATTTAGTATTTATATAAATAATTTAATAGCACCACAATACATTGTGATAGTAAGAAAAGGTTTATTAAATATCTATTAGATTTTATATTGAGGTTTTTTAAATAAAATTTCCCGAGAATTGATAAAAACTCATGGCAAAAGCAGGGCCAACTCAATAGATTTTGAGGCGTAAGGCGAGAAGTTAAAATTGAGCACTTTTCATGTATCAAATTAACTAGGTTATATGTAAATATATTTTTATTTAAAAATTATTCTTCTTGCTTTTTGAAATGCAAAATTGTTAATTAAATTTTAAAATTGATTTATTTTGTTATCTTTTGGTTATTTTTGGTGTATTTCTTGATCATCTACAAATGTTTCACCTACATTATCTGATATATTTTGTTTATTGCTAGTAACAAATTTATTTAAAGATTGTTTTTGGGATTCAATAAATTTTTATTCATTTTTTTTTAAGTTTCTCATATCGAAATGCATATTTTCTATTTACATATTTATAGTAGAAGGGAATAACATCTACTATATAAATTCTTACTATGCTTATGAATATTTTAGAATAAAATAAATATTAATATAAAACAATAGAACCTAATTTAACAAATAAACTTTACTTTTATATAAAATTGTTAATCTGCACAATAAAATAAAATATATTAATATTAATATTCACAATCAAGAAATAAAATATACATTAGAGAGATTGAAAGAGAAAGAAAATGAGAAACAAAGTTGAAAAAAGAGTCAAAAGAATACGTGGCCATGGGCCATGTGAATTGTGAAAGCTATGGTCGTTGAAGTCTTGAAAAAGAAGACAAAAATAATCCAAATATGTTTTAGAAGAAAAGTCATCACGTTGCTGTTTTATTTCTACAAAACTTCATTGTTTATATAAAATAAAAACTTCACTATGCATTGTATATATAAAACAAAAGAGAAATACTTTTTGCAGTCGGCAGATACAGTCGGCGTGCAGTCGGCTGTTAAAAAAAAATTAATACGGGACTTACATGAAAAAAAAAATTATTTTTATAACTTTTTATAATTCATGTAGGTCCTCCTGAATATAAAACAATTTTTTTATAATTTTTTTTTATTCATTCTGTACAGCCGACTGCACGCCGACTGCATCTGCCGACTGTATGTAGCAAAACCCAAAACAAAAACAGATAACCTTTAGGCAATCACTTAACTCGCCTTTGGAAGAACCGGCCCTAGACAAAAGCTGACGTGTCATATGCACATGAGGGAAGCCCTTTCTCATGTGTCATTCAGTTCCAACACCATCCCATGACCTAGCATGCTTGACTCGGCTTCTCACTTATAGAAAGGGGTTGGTTCCTACAATTTCATTTTGATATTTTCTCATTTCTCAACTTGTAAACAAGAGAAAAATTAGACCATGCGACAAAGTGGAGGAAAATTAGACAAGGGTAGCAACCTTATTAACTATTATATGGTAAGAACCGAACAAAACAATAAATCAGTTTGTTAATCATCATTAGTATACTCATTTTGTTGTTCTCTTGTATTTGGTTGGACCTAGGAAAAAAAAAAAAAACAATTCAATACACTCTGTTTGGTAGTGTTTGCCACTGCTGTCTTATCTATATGAATAATAATATTTTAATCATTTCAAATAATTTATGAATTAAATGATGTTTTCTAAAGAGATAATTACACAGAGGCACTTCAGGCCGAATGGGTGCCAAAAAAGCTTTCACATTAGTCAATAGACAAGTGCCACGTAGATACTCTAAAAAGACTATATATGAGCCTGATCTAGTCAACGTCCATCCCTGCTCTGTACTCAACACCGACAAGCCCAAAAAAAATCGCCACCATCCCTGCAATAATTCTTGTCAGAGCATGGATTACGTTTTCAAAAGGGGGGGGGGGGAGAGGGACATAGAGAGAGAGAGAGAGAGAGAGAGAGAGAGAGTTGTAAGTAAGTATATGCTGCAAGCGAGCATGTTGTAAATTCATACAATGAATAGTTTCTCTTCATTCCAGGCAAAATTAATTATACAGATTACAAGTCAGCGTCAAGTGCAGAGTAGAGCAGTGCAATAAATAGTTTCTTCTTCTTCTTTTTTTGTAATTTTTTTAAAAGGAAGTAAAGGACACTACCAATGGAGGCAAAACTTTCTCAGCAGCACGATGAGGAACAGAGAACCCTCCATGGGTACTAGTGTCACTCACTATCAATGTCTTGCAAAAGTAATTGGTGGGCTGTTTGCTTGGAATCCCCAATTCCAGAAGTATGAACATATCCTTTTACTCTTCCTACGTGCACCAACAAGAAAGTAACTTTGCAATTCCATGCAGAAGACTTTGCAAAACACTATTATTATCAAAAACAAAAAATGAAAAGAAAAGAAAGAGATTGAACAAAAACAAAGTCCAGAACACTTGAGTCAAAGGCTATAACGTCACTTGCGCATATACTTCATCCATTTCCACATCAGTGTCAAGTGCTAGATCAGGGAGGGAGGAGAGGGAGAGAAAGAGAGATAGGACTTTCAGAAAAATCATGCAGATGGGAGAGGGAGATGCATTCGAAGAAGGAGAGGGAGACAATTGGGTGGATGTGGGCTCATTTTTAATCTTTTTGGAGTGTCTAAGTGGCACTTGTCTATTGGCTGGTGTGAAAGTTATTTTGGCACCCATCCAACCTGAAGGTTATTCCATAATTATATTCAATCCGACTGTACGAATAATGCGTACAATGCTACGTCAGTTTTTATAAAAATAAATTTAGTAATTAATATAATTTTATAAAAAAGAGTTATACACTATATTATCATCGTATTTTTATTCCTTTAAGATGAGGTGACATTACCTGTCAATCTATATATTTACTCTTTAAAAAAATAAAAAATCATCTAATAATGATAAATATATCATATCTTATATAATAGGATGAAAGTAAGATAAGAGTGTGTATAGTATTATTCAATTTTGTATGATTCATTATATTTATGTTATAATAAAATTAGTTTTATAATCTAACCTAACACATCAAATAAGATGAGTTTATAAATTTATTTTTATTAAAACATTTATCCCTAAATATTTTTATTGACTTTATAGCTTATTGTACAAATTTTCTTTGGGAACAATTATTTGTTCTACATAAGGTCTTATTTGTTTTCAAAAATTATGTTAACGTTGTGTTTCGCACCCTTTTGGACCAGGCTCCAGCGACCTGGGTCTTCAATCTTAGGCCTGCACACTCAGAGAAAACACAGAAAATCGGAGGCTTTAGTGGAGGCCAGGAGTCTCCAATGATTAAGTCAGTATCACTTTAGTTGTTCGTGCAAGAGAAAGTAGAGGAATCAGAGAGAGCTTTTCATACATGGAGATTGGCTTTTATACTAGATTTGTGTGGGTCAACTGCCCATACCTTGTGTCAGGGGGATGTGTCCCTTCAACAGGTCTTTTAGTTAAATTCCTTTAATGCGGCATGGCTTATGGGGTGGCGCAATTAATGTGGTGTGGCTCTCTATCCCTTATATCCTGCTGATATACGCCGTCAGGCTCATTCTCCAGTGCTTGTTAGAAGATTAAGGGCTCCTTGCGTTTCCCACCCACCTACTTGTACAGTGCTATCTGAGACTATGCGTTGTAAGGGAATGTCGGGATGATTTGTCCCCTCATTCCTTACGTTTTGGAGACTTCCCGTGTGATTTTGGCCATAGGTCGACATCTACTTCAAGACCGTAGACCTCTAATGGCCCAAGGGGTTACCCAGCCGAGCCGGGCTCCCTATGTTTTGGGCTTGACTTCTGGGCCTTCAACCCAAGGGGAAAAATCTTCTTATAGTTACCTTGCCAATTTCTATTGGATTGGTTTGATGGGAATTTATTCTTGCCTTTGTGTTCATGTCTTATTGTAGCCATTATCATTTGATATCCTCTCTTTTCAGAAAGGGCGACCATTTTACTTCTAGGCTCTTCCACGTGTCAGGTCCTAGGGCACCCTTACTTGGTCTTTTCGTTATTTGATGTGACGTGCGATGGTTTTCTTCCTGACTTTATTGGCACGTTTTCTGATGGTTGAATTCCGGTACTTGATTGTATATGTTCTGTCCCTTCCGCATTGATGGTATCAGGTGGCTCTTTCCACGTCGCATTGTGCCGCGTGTTCTACAGGATTTGAACTATCTCGTATCCCACGTCTAATACATGGGGGTGGAATGCGAACTGTCACTTTCCTTTATTATCTACATCCTATCCTCTCTCTCCCTCTTTACCGCATTTGCATTCTCCTCATATTCCAACTTTCTCATTCTTCCTCACTTGACTCATCATTCTTCTTGTTTCCTTTCTTAAACTCAACTTTAATGGCTTCCAAGAAGGTCATTCAACCCAATATTCCAAAGGAGTTAGACGGGCCTGAAGTTCTTACTACGAAGCAAACATTTGCTTGTTACCATTGGTGCTCGGAGACTACCCTCTAGTTCTCGTCTTCATTGATTTCCACCTATTACGTTCTAGAGAATGTGGTTTTTGAGATCCTTGGGCCACGAGAAGGGGCCATCAATGACGATGGTTATGTCTCGTATGTTGCCATTTTCCCTAATATGTTTTCTTGCGGGTTGAGGTCACCTTTTCCTCGCTATTTCTGTGACATATTGGATCATCTCAGAGTAGTCCCCTCCTAACTTCACCTGAATGCTTGGGGGATTTTGATGTGTTGTTGCATTTTATGGCGGCGTGCTTTGTTGAAGTCTAACTTGGAGTATGCTGACCTAACTAGCCATGAATTCTTTATGATTCCCAACCTTATAAAAGCGTGAGGGGAATCTCTGCAACTTCAGAGCAATGCAAGCCCTCGTCGCGTTGGAACAGCGCTACCGCAAGGTCAAAGATTGGACCAACAAATTTTATTTTATTTTTTTATTTTTTGTGTCGGGCAGAGGATGGGGATTTCCCGCTAGACAGATAACGGGCGGGGAGTTCCTTGTTCGAGACATATAGGGGTGGTCCCTGACAACAAGGTGGTATGACCGATAGATTGTGTATGGTGGCCTGGAAGTCAACCGACTTGCTTAACCATTCGGGTGCTTGGGAGGTTGGGTGGTCCTTGGCCTTTCCCGCCTATTAACTTGTTATAAGAATGTTAATAAGCCATGAAGTTGAAAGGCAAGCGACTTGTCTTAAGTCTTTAGAGGAGGTCGGGCAGCACATTTAGGTTGGATTCGTCTCGTTCACCCTTGTGCTTGGTAAGAGGGGAGGTGAGCAGTATATTAAGGCTGGGCTCGCCCTGAGTCTTTGGAGGAGGTCGAGTAATGCGTTCAAGCTGGACTCGCCTCGTTGACCCTTGCGCTTGGCAAGGGTGGTCGAATAGCACGTTAAGGCTGAACTCATCCTGAGTCTTTGGAGGAGGTCGAGTAGCACATTCATGTTGGACTCGCTTAATTGACCTTGCACTTAGCAAAGGGGGCCGAGCAGCACATTAAGGCTGAACTCACCCTAAGTCTTTGAAAGAGGTCGAGCAGTACATTCAAGCTAGACTTGGCTCATTAACCCTTGTACTTGGCAAGAGGGGCTGAGCAGTACGTTAAGGTTGAACTCTCCTTGAGTCTTTGTAAGAGGTTGAGCAGCGTGTTCATGCTGGACACGTCTCTTTGACCCTTATGCTTGGCAAATGGGCTGAGTAGCACGTTAAGACTAACCTCACCCTGAGTCTTTGGAGGAGGTCAAGCAGTGCGTTTAGAATGGACTCACCTCGTTGACCCTTGCGCTTAGCAAGGAAGGTTGAGCAGCACGTTAAGGCTGAACTCGTCCTAAGTCTTTGGAGAAGGTTGAGCAGCGCGTTCAGGTTTGGACTCGGCTTGTTGACCTTTGTGCTTGGTAAGGGAGGCTGAGCAGCACGTTAAGGATGAATTCTCCATGAGTCTTTGGAAGAGGTCGAGTAGCGTGTTTAGGCTGGACTTGCCTCGTTGACCCTTGCATTTGGCAAGGGGGGCTGAGCAACGTGTTAAGGTTGAACTCGCCTTGAGTCTTTGGAGAAGGTCGAGCAGCGCGTTTAGACTGGACTCGCCTCATTGACCCTTGCGCTTGCCAAGGGGGGCCGCAACAACATGTTAAGGCTAATCTCACTCTGAGTTTTTAGAGGAGGTTAAGTAGCGCGTTCAAGCTAGACTCGCCTCGTTGACCCTTGCGCTTGGTAAGGGGGGCCGACCAGCGCATTAAGGCTAAACTCGCATTGAGTCTTTGGAGCAAGTCGAGCAGCGCGTTCAAGCAAGACTCGCCTCATTGACCCTTGCGCTTGGCAAGGGGTCCAAGCAAAGACGTAGCGAGGCTTTATGCGAGGCACATACTTGATCCCTTTCTGGCAACTTAGGCTCAAATGGATCACTTCTTGTGACTCGTTTGGCTTCACCTTCTTAAATGGCCTAGGGGTGGATCACGCGTACCCTGCCACCCCTGAGCTTTAGTTCTTGCACATAGCACTCTTGTGTCAGGACTTATTCTCTTCTTATTTCTCCCACTCCCTTAGAGGCTGGGAACTTCATCTTTAAGTGGTAGGTGGACGTCATTGCCTTTAGGCCGTTGAGGGTTGGCTGACCAATTTTGGCATTGTAAGATGATTAGGCCTTTACCACCAAGAAGTTGACCATGACAGAAGTCGTACAGGCGGCGTTATTCTTTAAGATGGACAGCATGATAGTCCTAATTGTCTAGACCTTCTCCCCATAGAAACCCTTTAGTGGCATGGGAGTCGGTTGGAGTTAGGCAGCGTTTATCCCCATTTGGGTGAAGGCTTCCTAGAAGAGGATGTCTGTCGAGCTGCTATTGTCAATGAGGATTTTTCTTGTAATGAAGTTGGCAACTAGCATGGTTACCATGAGGGCGACATCATGCAGGTAGAGGACGCCGTCCTTGTCCCATTCTCCAAAGGAGATTATGAGGGCTGGGTCGCTTCTTCAGTATTTGGTAGGGCGATACTCGGTCGAGTACATTTCTTGATATTGAGCCTCTCTAGTATGTGCCTTCTGCCTGGACAAGGTCGCACCTTCGTCGGTGAATCCTCCTAACGTGGCCACTAGGGGCAGCCATGCGGCAGCCTTCGCCTCGGGATTTCTTCCCTCCTTGGCCTGTTGCCCCTCTTGGCACTCTTTTTCCAGAATCTTCTTCTCCATTCCTATTTCAGCTTTTGGGTGGGAGGATATCTTGACCTTAGCTAATTCGCTTGCTCCCTTCCTCCTTTCAAGGAAAGGCAATCTTTGATATTGTGGGTGGTTGATTGGTGCTAGGTGCAACAGCGATAGTTGGTGCCTTCTTCGGTATTGGGCTGGCTGGTGGTCTTCTTTTTGGATGGCGAGCGCCAACAGGTCAAATCGAAGTCTCAGGCCCTTTGTGGGGGCCTTCTTCCCTCCTACCATCTCGCGGTCCTTTCTTTACCTTCTTGCGAGCCTTGCCTTTGGCTTAGAGGCATTCCCTTTCTTGTTTACATGCTCCAACTCCTTCCTCATTGGCTCGGTTAGGGCACGGAGCATGTCCTCAACATTGATGAAGTTGTCGACTTGATCCATGAGCTCTCGTAATGTAGCGGGAGTCCTCTGTGCCAGCTCTATCATGAACTAGGACCAAGGCTTACTCCTCCTAAGAGCACTGCTAGAGTTATCTTTTCAACTTGGTCATCCGTCGTCATGCACTTTTTGTTGAACCTAGACAAGTACGCTTTCAGGCTCTTGTCTTCTCCTTGTTGGATGGTGAGGAGGTACGCTGTAGGACAACCTTCTTCTCATGCTTGCCATAAACTAAATGAGGAATAGGCAAGCCAATTCCCCGAAGCTGTTTATGGACTAGGGCGCTAGGGACCTAAACCACACTTTCACTGACCCTTTCAAGGTCAGTGGAAAAGCTCTACAGGCCACCTCCCATGGGAAGTTGTGCAGGGTCATATGAGGCTTGAAGGTTCTAGGTACTCGAGGAGGTCTCTAGTCCCATCATGCATCTTTATGAAGGGAGTCTGGAACTTTGGTGGTAAGGGCATGACCATCACCTCCTTACTATAGGGCAGGCTGTGATGGTGAGCAATTGGTCTACTAATGACAATGTTTCTAGCTTCCTCGCCATTTCCATATACTTTCCTTTAAGGTTACACAACTTGTTCAGCTTGTTCTTCCTCTCTTTTTCTACGTTACCTTCCTCTCCAGCGTTTCTGAACCAAACATGCTCGCTATTGCGAGGTTCCGCATCATTCTCTGGCTCGTTAGTGGTTCCCCTGAGTGTCTCGTTTTCTCTTCGGAGAGTCTCTACCTCGCTAGTCAGACTTTCCACCAGATGTTCCATCGCTACGAGTCTTGCTTCCATGTTTATCAATGTTGTTTCATTTTGTCCCCGAGTTATATGAGTCTAGGTTGTGGGACGCATACGAAGGATACATGAAGTCTATAGTGATCACAAAAATGGCGCAATTGTTAACATCATGTTTCGCATGCCTTTGGGTCAAGCTCCAACAACTCGAGTTTTCGATCTTGGACTTGCACACTCAGAGAAAACACAGAAAATCAGGGGCATTCGTGGAGACTAGGGAGTCTTCGATGCTTAAGTTAATATCACTTTAGTAGTTTGTATAAGAGAAAGTAGAGGAATTAGAAAGAGTTTATTGTACCTAAAGATTGACTTTTATATTAGGTTTCTAGGGATCAACTGCCCATACCCTATATCAAGGGGATGTGTCCCCTCAATTGTTCATTTAGATAGATTCTTTTAATGAGGCGTAACTTCTGGGGTGGCGCAATTAATGTAGCGTAGCTCCCTGTCCTTTCTATCCTGCAGGTATACGCCGTCAGACTCCTCCTCCCTTGCTTGTTAGAAGATTGAGAGCTCCCCACTTTTCCCACCCACCTAGTTGTACAATGCTATCAGAGGTTAGGCATCATAGGGGAATGCTAGGGTGATGTGTCCCCTCCTTCCTTGCGTTTGGGGGACTTCCCATGTGATTTTGGCAATAAGTTAACCTTTGTTTCAAGATTGGGGACCTTTAATGGGCTGAGGAGTTGCCCTGTTCGGGCCGAACTTCTCATGTTTTTGGCTTGTCTTTTGAGCCTTCGACGAGAGGGAAAAAAATCCTCTTACAAACTATATCATCTCATTTTATTTTATTTAATTATTATAATTTTTTCAAACTTTTACACAAAATATAATAAAAACTTAATTTTTTTAAATTTTAAAATAAAAATAATATTAAAATATAATATTTTAATAATAAGTTATTTAATTTTTAATTCTTACCTTTTCTCGTCATTTTAATAATAATTTATTTAATTTTTAATTTTTACCTCGCCTTGTCTCCTCTGTCAAACACCTACATATAATATATCTACTCTATTATAATAAATGCTTTATCTAATTGTGAACAGTAATTTTTTCTTATTTTCCCGTTAATTTACTTGTTTTCCGTTAAGTCCCTTTTTTGTACGTTTGTATTCTATTAAAATAGAAAAAACATTATAATAAGTTCCAATCTGTTAAATTTTTTTTTTAATACATTATAATAAAGGATAAAGCCATTTTGCCGCCCGGGTGGTACCGCTCAAGTGTACCGCTTGGGAAAAAAATAATATATTTTTTTTTTTTATTTAGTGATTAAGAAATAGATTTTAAGTGTATTGGTATATTTTTTTTTTACTTAATGATTAAGAAAGTGATTAAAAAATTGTGAAAAGAAAATTGAAAAAAAAAAAAAATTTGCACTGGACGGTATGGCCAGCGGTACGTTTGGGGCGACATAGTAGCTTGACCCTATAATAAATGGAAAACACAGTTTCATATGCTGTCCTTTTTCCCTTTAGTCCGTATGCCAACAACTGAATATCTGAATTTTGTCCATGAATTGGAAGCTGCAAACAGAAAGAAAAAGTACATTAGAATAGGGAAGAATCACCTGAACTTGTTAAAAGACATTGAATTATTAAGCAAGAAAAAAGCTATATACAGACAATGGTACTTCTTGCATAGGCCTACTTTTTACTCCTGAAAGTACAGCATGATTAATATTTATATTCACGAATGTTTTTATAATCTTGCATGCATTGATATAAAATCGTGAGAGGCACATGAAGATCAAGGATACATATTGATCTCTATGATACACATTGGTCTTTACGTAACTGAATTTTTTAACTAGGAATATTTATTATTAAAGTCTAACCATTAATTATAAAAATGGTGCAACCAAAACAAAAACATGAAGAGGCGACCGAATGGCCTAGCGGTGCAGTAGTGAGTTTTATAGTTTGAACATGAACTTCCAGCTTTCAAAGAAGCCAAAGAGGCATTGAACTGTGTTTAAAATATCTCTTATATTTCTTTCAGTTTCTTCTATGCTCTCTTTCTCAAATCAAGTGTGGCCAGGCGATGCAGTGGTGCTAAAGTTTGAAGAAAGGTTGAACAGGTGAGTCTAACTACCTGAATCCCAAGATGCATTGAACTGTGTTTAAAAAATCCTTCTATTTCTTTAAGTTTCTTCTACGCTCTCTTTCTCTCAAATCAAGTGTGGCCAGGCGGTGCAGTGGTGCTAAGCTTTGAAGAAAGATTGAATATGTGAGTATATATAGTCTATCTATGCATTACACATATTTATGGTACCCATTCTTTTTAGAAACCATATATAAATAAATGAAGAATATGCTTAAAAACTTATAAGATCAAAAATTCTGACTTGTCCAAAAAATTAACAACTAGCTAATAGTGGAAAACAATCCCCACCTTTCATTATAACTCATCTGAAAATAATTAGGCTAATAATTATCAATTAATGACCAATTCACGCTCCAGTCAAATGACACACCAACATAAGAAGCTCAAGTTTACATACAAAATACTTTACATACAAAATTTTTAACTTTTAAAAATTTTAAAATTAATTATGTATAAAAATATTTGTTAGGACTTACATTTTTAAATTTTTGATTGAAATTAATTCTATAAGAAGTATATTATTTCTAACAGTCTCATCGAAATAATCTAAAAGTTTAAAAACTCAAAAACTAATTAATACCCGGTTTGGTTAGCCAGTTCAAATGAAATTATCTCATCTGCATTGTATGGATGAAATTAATCGGCTAACCAAACGGCCATAATGTGAAACTCTAGAATATATGAGTTTTTTACTTTTCAACCAATGCCTTTGACATATCAGCCGTAAGTAATGAAAAGCATAAAAAGCTGGTGTGGCGTCGATGTCCTTTAAATAAAAATAATAAAAATATATATATATAAAAAAAAATATTAGATGAAAAGGTTGTCAAGAATAAATCCAATCATAATTATAATAAAAATATATTATTTTAATTATGAATTTTTATTAGAATAAAAAATCTCGAATTTCCTATATCTTGAAAAATAAATAAATCATAATTAAAATAATATATTTTAAAATAAATATTTTTTTAAATTATAGAGTAAATTCGACCAACAACTTTAAAATATATTTTAAGATTTAAATTTATTTATACATGTTTTTTAATTACTCATAAATATTAATTTTTATTAATATATTCGTAACTATAAAATAATATTCTAATTTATAATTTGGATAAAAAATCTCGAATTTCTTATATATTGTACTCTATTTAACTATTATTATTCTCAAATATTTGTTAGAATTCACATTTTTTCATTATATTTTAAATTATTAATTGAAATTAATATTTTTTTATAAAATAAATATTTTTTTTTTATATAAATAATCATTTTACACAATTAGATAAATATACTTCGCATCAGTCTTTAGTGTGTACACACACATTTTACGGCATTTCTTGTTTTTTATAGGAGATATTCCAGAGAGACAGAGTCACAGAGTTCCAAAAAATGGAGGATTCGGATCCGAAAACACCGATGCTGGGGAAGGATAGTCGGGGGTCGAGTCGCAGCGGTCGACGTGGCCGACTCAGTCGGCGGTACTCGGTTAACTCACTGCGGAGAGAGTTTGTCTCCAGACTCCCTAATAGTGTCCGCTTTGCTTTCGACCTCGAGTCTTCGACCTCCGATCTTGATCTTTCCAGAACCAGTGCCTTAAGCAAAGGTATCTCTCTCTCCGTTTGGTTTTTTGATAAATTTAATGCAGGAAAAATAAAGGAAGATGATATGTACATACTCAGTATGGTTGTTCGATTTCTTCTTACGTTGATCGTCTTCTCTTGTCTTGTGTGTTACGTGTAGGACAAAGGGCGTACTATGAAAGACAATTCGACACCTTGAAATCCTTCGAGGAAGTTGATACTGTGATGGCGTCAGATAGCGTTGACGAGGAAAACCTCGAGGAACAAGCTCAGCATGAAAGAGCTATGCGGATTTCTAATTATGCCAACGTAGCACTACTGGCATTTAAGGTTGTCTATCAAATTCAAACTCCACGAATTGAAGCTGACTATATTGACTTGAACGGAAGTGTGTTTCAATGCTTTATCGGACGTATATGTAACAGATGTGTGTTAACTTTCTGTGTGTTATGTATATGAACTGAATAAGTATCCGTACACCCCTAAATCGTCAAATTTATACTTGTGATAATATTTTTCTGTAACGCGTTACTCGGTGTTCATATACATGCGCAAATTCTTACATACAATTTTCAGCTCTATGCCACAATAAAGAGTGGATCGATAGCCATTGCAGCATCAACACTTGATTCGTTACTGGATCTCATGGCCGGTGGCATACTTTGGTTCACTCACCTGTCGATGAAGAAAATAAATATCTATAAGTATCCTATAGGAAAGTTGAGAATGCAGCCAGTAGGCATAATCGTATTTGCTGCTGTCATGGCTACACTAGGTATGTTGAAGTGCCTTTACCTGGCGTAAGTTTCCATTACTTTTCATTTGTCACGTGCTTGTTGATTGCGATACGTATGGTGAGTTTCATTATTAATTGAACTTGTGTTATTATATGAGGTAGTTTTGGTCAATGAGATAAGTGAAGAGAATGCAATTTTACATCTGTTTAATTCTCAACATGATTACTAGCATAGATAACAGTTGCAACGTTGAATGTATTGAAAATGTTCCCAAGTACTCTTTGGTAGGTAGCGCAAGCAGTAAGGGTGAACTTGTGGGAATGAGCCCCATGTCACAGGTTTAATTCTCCCTGTGATCAAACTGCAATTTAAGTGGGAGGCCATGGCGGTTGGTTGTTGTGTTAGTCTCCTCGGGGGTTCAGGTTTCATGGGTGAGCCCTAAGGGCTCTGCTGTGGGGTGGTTCTCCCGTTATTTAAAAAAAAAAAAAAAAATAGCAAGATGGCGCACAAAATAAAAGAAGAATCAATAAACTGTTTTTCGCACTCTTCTACTGAAATTATTTTTGATAGTTGGAGCTGAATATTTGAAGCTTTCTATTGATAATTGGAGCTGAATATATGAAGCTTTCTATTTCCATGCATATCCACATCACTGCTGTGGTTGGCATAATGTGCAACAATATTGAATAACCTAGAGACTGGGATGTTAAATACCAAATACATTATTTATTACTGGTAAGGTTATTGATATGCTGTTCGATAAGCATGACTTAGACATGGAATTATGAAGAACACATTAGGGACTTTTCTTACTCCCTAATTTCTTCTCTTCTGCGGGTAAATGAAAGGGGGCTTGCTTTGATTAAGATGAAGTCAATATTTTTCCTGTTAACCAAGGATAAAAACCTTCATGATCCCATAAAAACAACATTGCTCACTTGCAGTATGAGGCAGGCACTGCTTCAGGCTTGATCTTAATATTATTCCAAATGGGTTCATCCAAAACTTGGATAGAGATAGATGAATCTCCTTGTCACATCCCCCTGCTGGTTATGAAGAAGCCCTGTGGTTTTCCAGGTTTAAGCACAGATACTTCATACTTCAGTGGGTAACTTCTCTAAGCCAAAATCCAATTTAGAAGTTTCCCTTTTCGTAATCTAGGAGAGACCACATCTTTAATATCTACCCTTGGACCGATTATACGCTACAATGGATAAAGGTATTGTTGGATTATAGGAATAATTAATTACAATGACTACTGTTTAGGGACACTAAGAATTAAGCATAACTAATCAGTATGATTAGTTACTTGATAAACTTTGGTTTATCGGAAAGAAGTTTATATTCATTCAAATATCTTCACAAAGGACATATACAATATTTAGCTAAACTTCTTTGTGTATGTCTGTGGTAAAATATTTGTGATTGACACCTTTGGGCTTCTCAGAGGATTCTTGTTCTCCGATGGTAAATTGTAAAATGTTCGCACTTTAACTTTGTAATATACTTTTGCAGCATATTTAAAGAGCTCGATTATTTTCAAAATTAAACACCGTGATGAAACTATAAGACATATGATTCACCTTATAAAACTATGTGTTTAACTTCTCGAAATGTGCGATAGATTCCTTTATAAGATGGCATTTTTATGCCCCTTCAATTTTCTTGCAGGCTTTCAGATATTTATCCAGGCTGTAGAACAACTGGTTAAAGATGAGCCTTCTGAAGATATGTCCTCAAGTCAAATGATATGGATGTGCACAATCATGATATCTGCTACTGTGGTGAAACTTTGGCTGTGGATATACTGTAAAAGCTCAAGAAATGAGATTGTCCGTGCATATGCAAAGGTTTTCCTTCTCTATTTTTTATACTCATAAGCTTCTGTTGTATGCATTAGCCATTTGGTTATCAGCTGCATAACTTTTTGAAGTGCCAATGTTCAGGATCATTTTTTTGATGTGGTAACAAATGTAGTCGGATTAGTTGCGGCTGTTCTGGGCGATAAGTTTTACTGTTGGATTGATCCTGCTGGTGCTATCATCCTTGCGGTGTACACTGTTACAAATTGGTCTAAAACTGTCGTAGAAAATGCAGGTATTCTTTCTGCCTTGTCTTTTTTCTGTTTGATATCAGAATCTCTTATTTGATCCAGGCATAGAAACAGAAAACAAATCTTAAAACTCTTTCATTAACTCCACCATTTGACCAGTAGATTGCTCAAGCCAGAACTTTTCAAACTTCCATTAATACATGGTTTATATGGCTCTAATATTCATATCCACGACATATTAAGATGTGTTTCTTGGTGCAGTTTCACTTGTGGGACAGTCTGCACCTCCTGAAGTTTTACGGAAATTGACATATCTTGTTGTAAGGCACCCCCAAGTCAAGCGTATTGACACCATCCGTGCTTACACCTTTGGTGTTCTTTATTTTGTAGAGGTAAGTTGTGTAAGTTTGCGATTAAATATTGGTGGTCTTTCAATCACATCTTCAATCTTTTGTTCTCTTTTTTTTTTTTTTTCCTGAAAAAAGAAGAAGCTTTCAGACTATATTAAGCAATCAACCACCATCATTTTAAGATTTAAAAATAAATCTTGAAAAATAAAATATTTTACGAGACATTTTCTTTTTGACATTATTATGCAATGAGGGTGACATGCCTATTGTCTACCATCAGAAGTTACATTAGTCTCATAACATGTAGCATGATGATCTTTGACTACATTGTTGAAACAGGTTGATATCGAACTTCCAGAAGACTTACTCTTAAAAGAAGCTCACGCCATTGGAGAGAGCTTGCAAAATAAGATAGAGAAACTTCCAGAGGTTGAGCGGGCGTTTGTTCACCTTGATTATGAATGTGAACACAAACCAGAGCACTCTGTTCTCAGCAGGCTGCCCAACATTCAGTCTTGAATTCCAAGCTTCTCTTACAGATCCACATAGAGACATTTTGTTCACCTTGATCTTGAGTTTATGATCTTTGGTTATATCGGTCAAATGATTTTAGTTTCTTTATATAGAATCACAAAGGGCATTTACTATTTAAGAGGCTGTTTAGTGGTTTCAAATATTAACTCACAGGATAACAACTGTCAATTCTTTTACCAAGAAATAATGTGACCGACTCTGTTTGGTCCGGGGACGGAGCATCCAAATCACTTCTACATATATCTACGAACTCAAAGGCTTCATCATCTCTCCTGGGAAGTTCAAGACATGCTTGGAAATCCCTTTGCAACTTCTGGATGTTCATTTTCTTGTAGTGGGAAAACTCTTAAGGATGTCTTCACTGAAATTTCAACTACCATGGCCACTTGGTTATTTCCACGTTTCAAAGTACTAGAAGAATTTTCAACCCCAATCTAAGCATCTTTCCATCTCAGGTTTTTTATTTTTCTATATCATTAAATATATTTTCATCGGATCAACCGGGAGGTTTTAGTGAAAATAAAAAATACAAAACCAAAACAACTTAAAAAAAAAAACTATCTACAAACATTATACTCAAAACAATTTTATCGTACATTTTTCTATATCTTTAATATATATATATATATATACTAAGTGAAAGCAACGTGTAAAGCACGTTTGTCTAATTTAATTATACAATTATTTTTAAGAAATAATATTGTTTTTATTAAGAAAAAAATGTTGATTAATAATGTAATGCTTTTAAAAAAATATATAATTTCTAACATAAAAAATTTGACAGTTAATCATAATTAAGTAGATATAAATAATTACACGCTTTCATTTTTTTTTCTTAAGTAGATGATAATTAAGTAGATGAGAATCACAAGATAAATAGTTGTTTTATCTTAGTTTCTCCATGCCATTTATTCACTACAGATTAAAACCAGAATAGTTAGAAAATATAATCCTTAAAATTTTTCAGAGTATATGTTCCCCACACCCCTCAATAAATAAAGTTCATTCTCACGATAGCCATATATGAACATAAAACAAGATGGGATAGAACTGTTGCATACATCAACTAATGCACTGTATCGCCTATCTAGATTGGAAGTCATGTGGAGAGCCTCTGAGTGAAGTCAAGAGTTATCCCCAACAAAAATTAGAGAATGGCATTCTAGTTTTCTCAATCCCTCTGTATTGTCAGGTCTCCTGCTAGAGATAAAAAATAGAGTTACTCCAAATCTCTAGGCATTAGCATGTGTGTGAATCACGTTTTTTCAATGTGGGACTTCAATTATAAAAACATAAGGGCAAGATAACCCCATGTAAGACAGTCACCTATAAAGCAGTAAACAATCATTGCACACATAATCAATAGCACATTTTCCAGAGGACAACAAATCCTCACACTGATCAGTTATGATACATAAAGAATTTAAGATATATTATGTGGGTGAGAATATACATAAAGTCTACGAATTAATATTTGAGGATGCACTGTCCCGTCCTCTTCCATAAAACAATATGTGAGGATGCACTCTAGGGTTGCACTCAACCATAGAAGGATTTCAAATTAGACATTTATGCCTTATGTACTAAATTCCAGGGATTTTACCCTTACTATGGAAAGTAAAGCAAAACCATCTTAAAAGCAGGATTTACCCATTGATTGCTTCCAGAAACCACCAAACATTGGAACTCTGCCTCTCCTCCAAAGACTGTTGAAGGAAACATAATGTCATGGAAGTCAGACAAAGTGCTCAACCTTTGACCACAATTATCACCCATCTTTCAATTAATAAATAGATTATTAAAGGAAAAAAGGAAGGAAAGATGGGAAAAGTTGGAGGACTGACTCTTCTACATATCTGAACTACATCTGACTCTGATATTTGAGCACTGCCATGAACTTCTTGCCACCATTATTTAAAATCCAGTTATCTACCGACCAAAGTCTCAAAACATGAAGATCAATGGAGGAAACTTAAGCACATGCATACCTTGCTAAAGTACCTCTTAAGCAATAACTCAATCACCACTCCACATATGCCATAAAAAGTAGAGTAAATTTGATATCACCTACAGATTATATTAAATCTCGTATAAGAATAAGATTCTCCAACCCAAATGATTAGCAAAAAGGTTCAGAAAAAGAACCTTATTATACAACCATTTTGTCCAAGAGGGTGCTTTGCATAGAGGAGAGATGAGTATCAATCCAGGAACACGTTGTCTGTATTTCATTTGTCATTCACTCCTTCCACAAAGTTGTTCGACTGCACATTTCCAAAGTTTAACTCCCAAATTCATTGTTTAGAATGAATAGAAATCTAAATATCATATCAATATCAACATTTGCAACCCAATTGCCACATATTACTCTGAAGAAGTTACAGATTCTATGAACAAAAAAATATGTAATAAATTGATAACAAAAGAAAATTTAGAATTTGAATCTTAAATTAAAAAAAAAAAAAGGAGTATTTTGCACGAATCAAATAAATAGATATTGAAATCTAAATAACAAAGTTATGCGAGATTGTATCCAGATCTTGAATAAATTAACTTCACCAAATCGTCGCTGAGAGAGAGAAGAGAATCAAGGGTTCCAACACGGAGATTAGGAATATTGAACTGCAAAAATGAAACCCAATATACATTAATTCAATAAAAAAGAAACATACTTTGCAATGAAATGGATGGGGGAAATGGAGTAAATACTCTGTAGCAAGGAGTGTCAAAGGAATGTTTGGAGATTTGTTCTTGCAATCGGTTTGAGATAGAAGAGGCAGAGTTCTGAACCGGAAGAGAGACGACCCAATATCTTGCCGCCATTGAAGCTTTGATTGCAAGCTCAGAGAGAGAGACGTGCGGCAATGGCAGAGACGAAAAGGCTGGCAAAATTTCTAAAGAGGTTGTATATCTGTATTCTACTGCAGATGCTAGTTGGCGTAGAACATAAATCCATTGACGAGGCACATCGGGAAGATAAAGTGAGAGTGATGAATACTAAGAGGCGCTTAGTGCTGGAAGTGTTATTTTCTTTTTTCATAAATATTCTTTTATAGCAACCAATGAGACAAGTGAAGTTGGATGGCCAGACAGATTTAACAAAAAGTTAAAGGAAAATAATTAAAATTATTGTAGTTTCATTAAAACAAGAAATTTCCGTTTGATAAACTCTTTATATATATCTTCTATATATAAAAAGTGCCTATGAAACGTGTTGCCCAGATGACTAACACAAGAGGGGGGGTGAATTGAGTTGTATTAAAAAAATAACAATTATAAATCAAATATATAAAATATAAACAAAATATGAAATAGCAATAAATATAAAGAGTAAGGGTAAGAGAGAAGCAAACTCAGTATGTTAACGAGGTTCGGCCCCACTGCCTACGTCCTCGCCTCAAGCTACCCCTTGAGGATTCTCGAATTCACTATTCAATCTCCTTCAGGTGGAGATAGAAACCTATTACACCTTTGAACAACACCGCTACAAAGGATCCGTGTAGAACACCCTCTACACTTGCAATCACCTTACACGTGGTGATTCAACTATTCCCTGTGTAGAATACTTTCTACACGCACAAGGGTTATACACACCCTTTTTCTGATACAAGGGCTGATAGTGGGTAGGTTATCAGAAAACACTCCTCAATGAGTGAAATAAGAACAATACAGCGCAAACTATATCTCTCAAAATGAACAAGAATTAAGGCTCAATGTTTAGAGAAGAGAGAATGAAAGTTTTGAATGAATGTTGAATGCTCTGGATGTTGTAAATGTGAAGCTCTCAAATGATCTATTTATAGGCATATGAGACTTCATATTCAAATTTAAAAAATTCACATGTCAAAGACAACATCATTCACTTTTTCAAAAAATTCAAATAAAAGATTCTTCCTTTTCAATTGTCAAAGACAACATCATTCATTTTTCAAAAACTTCAAACCTAATCTTTTACTTTTGGCATATGACAAAAGGAGCACACTTTCCTTTTTCAAAAATTCAAACCTAATCTTTTACTTTTTGCATATGACAAAAGGAGCACACTTTACTTTTCAAATTTTTTAAACCTAATCTTTTACTTTTTGCATATCACAAAAGGAACACACTTTACTTTTCAAATTTTTCAAACAAAATCATCTACCTTTTGTATAAGTCTAAAAAGGTATCAATCACTTTTGAAAATATTCAAATAAAACATGCACATGTGAAAGATGACAATCGATCATTTTTAATATTTTCAAAGTTCAACCCTTTAATCAAGGTATGCACATGTGAAAGATGACAATCAATCATCTTTCAAAATTTTCAAATTTAATTTTCAAAATATTCATGCACATGTGGAAAATGTATTTTAATGCTTTATGATAAAATATTAATTTTTGAGCCTTAATCCTAATTTCAAATTTTTAAGAGATTTACATATTACTCTATGACTTTAATGTAAACTTGTTCCCTTCTTGCTCATGCTTGGTTCCTTGATGTGTTTGACTCCATTGTGTGGACAACTTGAGCTTGAGACTCCTTCATTCTTTGAATTCATTTGTTATCATCAAAATCCATGTGTAGATATATAATTATACAAAACTTGAAACCTTATGTTCAACAATCTTCCCCTTTTTGATGATGACAAATACTTGATAGAACCTGAAGCCCGTATTAATACTTAAGCTCCCCCTGAGAATGTGCGTTAGTTTTTCAAGCAAAAATATATAAATATAATTCCAAGCATATATAACAAGTTTAGCAATTTAAACAATGTTAATGTTCTAGTCTAAAACTTCTCCCCCTTTTGGCATCATTAAAAAGGATCGGCAGCAAATAAATGGACTGAAGAAAACAGTGCGTTAATAGACACTGTAGATAGTTGAAAAATGGAACCGTCCGTGACCCGACAAGTGCTGCAAAGCCTCGAGGCCTAACTCTATGAATTTAGTGCGGCTGAAAATTTAAACAATCGTCTGATGTTGTTGACAAACGTGATTGAAGGCTCTGAGTTTCTATAAAAAAATGAGCATTTTCATCTATCGGATGCCAAAAAAATACATCGCTTCTTGACCTGAGTTCTGTTTTTCCACAACGATAGAATGGCTGAGCAATTCTCTTCTACTAATGTTCCAGACTTGAATCAGGAACCCTTGACGCATCAATCATCAATCTTCTCTCCTGAGGCCGTCAATACCATGATAGGAGCAGAGAACCGTTTTTTCTAGTAAGGCTGATTCTGAGATTATTGCATAATCAAGAATGCTCAGTAGTCAATATGCTGCCTCTGTTACGATCATGTCTCGGAGGTTAATGGCGAGGATGAGTGAGATTGATCATCTTAACATCCAAATATCTGAGTTACGACAGAAGCTTGCTAATAAGGATAGAGAGAATAAAAGGCTAAAGCAGGAAAACAAAGAGTTGAAAAATTTACAGATTGGTATGCTCATGATCTACAACCACGAATAGAGGAGCTGGAACGAGAAAGGGTTCAGATACAAGGTCAACATCGGCAGATAACAACAGAGGTTCATCGTTTACTAGAAAAATAGGGACAATCTACTGTTAATCTCGCTGGCTTAGTAAGAAAACTTTTGACAATGTGTATCCAGCATATCTTGTATTTCTTTTGACTAAATAAGATTTGAAGAGACAATTGTTTGTCTTGTTCTTTATGCTATCTCTATAAAATCAGTCTTAAAATTCATCCGATTTGTATCAAATCTTATTCTCATCTGCATTCCTTCAGCATTCTCGCTTTAAGTTTTCAATTCTTTTCTCAATGGCTCATTCTTCTAACATTCCTTTAGATTCATCTATGAGGTATTCAGCACCTCAACCTCCTGTCCTTTCTGCAGCTACCATTGGTGCCATGTTGCAGCAAGAGAATAATAGTTTGGCTAGTAAGTCAGACTCCGATGCTATCTACGACTTGGTGAGTCTTGGGACTCGCTACTCATCCTCTATTGTTGCTTTTTCCCAGCGAGTACAAGCCAAAAACCATGAGGTTGAAAGGCTTAAAGAACAAATTGTTGTACTTCAACGAATTGTTCAAGAGTCTCACACAAGGGAAGGAATCATTCGGCAGAAGAATAAACAGTTGAAATCTCTATTAGATTCTTCATTCCGCTTGCCAGTTCCCATGGATAGGGATGACATGATATTGTATGAAGAGAATGAGCGTCTCAAACATGAGGCTAAGAACCTCAAGTTTATGTAAAAGTATTTAAAAAAAATATCTCTCTATTTTTATGAACTCTGGTCTACCTTTTAAGAGATATTCATAACATGCATCATACCTATTTCTCTTCTAATCATACACAATCTATCTTCCGATAAAGGTTTTGTGAATATATCTGCTAACTGATTGTGTGTGTTTGTAAACTCTAGTACTATATCACCTTTCTGCACATGATCTCGAAGAAAATGATATCTTATTTCAATATGCTTAGTTCTACAATGTTGTATTGGGTTCTTTGAAAGATTTATAGCACTTGTATTATCACATTTGATTGGAATGTGATTATACATGAGTTTAAAATCTTCAAGTTATTGCTTCATATAAAGAACTTGAGCACAACAACTACCCGCAGCAACATATTCTGCCTCAGCAGTAGATAGTGCAATAGAATTTTGTTTTTTACTAAACCAGGAAACTAGTGCATGACCTAAGAAGTGACATGCTCCACTAGTGCTTTTTCGATCTATTTTACAGCCAGCATAATCTGCATCTGTGTAGCTGATTAGATCGAAAGATGTGTGCTTAGGGTATCATAACCCTAAGTTAATTGTACCACTAAGATATCTAAGAATGCGCTTAACTGCAATTAAATGTGATTCTTTTGGAGATGATTGAAAGCGTGCATATAAGCACACACTAAACATAATATCTGGTCTACTGGCTGTCAAATATAATAAGCTACCAATCATACCTCGATATACCTTCGAGTCAACTGGTTTACCGGATTCATCTTTATTAAGTTTAGTGGATGGGCTCATTGGTGTTCCAGTTTCCTTAGCACCTTCCATCCCAAACTTTTTCAGCAATTCCTTAATATATTTCGATTGATTGATGAATGTCCCACTTTTTGCTTGCTTAATTTGCAATCCGAGAAAGAATGTAAGCTCTCCCGTCATGCTCATTTCAAATTCTTCCTGCATAGTCTTAGCAAAAACTTGGCACATATTTTCATTAGTAGCACCGAATATTATATCATCAACATAAATCTGAATCAAAAGAATATCATTATTTTCATATTTAATGAAAAGAGTTGTGTCGATTTTTCCTCTTGAAAAACCTTTTTCAATCAAGAAACCACTGAGTCTCTCGTACCAAGCTCTAGGAGCTTGTTTGAGTCCATACAGTGCTTTTGTGAGTTTGAAAACATGATTTGGAGAAATATGATTTTCAAAACCTGGAGATTGCTCAACATATACCTCTTCATTTATAAAACCATTTAAGAAAGTACTTTTAACATCCATTTGAAAAAGTTTGAAATCTTTATAACAAGCATATGCAAGTAGCATTCGAATAGCTTCTAATCTTGCGACTGGTGCATATGTCTCATCATAATCGATTCCTTCTTCTTGATTAAAACATTGGGCAACAAGTCGAGCCTTATTTCTAGTAATGATTCCGGACTCATCTTTCTTGTTTCTAAAAACCCATTTTGTTCCAATAATGGTATGATTTTTGGGTCTAGGAACAAGTGTCCAAATATCATTTCTTTTAAATTGATTCAACTCTTCTTGCATAGCTAGAATCCAAGATTCATCAAGAAGTGCGTCATCAATATTTTTGGGTTCAATCTGAGATAGAAAAGCAGTATGATTGCAAATATTTCTAAGAGATGATCGAGTACTTACACCTCGTGAAGGTTCTCCCAAAATTTGTTCCACTGGATGATCTTTTACAAATTTCCACTGTTTAGTTGCATCTTGTATTAAATTTTGATGATCTTCCCTGATGGCTCCATGTTGAACTTCCTCTATTGTGTTCTCTTTGTTGAGATTGAGACTTTCCGTGTTATTTATACCTCATGTTTCTTCATCAATAGATTTCTTGGAGAGTGGAGAATTAGATTCATCAAATACTACATGCATAGATTCTTGTACAATCAAAATCTTTTTATTGAATACTCTATAAGCTTTACTATTAGTAGAATACCAGAGAAAGATACCTTCATCAGATTTTGCATCAAACTTGCCTAAATTATCCCTGTCATTCAAAATAAAACATTTGCATCCAAATACATGAAAGTAACCAATGTTGGGCTTTTTCTCATTCCAAATCTCATAGGGGGTTTTATCTAACTTAGACCTTAGCATAACTCTATTTATAACATAACATGCAGTACTTACCACTTCGGCCCAAAAATAACTAGGCAAGTTGTTCTCATTGAGCATTGTTCTTGCCATCTCTTGAAGAGATCTATTTTTCCTCTCTACTACCTCATTTTGTTGAGGAGTTCGAGAAGCAGAAAAATTATGCACAAAACCATTTTCATCACAAAATGTTTCAATATTTTTATTAACAAACTCTTTTCCCCTATCACTTCGGATACTTGAAATAGTATAGCCCTTTTCATTTTGAATTCTCTTGCATAATTTGGTAAAGGCATCATGTGCCTCATCTTTATGAGCAAGAAAGATGACCCAAGTATATCTAGAGAAATCATCAACAATAACAAATGCATAATATTTTCCTCCTAGACTTGCAACTCTATTTAGTCCAAAAAGATCCATGTGTATCAGTTGCAATGGTCTAGTAGTGGAAATATGTTTCTTGGTTTTAAAAGAAGTTTTTGTTTGTTTACCAAATTGGCATGCATCACAAATTTTGTCTTTAAGAAAAATTGTTTTTGGTAAACCTCTCACAAGATCATTTTTTAAAAGTTTGGAAATAAGTTCCATGTTGGCATGACCTAATCTTCTATGCCATAACCAACTAGTTTCATTTTGAACTGAAAAGCAAATAGCATCTTGTGAGGTAATTTCTTCAAAATCGATTGTATAAACATTATTGTTTCTAAAAGCAATAAAACAAATATTACAATCATGATCATTCAAAATAATGCACTTGTCCATTTTGAAAGTAACTGTAAATCTTTTATCACATAATTGACTTATGCTCAAAAGATTATGTTTTAGACCTTCAACAAGTAGAACATCTTCAATTATGAAAGAAGATTCATTGCCAATTTTACCTATTCCCACGATCTTCCCTTTCGAGTTGTTTCCAAATGTCACGTGTCCTTTTTCTTTAGATCTAAGATCAAAGAACTTAGTCTTGTCTCCCGTCATGTGTCTTGAACATCCACTATCTAAAAACCACTTGTTTTTACTTGTGGATGACTTCATGCATACTTATAAAAACAATTAAAATGATTTTTCTTGGTACCCAAGTTCTTTGGGTCCTTTATTTATTAGTATTAGAAGAAACAAGATTTTTAGGTACCCATATGGCCCTAATAGTCATTGTATGATTTCTTCTAATAGGACAAGTATAATAATTATGACCATTTCTATTACAGAAATTGCAAATAGCATGTGACATATATGAAGAACTTGAATGATTATAATAATATCTTTTTTTGACAAAATTATTTTTATAAAAAGAATTTTGAATATTGGTTTTTGATGTAGAAGAATTATCAAAGAAATTTTTATAAGGTTTGTATTTTTGTTTTGGCATATAACCCAAACCTGCCTTGTCAAAAACACATCTTTGACTACCAAAAAGTTTTTCAAAATTTCTTTTTCCATTCGTAAAGTTTTCAACAATATTTTCTAAATCGGTTTTCTTCTTATTCAACTCAAGTTTTTCATCTTTCAAAATGATAATTTCTTTTCTTAAAATATCAATTTCGTTTGTTAAAGAAGAATTTTTCTTTTTCAAAGTAGTATATTTGATACCCAATTTTTCAAATTCCTCATAAACCTCTTCTAAAACATTTTGTAATTCTTCATATGAAGGATCTTCAATATTATCAAGATTTGTTACCTCAATGTCATCTTTAGCCATAAGACAAAGATTTGCTGATTCTCCATTGCTTGCTTCACTATCAGAACTACTTGAATCATCATCCCATGTAGCTTTCATTGCTTTCTTGCCCTTGTTTCGATCTTTCTTTAGCAGATGACAATCTGGCTTGATATGACCAGGCTTATTGCATTAATAACAAATTAAAGTGTCATTTTTACCAGAGTCTTTCTTAGAAAACTTTTTGAAAGATTTCCTCGGAGGAGTTTTATTTTTCTTTAAGAACATCTGAATTCTTCTTGTTATCATCGCAACTTTTTCATCTTTGTCTTCATTTTCTTCATCGTCATCGCTTTCACTTTCATGAGGAACAGCTTTAAGTGCCAAGCTCTTCTTTGGCTTTCCTTCTTCTTCTCCTCTTTTCAATGTGTACTCATGGGTGATAAGTGACCCGATGAGTTCATTCACTTCGAGCTTCTTGAGGTCTCTAGCTTCAAGAATCGCTGTCATTTTTGATTCCCAGCGTTTTGGTAGAGAGTTGAGAATTTTTCTTACTATCTCCACCTTGGAATAAACTTTGCCAAGAGCTGTCAAGCTGTTTATGATGTTAGTAAAACGAGTGTGCATACTAGAAATAGATTCATCATCATTCATCTTAAACATTTCATATTCATGAGTAAAAATATAAATTTTTGATTTTTTGACTTGCGAAGTTCCTTCATAAGTAATTTCCAAGTTATCCCAAATTTCTTTTGCCGTAGCACAAGTCATTATTCTATTAAACTCATTTCCATTGAGAGCATTAAATAATAAATTCATAGCAGTTAAATTCAAAGTATAAAGTCTATTGTCTTCACGATCAAACTCTTCTTCTTCCTTTTTGACCTTTACTCCATCAACCACTTCTGTTGGAATATAATGTCCATTTACAATGTATTTCCAGATTTCTCGACCTTGAGCCTGAAGGAATATTCTCATTTTAACTTTCCAGAATGAGTAATTATCTCCACAAAAGAGTGGAGGTCGACTGCTAGATTGACCTTCACCAAATGAAACTGAAATGTTAGCCATAAGATCTTAACTCAAAAAATAGTTAATCTTATAATAGAGCTCTTAGCTCTGATACCAATTGTTGCCCAGATGACTAACACAAGAGGGGGGTAAATTGAGTTGTATTAAAAAAATAATAATTATAAATCAAATATATAAAATATAAACAAAATATGAAATATCAATAAATATAAAGAGTAAGGGTAAGAGAGAAGCAAACTCAGTATGTTAACGAGGTTCGACCCCACTGCCTACGTCCTCGCCTCAAGCTACCCCTTGAGAATTCCCGAATTCACTATTCAATCTCCTTTAGGTGGAGATAGAAACCTATTACACCTTTGAACAACACCGCTACAAAGGATCCGTGTAGAACACCCTCTACACTTGCAATCACCTTACACGTGGTGATTCAACTATTCCCCGTGTAGAATACTTTCTACACGCACAAGGGTTATACACACCCTTTTTCTGATATAAGGGCTGATAGTGGGTAGGTTATCAGAAAACACTCCTCAATGAGTGAAATAAGAACAATACAGCGCAAACTATATCTCTCAAAATGAACAAGAATTAAGGCTCAATGTTTAGAGAAGAGAGAATGAAAGCTTTGAATGAATGTTGAATGCTCTGGATGTTGTAAATGTGAAGCTTCTATTTATAGGCATATGAGACTTCATATTCAAATTTAAAAAGATTCACATGTCAAAGACAACATCATTCACTTTTTCAAAAAATTCAAATAAAAGGTTCTTCCTTTTTAATTGTCAAAGATAACATCATTCATTTTTCAAAAATTTCAAACCTAATCTTTTACTTTTGGCATATGACAAAAGGAGCACACTTTCCTTTTTCAAAAATTCAAATCTAATCTTTTACTTTTTGCATATGACAAAAGGAGCACACTTTACTTTTCAAATTTTTCAAACCTAATCTTTTACTTTTTGCATATGACAAAAGGAGCACACTTTACTTTTCAAATTTTTCAAACAAAATCATCTACCTTTTGTATAAGTCTAAAAAGCATCAATCACTTTTGAAAATATTCAAATAAAACATGCACATGTGAAATATGACAATCAATCATTTTTAATATTTTCAAAGTTCAACCCTTTAATCAAGGTATGCACATGTGAAAGATGACAATCAATCATCTTTCAAAATTTTCAAATTTAATTTTCAAAATATTCATGCACATGTGGAAAATGTATTTTAATGTTTTATGATAAAATATTAATTTTTTAGCCTTAATCCTAGTTTCGAATTTTAAGAGATTTACATATTACTCTATGACTTTAATGTAAACTTGTTCCCTTCTTGCTCATGCTTGGTTCCTTGATGTGTTTGACTCCATTGTGTGGATAACTTGAGCTTGAGATTCCTTCATTCTTTGAATTCATTTGTTATCATCAAAATCCATGTGTAGATATATAAGTATACAAAACTTGAAACCTTATGTTCAACAAAACGGAATTTGTTGTTTTAACAGAAAATCTTATTTCACCGTTAGTTTTATTATTTCCGTTAAATATCTATTAAGTCACCATTTGTGGCCATTTATGTTAGTTTTATTGTTTCCGTAAATAGCTATTAAGCCACCGTTTGTTGCCATTTATGTTGACTGCTTGAATTCTATTATCTAATAATTTAGAATCTGGAAAAAAACAGTGCCAAATTACAAGTATATCCGTTAGTGACCATTTGTGTCTATTTGAATTCCAATACATAATAACTAAAAATTTTGGAGAAAAACAGTGGCAAATTATATACGCCGACTCTAAGTAGGCATACTATTGTCTTTTCCTATACATTATAATGGCAAAACGTTATAATAAGTTAGAATTTGAAAAAACTAGAGTCCCATTTGCTTTTATTTTTCCCCTTTTGTACGTGTGCTAGCTATTGAATTTTTGAATATTGTTCATGCATTGGAATGGAAGTTGCAAAAAAAGAGAGAGTATAAATTATAAATATGTGAAGGCAGATTTTAATCACATGTAATAAAAATTTATAATAAGTTTTTATAATATACAGTATAAGTTATAATTTATAATAAGTTACTTTTTATGTTCGTACGTATAGGCAGGGAGAAATTAGTAATTTCAATCACTTGATGAGGTAGCCGAATGGCCGAGCAGTGTTATAGTCATGTTCAAAGTCTGAATACCAAGAGACATTTCGTAGGAACTCAAGAGGCATTGAATGGGGTTTAAGAAAACCGTTCTATTACTTTCAGTGTAATGGTGCAAACATTTGAAAAGTGACTGATACCTTTTATTAGTTTGGATGCATTGGTGCTACAGTTTCAAGGAAGATTGAAAAGTGAGTAACTTTCTTTTGTGTGTTTATAGTATAAGCCTATCTATGCATTACATATGTTTGTTCATGTTTATCCGTGCTCTCTCTCTCTCTCAAATCAGGTGTGAAGCAGTGCAGTGGTGCAAAGGTTTGAAGATACATTAAAAAGGTAAGTCTTACTACCTTTTGTGTGTTTATATTATATAAAGTCTATCTATGCATTTGATATGTTTGTTCATATTTCTAAGAAATTAAATAACTAATATCATAAAACTTAAGAGATTGTAGAACTAATATCAAGCTCAAAAATTGAGGTAATAAAAAGTCAGAAAGTACCTGGAGAAGTGGCTCATCCTATAGTAATAGATTGTAGAACCATGAAAATAGCACTATTATCAACAATATTATTTGCAAATTAGAATTTGATGTTTGGAATCTGGCTCAAAAGTCAGCGACTTGAATACTTATTTATACATGCTCTCAACAGATTATATTCTTACTCAGCAACATATATACTATTGAGTCTCTGCCCAGTCCATGTGCCGATCAAAATTTCAAGACTTATCAGATTATTACATTAGGATAGAAAGATAAAAAATCCAAACACAGAATTCACAACATGCAAATCCACAAAAACAAAAATTAAAAAATAAAAAAAAACCATCAAACAACCAAAAAAAAACATATATTTAAAAAAAATGACATGAGAACCAAAAAACATCCAGTCGATTGAACAAAAAATGTGAAAAAAAAAACCCAAAGACAAAACTCAAAACATGCAAACCCATGTTTAACATAAGAAGCTCTAGGATCTAAAAAATAAAATGAAAACTAAAAGATCTAAATGAACACATATAGATCTGATGTTGTTTGCAAAAAAAAAAAACAGAGAGCTGCTAAGCGGGAAAGAAAGAAAGAGGTGTAAAATAAGTTAAGGTTTTTACCTTGCTTCTTAACTCCTTCTCAAGATGAAAAATGGAGGGCTGAAAATGGGTTTAGAGAAAGAAATACAGTCTGCCATCGAGATCATTGAAATATAGGGAGAAAGAAAGAGATTTGGACGGAAGATGAAGTTGTTTGAGAGAGAGAGAGAGAGAGAGAGAGAGAGAGAGAGAGAGAGATCGAAAGAGAGGTGGGGAGAGAGAGAGGAAGGGAAATCAGAATTAGACAAGGAGAGAAGTCTACGTTACTGATTTGAGAAAAAATATCCCTGCCAAGATATCACCATCATGCAAGCTGTAAAGCAACTTGAAAACGACAAATTTATAACTTTACACCTATTTAGTTTTACTCAAAAGATATAGGATTAGTATTACATACAGAACTCGCCAAACTGACTTGCCACTTGCCACCATTTCACCCTCTCGCTGAGCTCATCCTCAACACATGTCAATCAAGCTGGTGTTTCATAATTTTTTAAAATAATTTTTTAAGAATTAAATTATTTAATTATCTAATTAGAATAAAAATTTTATTATTGGGATTAAACTATATGTACCAAACAAATTGCTCTACCCTGCCAGCTTTTATTATTTAAAATATCATATATGCATATATATATACACAAAGATTTAAGTGTACATACGATGCGAAAAAAAAAAAAGATTTAAGTGTACGTATGTATAGTTGTTTTCTAAAAGGGTAGGTGTATCTGATAAGTATGAATTAATGCATGAGGAAAAGTTATTTCAATTAGCTATGTAGCAGCAATATGGTGCGTATGTACAGATCAGACCATCAATTTTAAGTTTATCCACCAATAGGTCTAAAATATTCAATGAGACTTATAACTGTTCCCTAACAAAGGTCAGAGAGTCCATTTTCAAGCGTGCCAGCCTACGTCAAGGTGGCCTTTGGATTCTTTATATTTGCGTCGGTTTGAAGGAGGGTATTTTAGTCTTTTGTAGGATTTGTGATCATGATGTTGTGGTAGAGATATTTTCCCCATATTAATTTCATTTCACACAAATCTCTCTCTCGTCTTCCCGAGCTTTCTCTATGAACTCAAGCCCCTTTCATTCGTCATGTAGCTCCTGGCAAAGAGAAAGGAACCACTTCTCTTGGTGAGCTTGAGATTCTTTTCTCCTTGCCGATAACCCCTACCCAGCCAACGTTAAACTGCAGTCCCACCCCTTTGCAGCCTGAAAAAGGCATACATGTAAAACTTACATGGGAGAAGACCCATGATAATGCTTTAAACGCTTAACATTTGTGACCAAAATAGTGTCCACCGAGATATTGTTTGACTATGTCCAGCTGATGGATAGAGCAAACAAAGAAGCACATAAAGCAGTAGCACTTTCCTTGCCTTTCGCTAGATGCGCCACAATCCTTAGTCCATTAAATTTATAAACCCCAAAGTCCACCGCCCCCCCCCCCCCCCCTCCCCAAAAAAAAAATCAGAAGCCACAAGGAGAAAGAATAATACCGATCTGGAGCGACAAACATAGACATTATCGGTTAGCTACGTAATCTTGTCCGACGCGCGGTTAGCAACATATACTCCTACCAAAAGAACAGAGAAATTTAAATAAAAACATAAATCGCCAATGTTACCGGAACAGATAACTTCCAAACTTCTATTTGACGGTAAAAATTTACCCAAACTAATTGAATACTAACATATACTAATAATGAATTAATCGACAAACACAAGCAGCAAACCTAGGGTTAGCTTCTCGGAGAAAAACAACAAAAACTTATTTGTGTATCATAGCAACCAAATAGATAATGAAGAAAACATAAAATATTAAAAACAATTAGGCAGACAGAGTAAAAATACCAGTGCTGGTCCGAGAGTCGGCTCCGAGAACAACTCCTCCGTTGTAAGTGACGCCGATGATGGTTGTGCCCATGGAATGAGGGGCATTTAGATCGAGTTTGTTAAGATCCATATCTCAGATATTAGCGAAATCCCTAAGCGATGAAACGATGAGCTCGCACCGATGCAGAGGAATCAAAGAGCTGGGAGACGGGAGAAAATAGTGGTTTTGGCTTCAGTGTTATATAAAACTAACTTCTTCCCCAAGTTAATTTCTTCTCTTTTTCCTCTCTCCTTATCTTTTTCTTTTAAAAAATTAATAATGACAAGTGTTACGTCTGGCAAAAAGTCTTTTATTGCATAACTTCACGTCCGGCGCAATCGTTGGATCATATAACGGTATTTATAATAATAAAACAGCTTAGATATTTTTCCATATCGTATATACTAGCATTAATATTGATCTCAATTTCATCAAAGGATTGTCTCTATCATCACGTCCATCAAGTACATTTATAATCAATCCTCTTCTTCATGAAGCAGCTGCAATGAAGCAATGATAATTCTTAAAAATTAACAATTACATATTAATGCATTTTTATTAGAGTTATTTATGTGATTTATGTAATTTACATGTATATTTCATTTCCTTACATTATTATTCTTTTCTGAATTTTAAGGGCGAAGAATAACGATTTGATAATTAAAAGTATTATTGCAAGATCCTTGACATACCCATCTGCACCACTGTCATCTGTTGGTATTCGGGAAATTGTAAAGAATTGTGATATTGCAGAGTTGATTAAGGGTTTACAACCCATGACGGTAAATATTATTTTATTAGTAAATATTATTTTATTAGTAATAAATTAAAATATTTACACAAACTTTTATTCTAAAAATTGATTATAATTTAATGCAGAAAGCAAAATTTTGGATAAAGGCGAAGATAAATGTTATTGACTTCACCAAAGTATTTTATTACATGTCATGCATTGGCTATAATAAAAGAACTGGATATAAATACAATGAAAGCTTCGTTTGTATGTATTGCAAAAACCAAGGGGTCTGCAAATCACGGTATGTATCTTACAATTTTAATTTAAAATTGATGTCTAATTTAATTCATAATTTAACACTATTTAAATTGAAATTAATATATTCAACGCATTTAAAAGTGCTAGGGCATATGTTGAATTGGACGATAACACTGGAAAGCTAGCTGCTACTATGTTTGGTGAAGTAGCAGAACGGACACTTGGTTGTTCAGCAGTTGAATTGATGGAACATGCTGGAGAGGTATCTCTTTAATTTTTCTTCAAAAGTTAAGTTTTGTTATAATGAATTAATTACAAAAAAATTGGGTTTTTTTTTTTTTTTATCAATTATGTAAACCTATTCAAAATTTATTTTGTAGGAAAATCGACTGTATGTTAAATGCATTGCGGAGAAATTATCAAAAAAAATTTGGAAGATTCAAGTCTATGCAGATCTAGAGAAACTGAAGGAGAAAAAATATAGACAGTTTAATGTCCTCTCTATTGAAACAGTGCAAGATGAGGAAAATGCTGGATCGTCATCCTAAAATCAAAATTATCTCAAACAACTTTCATAAAACATGAGCGATGTTTATTTATAGGACAATGTTATAAATTCTATTAATGGTCTTATTAATTATTTGATAATGTTATAAATTCTATCAATGGTCTTATTTTATAATATATCACAATGTATAATTATTTATCAATTACATAAACATTATATTGATAGTTATTTAATTAACCAACTCTTTATTAATAAAAAATTATTTCTTAACCAAAAAAATTAAATATAAACTAAGCAAACGTGCATTGCACATTGCTTTTACCTAGTAAAGATATAAAGGTGTATGGTGTCATAAACTTCATATTATTGTGGTGAGAAAATCGTATAAACATGAACATAGTGGAAATTCATACTTACATAAAGTATAGCACTGCTGCCCTGCCCCCACATTTTCTACGTACTGATCTTTCTTTTCCTTCTGAAGCGTTTTTTTTTTTTTTTTTTTTTTTTTTTTTTTAATTTTCGGGTATGGAAGATTGAGGTACCAAATTGAGATTTCTGTGATGACAAAAAGAAATCCTCTGACACTGGGTGTATATATATATATATATTTTTTTTTTTTCTTTTGACATATTAAGGTCTAATTTGGACAACGAGTTGAGATGTGATGAGTTAAAATAAAAGTTAAAAAAATATTATTAAAATATTAATTTTTAATAATATTATTATTTTATAATTTAAAAAATTTGAATTATTTATTATATTTTGTATAGAAATTTAGAAAAATTATAATGATGAGATGAAATAAAATGAGTTAAGATAATTTCTCAACACAAACGGGTAGACTCGTTTGAATTCAGAAATAAGATAAGATGGTTTTAGATTAAATTAAAAATTGAATAAAATATTTTTAGAATATTATTTTTTAATATTATTATTATTTTAAAATTTGAAATAATTAAATTGAGATTTGAAAAAGTTGAATTCTTTATTATATTTTATGTAAAAATTTAAAAAAATTACAATAAAATGAGATAAAATGAGATGAAATATTTTTTGAATCCAAATATTGCAAAATCTTTAAGAGTACACTTTTTTTAAAAATAACTATAGACATATAATATTATATCGTATCATATTGATATTAACTAACCATTAGTAGCAAAAAGAAAAAAAAACTGACCATTAGTATTTATATAAATAATCTATTCAAATAATCCACTGTAATGATAAGAGAATAAGAAAATAATATGTGCATATATAATGTTATATATAGTTGTAAAATATGTAAATTTTTTATATATATTTTTTAAAAGCTGAGATTTGTGATTAAAAATTATTTTTTATATATAAATATCAGATTTAACTTTTTTGGTTTTTTTCAAAATACATACGCTCAACGTCTGAAAACTATAAATATTATTACTAAAAATTCACTCTAAAAATTGTTAAAAAAAACGATGACAAAAGCTGACGTGTCGTGCAGATACCTCGGAAGCCATTTCCCATTTGGTTCCAACACCATCCTTATGATCAACACGCTTCGAGTCGGCTTCTTCCCCATCAGTTTTCAAATCGAAAAAATCTATTTGCTATATTTTTACCCAAGCCTAGCCCTACTCCGCCCCAATATCCAACCCCGATTTTCTCCAATCCTACCCACTTCCACCGAATCCTCAATCGGGTCCTCACCCTTTCCCATTTCCCCAAACCAGAATCGTCCATTTCGGCCATGTGAGCTGAGCGATATAATGATCGGATTTTTGGACTCTGGCTCCTATTGTATGGGTCTGAGCAATGCCGGAGCTTCGCAGAGGAGTCCGCCGAGGCCGTGCTAAGGTCGCGCACAAGCAACCCGAGCCCCCGGTTGGAAACTACGTGAAGACCCGTGCCGCGGTTGCCAGAGCGAAGAAGTTGAAGCTTGAGGAGGAGGAGGAGGAGGAGGAACAGAAACAGCAGGTGATCGTGATTTCCGAGAGGGATAGTGGTTCGGAGGGGAAGAAGGGAAAGAAGGTTGTTGGGAAGGAACAGAAGGGTGCGATGGCCGATGATAGTGGCGGCTTGAGTGCCAATAAGGCCGCTGGTCAAGAGGAAGAGGGTAACACCGCACCTTTTCCCGAGAAGGTATGCGGTCGTTGGATTGTTAACTTTTCTCGTTTTGGCTTGCTGCATACTTCCAAATTAAAAATAAGGCTTCTTAGGCGATTCGATGTTGTTTTACCACCATTTTTTTGGTGTCGTAGTTGTATGTAAATGGGTTTTTAATAGCTTAATTAGTGTTGTTTTGGTTTTTCTAAATTTAGTTGGGGGCATAATTGTGAAAAAAGTTGCTGTGGCCGTTTACTTCGAGGTGTTCTGGTATTCCTGGATGTGTTGTTATAATTTCAGATATATGCAGTGGCGAAACCCGCAAATTTTTTTTTTTTTTTAATCTTTGGGAGGGCCAACTTTTCTATGTTGTGACATATTGATGTAAAATAAAAAAGAGATTAAAAATTCAGAAAACATAACTATATATAAAACTAAATCTCGATAATTTGCTACATACTCATAAAAATATAATTCTAAAAACACAACTTAACATACGTTTCAGATTTATGATGATAATATATTAATATTTCATAGAATAATATTCATCAATTATTATTTTTGTAATGCAATATGTAGAATTCATTTTTTTCATAAAATCTATCAAGTGATCTTTTAGAACGCAATCTTACATTCTAGTGCGTAATCTAGTTTGTTAAGTTTTATATAAAATCTAGATATTTTCGTGTCACATTAAATATATAATAATATAATTGAGACCTTAAATAAATTTTTCTTGCTCAATGAAGTCTAGAGGATAAAACCTCTCAACTACTTTTCATATAGATCATTAACCTTAAATGATTTTTCTTGTATTTTAACTTTAGATTCCATATTAAGAAGCCTAATATTGTATAACAAAAAATTTTGGGATCCATATTAATAAGTTTATTATTTTCCTTAAACTTAGTTTAAATTAATCTTAGTGAGGCTAAATCCTTGAAAATAGATAACATATAAAAATTATACAAAATTTTGGTACTATAGGAAAAAATTGGAGAGAGGCATTTCTAGGTATATTGAAATTTTAGAAAATTTTAGAGAGCATATGGGGATTATAACGTTTTTTTTTTTTTTGTTCGGGGGGGGGGTGCATTTTCTATATTTGTAGAATTATAAATTAAATGTAGGGGGGATTTTGAAATTTCAAAAAATTTTGGTTGGGCCATTGCCCCCATAACTGCCATTGGATATATGGTTCTATTGCGAACAATTTATTGTGCAGTGCTGTCTTTCCAAATACTGGTTGTATGGTGGTTTTCACTATTGTTGAAGTAGGTAAGACAGTTAATCATATCTTGCTACACTGTGAGACAACTAGAGCCCTGTGGAGTGAAGTGTTCAGCAGAATAAGGTTAAACTGGGTGATGCCTTCTATAGTGGTTGAGTTATTGGCTAGTTGGGGGATGCCGAGTGGAGTTCCACAGATCAAAGCTGTGTGGAAGATCGTTCCTATTTGCATTATGTGGTGTTTATGGCGAGAGCATAATGAGCGGACTTTCGAAGATAAGGAGCGGGTACTAGAGGAGCTTCGCTCTTTATTTTTCACCACCTTATTTCTTTGGGCCATCGCTGTAGATTTTAATGGCCTAAATGTACATGATTTTCTTTTGTCCTCTATAGCGACCTAAATGGGTCTTGTCTCTTGTATACCTTTTTGTGTACTTGGGCTATGCCTATTCTTATTAATACTACTGTTTACCTATCAAAAAAAAAAAATGGTGGTTTTCACTATTGTTATTTGAAGAATTTAATTTATTTTGTGATCATTATGATGAAGAATTTTGTTTCCTTTCAAGGGTTCAAGTTAAAGGGGCTGTTGGGCTATGATTCACTATTTATATATATATATATGCTTGTATCTCTAATTGACTTGGTTGTATTCTGCCATCAGATATATGGTTGATTTAATTTTTTTTTCATTGTGATTATATTGAGCTTGAGTTCTCTAATGATGTATATTGTTTTAGTTTTTGTTTGGTTCATTGATGTGGGCTTTTATGATTTTTCGGTAGGTCACAGTAGGAGGGTCACCCATATATAAGATAGAGAGGAAACTAGGCAAAGGTGGGTTTGGTCAGGTATTTGTTGGTCGTCGGGTTTCAGGTGGAACTGAACGTGCCACAGGTTCTGCGGCTTTGGAGGTTAGCTCACTTCAGATTCTCTCCTTTAAACTTATATGTCAGTTGAATATAATTTCTGATTGCTTTTGTTATATCAGGTAGCTCTGAAATTCGAGCATAGAAACAGTAAAGGCTGCAACTATGGTCCACCATATGAGTGGCAAGTGTACAAGTAGGTCCTTTTATAAGGGTTCTTCTGGGTTAACTTTTTATAAGGATTGTGGATGATTCTACCATACATATATGTGTGTGTGTCTGTTTATATGCATTTATTTATGATTTTTTCTTTCATTTTGTTTGAACAGCACTCTTGGTGGTAGTCATGGAGTGCCAAAAGTACACTATAAAGGGAGGCAAGGAGACTATTATGTTATGGTATGATCCACACAAACTGCATCTTTATCATCTCTCCATTATAACTTCTTGGTTTAACTTTTATGCTTGCTTTTTTTTCTTTTTTTAAGTGTTTTTGATAAGTGTTTATTCTTGTTTATATGCAGGTTATGGACATGCTAGGTCCCAGCTTGTGGGATGTTTGGAATACTTCAGGGCAGGCGTGAGTATCCCATGCTTGTATCTTTCTTTACCTCCTAGAGTGTCATAATTTTTATTGTTCTACTGTCCTGTGTTGTCTTGAAATCTTAAACTTGAGTTTGTTATAGATGGCTGTTGTGGGCTTGGTTGGAGGCAAAGCTTAGTTAAGTTATTTAAAGGAAAGACTTTTAGACCTCAGTAGACTAAGTATCACGCCTTCAAAGTCACAGGTTTATAATATTTGAAAGTAGACGTAACTTTGGGTCTGACTTCAAAAGAAAATAAGGGGAAAAAAGGATGTAAATTATGCAGGAAAAAGTCTTTAAAAGTAGGAATCGTTGGTATCCGCAACTCTGATCTACCAAAATGCCTGATTTTTTTTTTGATCGGTAATAAGAAATTTTATTCCAAGTAAATAGGCATAGCCCAAGTACATAGGAAGTATACAAGAGAATACACCTAAATACAAACTAAAGCAAAACAAAATTAAAGAACAGCATTACAAATATTCATATCCCTCACTAGATTGTTCACCCAAAAATTTAAGGTGCTAAAAAAAAATCCCTAAATTCCCCCATAGTGCGTTCACAATCTTGGAAGCACCTCCCGTTTCTCTCAAGCCATAAACACCAAAACGAACATGAAGGAATCATCCTCCACTCAGCTTTATTGCCTCCACAACCTGCAGCACCTTCCCAACTAGCCAAGAAATCCACCACATGAAGAGGCATCACCCAAGCAATGCCTACCCTTGCGAATAACTCATTCCACAAAACAGTCACCATTTCGCAATGAAGAAACAGGTGGTTAACAGATTCACCATCTTTTTTACACATGAAGCACCAATCCATCACATATAAACCCCTTTTCCTCAAATTATCATTAGTTAAAACTTTCTCCAGCGACACCAGCCAGCAGAAAAATGCAACTTTACTGGGCACTCTAGCTTTCCAAATGCATTTTCAGGGGTATGTTTTATTACCATGACTATTTAAAACCTTATAATAGGAATTCACAGAGAATCTGGACTTATTATCATTAACCTACAGCATCCTATCCTCCCTGATCAGATCAATCTTTGAATTATAAAGTTTTACATAAAAATCAGCAGCTTCACTCACTTCCCAGTCCTGTAAATATCTAGAAAATTCCACATTCCAATTCAGCATATGGTTAGAAAACAAGTATGAATCAGCCACAGCAGCCCCTTTATTTTTAGCAATCCTGAAAAGGCTAGGGAATGCTAATTTAAGGGGTGAATTACCACACCAAACATCATGCCAAAAGAAAATATTAGTCCCGGTCCCCACTTTGAAATTAATATTTTTGACAAAATCCCCCCCATCCCATCCGAATGGACTTCCATAATCCCACCCCAAAAACCGCTTTTATTTCATTAGTACACCAATTTTCCCACATCCTTCCATATTTAGCATCTACAATCTGTCTCCACAATGCATCTCTCACTGTTGTACCTCCAAAGCCACTTCCCAAGGAGGACTTTATTAAAAAGCTTTAAATTCCGCACACCCAAACCTCCAGTAGACACTGGAGTACAAACCTTATTCCAACTCACCAAGTGAAATTTACGTTCCTCCCCAATACCATCCCATAAGAAATTTCTAAAAATCCTCTCAATTTTTTTGACCACCCCTGCTGGAATAGGGAAAGAGAGAGTTAATAAGTGGGTAAATTAGACAAGGTGCTTTTAATCAAAGTAACTCTACCCCCTTTGGACAAATATAGTTTTTTTCCAGCCAGCTAGCCTCCTCTCGATCTTCTCAATCACCCCATCCCAAATAGACACAGATTTATGAGGAGCCCCCAAAGGGAACCCAAGATATTTCATGGGTAAAGAAGAAACTTTACAGCCCAGAATGTTGGCCAGATCATAAATATTGCTGACTGAACCCACAGGAACAATTTCAGACTTAGATAAATTAATTCTAAGCCCGGAGACAGCTTCAAAACATAACAATAAAGCTCTTAAAGCACGAAGATGATCCTTGTTAGCATCACTGAAAATTAAAGTATCATCCGCAAAGAGAAGGTGAGAAACTGTGATGCTGCCCCTAGAAACATCTCCCACCTTAAAGCCCGACACAAAACCTCCTTCAACTGCCACTTCAATCATATGACTCAAGGCGTCCATGACGACAAAAAGGAAAGGAGATAATGGGTCTCCTTGCCTTAATCCACGAGAGCTGCTGAAAAAGGCAGCCGAAGAACCATTCACCAAAATAGAGAACTTGGCCGTCAAAATACAATGTCTTGTCCACGAGCACCATTTCTCCCCAAATCCAAATCTCCCAAGCAAGTAAAGGAGAAAATCCCAATTGACATGACCAAAAGCCTTTTCCATGTCCAATTTGACTAAAATTTCAGATTGTCCCATCCTTTTTCCACTTTCCAAACACTCATGAGCAACAAATATTGAGTCAAGGATTTGTCTTCCCTTCACGAATGCATGTTGGGGCTTTGTTGTAATCTTATCCATAACCACACAAAGGAGGTTAGCTAATACCTTAGAGATGATCTTATAAACCCCATTTACCAAGCTAATAGGGCGGAAATCCCTCATTTCTACAGCACCTGCCTTTTTAGGGATGAGAGCTATAAAAGTTTGTGTTAAAACTTTTTCAAATTTCCTCAAGGAATGGAATTCATCAAAAACTTTCATAACGTCATCCTTCACAATATCCCGGCAAGCTTGGAAAAATGCCATGAAAAAACCATTGGGACCTGGAGCCTTATCCTTAGACATGCCCCTAACTACATCAAGAACTTCATCTTCCTCAAAGGGCCTCTCTAACCAAACTGCTGTAAAATGATCAATGGGGTAAAAAACCAGCCCATCTAACTTGGGCCTCCATGAATGTTCTTCACGAAAAATATTCTCATAGAAATTCACAATATTATCTTCAATCTCCCCCTTATCACAAATCACATTTTCACCAACATGAAGGACTTCGATGGTGTTATTTCTACGTTGTGAATTAGCCATTTTATGGAAGAATTTTGGTACATTTATCTCCTTAAGCCATAAAATTCTGGATTTTTGTCTCCATGAAATTCTTCCATAAGCATAAAATTTTCAATATCAGCTAACACCCTTCTCTTCACTAGAAATTGTACCCCTCAACTCCTTATCCTCCAAACTGTTCAGCTGTTCCATAAGGAGTAATCTATTGTTTTTAACATTGCCAAAAGTCTCCATATTCCATTTCTTCAAATCTTTTTTGAGCTCCTTAAATTTTCCTGCCAAAATAAAGCGGGGAGTGCCATTAAAGTGATAAGAGGCCCACCACCTCATCGAGAAACGGTTATACCTGTCCAAGGGTGGTAAATGGACTCTCATTAAGAGTACACTATCTAACCTCCCCACGTATTTTCTTTCCTTATTTCCGATATCCGCAAGTGTGGCTTCTCGCATTGAGAAAACTTTTTGCAATTTTCTTTGGGGAGGAATGGGGGATGAAGCTAAAATCCATCTTGTGGGTTGGGATAAAGTTTGTTCTCCAATTCAATGGGGAGGTTTGGGAGTGCGTAATGTAAGGGTCTTCAACAAAGCATTATTGGGGAAATGGTTATTGAGGTATCATAGTGAAGGAGAGGGCTTGTGGAGAGAAGTGATAAGAGTCTAAGTATGGGAGTCTTCGGGGGGGTTGGTGCTCTAACGAAGTCAAGGGTGCACATGGAGTGGGTTTGTGGAAAAACATAAGAGCTGGTTGGGACAGATTTTCTCATTTTTTCAGAGTTACAATTGGCAGCGGCAACAATGTTTTATTTTGGCATGATGTTTGGTGCGGGGACATGGCTCTTAAGCAGGCGTTTCCTATGCTTTACCAAATCGCATGTGATAAAGAGGTTGTTGTGGCTGATTTATTGATACGCTCTAATGGTGCTGTTCATTGGAATGTGAGATTTTCAAGAGCGGCTCAAGATTGGGAGCTGGACATGTTGTCTGGTTTTTTTGACTCTCTATATGCTATATCTTTTGGAAATGAGATGAGGGATAGGCTGTTGTGGAAACCAAGTGGAAATAAAAAATTCTCGGTGCGGTCATTTTATTCGGCTCTTTTGGGCCTATACCATGGTCATAGCTATCCTTGGAAAGCTATTTCCAAAATTGCATTCTTTGTCTGGACAACATCTATTGGGTGGATTCTTACCTTGGATAATTTGAGAAAAAGTGGGTTCATTATTTCAGATTGGTGCTATATGTGTAAGTGTGATGGGGAATCAGTTGATCATCTCTTATTACATTGTGAAGTGGCCCGGTGCTTATGGTATGAAGTTTTTAATAGGATAGGGGTGGCATGGGTCATGCCTAGAAGTGTTCGGGATCTTATGTGCTGTTGGAAAGGTATCTGGGGAAATGCTCAAATCGTTGCTGTGTGGAAAATGATACCTCACTACATTATGTGGTGTGTGTGGTTGGAGAGAAACAAGAGGTGCTTTGAAGATATGGAGCACTCTATGGCTGAACTGAAACGTTTTTTCTACTGTACACTGATTTCCTGGGCTTTGGCCATTATTTGTAATACAGATGATCTCCATACTTTGCTTGTAACTCTCACTAGTACTTAGTTGTAACCTGGCATGATCTTTGTATATCTCTAGTGTACTCAGGCTATGCCTTTTTATGAATAAAATTTACTTTTACCTATCAAAAAAAAAAAAAAAAAAAAAAAGAGGCCCACTACCTTCTCACTCTTTCAACGAAGCCTTCCTCGTTCAACCACATATTTTCAAATTTAAAGTATCTTTTTCCACTAACAATGCCCCTACAGTCCAACAGAATAGGATAGTGGTCGGAAACTACACGCTGTAACCTTTTCTGTTTTAACTCCGGAAAAAGAGCTTCCCAAGATGCAGAAACCAGAAATCTGTCAATACGGGGACCAAGCTCTCCCATTTGTCCAAGTGTAATCTCCTCCCGCTGTAGGCAAATCAATCAACTGCAGCTCAGAAGTAGCTTTAGAAAAAACCGAGTCTCCTACTCGCTCACAAGGAAACGAGTATTGTTAAAATCCCCTCCAAAACACCATGGAAGATCCCACCAACTGCAAAGTCCCGCGATTTCTTCCCACAATAAACTCTTACTAGAATCTGAATCAGGTCCCTAAACACCAGCAAAAGCCCATTCAACACCATCAACAACATTCTTGAAATGACAAGCCACCAAGTATTCTCCCACATAGTGCTCTACTACCTCCACAACCCTCCTATCCCACATAACAATAACGCCTCCTAACGCTCCATTAGAGACTAACTCTACCCAGCCCACATGATTACAACTCCATAAATTATGAACCACCGAATGGCTAACAACCTTCAATTTAGTTTCTTGGAAACAGTAAATATCAGCCTTCTACTGTCTTAACATATTTTTCACACGAAGATGCTTTCTATAGTCATTCAGCCCTCGAACATTTCATGAAATAATTTTAGGTCTCATGGGATACCATTGACATCTCTTTGCCTTTTTCCTTTAAAAAGCACTCCCACCCTTGGATTTATAATTACTTGAACATTCCAATCTTTTAAGCTCCCTCTCCTTCTTAGCAGCAGATTTAGCCATAGCTGGATGCCCAGCCTCAATAGCAATAAGTAGAGCCCTAAATTGCGGTTTTAAGTAGAGCCTCAATACCAAAACTCCTGATTTTATATCTTAAAACTATTAAAGAGCATCTGTGCAATCAGCATGATTCAAATTATATTGCAAAACCCTGTGATTTAAATTCTACTGCCTATATACTCTGTTGGTGAAGAATGCTGCAACCAGCCACAAGGTGCTTCACGAAAATATATGACTTTGAACTTTTTTGATCAGTAAACAAAGAGTTTTATTGATGATATAGGTAGGCATAGCCCTAGTGCACAGGACATATACAAGAGTGGCATCCAAGCATGAGTGTCCAGTGATACAACTAGGAACTAAAGATCACTTCCACGACCTTTGTAGGCTAACATTGTAATGAAGCAGCAAAGATCGATTTATACTCTCCTTTTGACTGTATTTTCTTCCTGGTTTCTGAAAGAAACAAAAATGTGGTTAATAGTGGTGATATTTTCAGTTTAAGATGATAGTTTGGAGTTTGTAAAGGCTTGTTTTATGGATTCTCTTTGAAAATTAAGAAATCTTGTATTCAGGTGGTTGTCATCTTAAATAATCGCAGCCAGACAATCAATATAAAAATGTCCTATGCCATTTTGGTTATGAAATATTTAGGTGGATGTAGCATCCTACTTTTGTTAATGTAATCTTTTTTGAGAAGTAATATAAATTTGATAAACAAATGCAAAAGACTCAATCCAAGTACACAGACATATACAAGAATGTAGGTAGTTGATCTTCAACTGTTAATCTTGAACTGTTATAAAATTGTAATTTTTTTCAATATATCTTAAAAAAGTGAAATGATGATCCACCCTTCATTCCTGTCCTACACCCACCCATATAAAAAGGAAGGGGTGGAAGTAATGGAAATCTTGTCCAAGCTTTTTTAGGGGGTACCTGTGATAGGCAAATATCTCAACATATTTTAGCTTGCTACAAATGAAGATAATTTGGTCAATTCGTTATGGGGAATATTTTATGTTTGGTTTTTCACCTTATTTACATTTGTTTTTCACCTTATTTTCATTTCACCTGATTTGTATTAGCCTTCTTTTTTCTGCTTTCTAGAGTGTAGTAGGTATTTCCTTTGTATATGTCCTGTGTAATTGGGCTTTTGCCTATTCTTGGTAATAAAATTTCTTATTAATTATCAAAAAAAAAAAAAAAAAATTACATTTGTTTGTGTTCACCTGCACACTGAGTTTGTGTTTTCTGGGTGTCTTATTTTAGTTTCTTTTGTTTTTCTGGCCACAACTACTACAGTAAACTACTTCAATTTTGATTGTCATTAAATGCATCTTTTGAACATGAATTTTGTTTAGAGTCTAACATTGTTTTTCTTTATTTTAGAAGTATATGTTATTGGTCTAACAATGTTTCTTCTTCCTCTCTTCATTCCTTGTCTCCCAAAATGTATGTCTTGTTTCTCAATCTTTTCACATAATGATATATACACACAGGATGTCCTCAGAAATGGTTGCTTGTATAGCAGTTGAGTCCTTATCAATTCTAGAGAAGATGCATGCAAGAGGGTATGTGATTGTAATAGTTTTCTCGACTTTGTAAGGTTCGGTAGCCGCTTTTGTTTTTTTTTTAAAAAAAAAAAAATTGTGTTGGCAATGCTACATCAAATAGCTTTATTTCATGGTCCTTTTATTGGGAAATATTAATCTCCATAATTAGTAATCAGTATCTGTTTGATACTAGTTATGTCCATGGTGATGTCAAGCCAGAAAACTTTTTACTTGGGCAGCCGTCTTCACCACAAGAGAAGAAGTTGTTTCTTGTTGACCTTGGATTAGGCGAGTAAATTTCATGTAATTTTTACACACTCAAATTAATTTATTCTACACTCATTTTCTTACGTTGTCATTATCAATACATGATTACAGCAACAAAGTGGAGAGATAGCTCTAATGGACAACATGTTGAATATGATCAACGTCCTGATATGTTTAGGTGAATGAATCTTTTAGTCATCAGGCCACTGGTTTGCAATACATCTATTTTACAGCTGGTCTTGATACCTTCTCTTCTCTGTGCAAGAGGAACCGTTCGATATGCTAGTGTTCACGCTCACCTGGGAAGAACTGCTAGTAGAAGAGATGATCTTGAGTCTCTTGCATATACACTCATCTTTCTCCATCGAGGCAGGTTGCCTTGGCAAGGCTATCAGGTACTAACACATATACCATGGGTTTAGAGTATTTGTTATTGTCTTTGGAGTTGCTTTTGTGACTGTTTTGAATGCTTTATTTCTGTCCATTTTTCCCTGATAGGGAGATAACAAATCATTTCTAGTTTGCAAAAAAAAGATGGCAACGTCTCCTGAAATGCTATGCTGCTTCTGCCCGCCACCTCTTAAGCAATTTCTTGAGATTGTGGTGAACATGAAATTTGATGAGGAGCCTAACTATGCCAAGCTAATATCTTTGTTCGAGGGCTTAATAGGCCCTAATCCGGCTTTAAGGCCAATAAGCACTGATGGTGCTCAAAAGGTAATTTTGGTAATATATGAACTTAGGGCTAAATTCTGATTATGTAGTTATTTTCGGAGGTGTTTTATGCAACTGCTGTTGACACGTTTGTCAGGTTGGTCAAAAACGGGGTAGGTTGAATATTGAGGATGATGATGATGGGCAGCCCAAGAAGAAGGTTCGTTTAGGAGTTCCTGCTACACAGTGGATTTCAGTTTACAATGCTAGGCTACCAATGAAACAGAGGTAGGTCTGCATTTTGCTTTTGGTCTCTCTCTCTCTCTCTCTCTCTCTCTCTCTCACACACACACACACACACACACACACAACTAAACGCCACCCCTCTGGCAGGAGTAATGCTACAGTCACTTTCGTGTACTCTCTGTGCACTCCACTGATGTGATTGGCTGCATCAATTTTTTTTTAATACACAACCAATCACATCAATGGAGTACACAAAAGCGACTGCACATAGATTTTTTGATTGAATAATTATAAAAAAAATTATTAATTGAATAATCAGGTGAAAAGAGAGCATGGTTTTGGCTGGGTATTGGAATCACATCACTAGCCTAAGCTCGGTTGGTTCTCTTTTCGGAAGTTTTGCTATCTTACCAATAAGTCATTCGATATGAGCTACTAAATGTGACATCATCATACCTGTCATAACCAAAAAATTCTCTCTAAAATTTTCTCTCCAAAATTTTCTCTCCGTACGCATTGAGAGAAAATTCTTTTCTTGCGTAAATCACCATTATAGTAACTTCCATGGGGAGTTAAGGTGATGGTTTAAGATACTGGTATTCAATGGGATTTTTGAGAGAACTTGGGATCGAATCAAAATTGTTTATTCTTGCTAAGGTAGGCAGGCAACTACGTATTATTGAGCGAAAATGGAAGAATGAACAAGAGCTATGGGTAGAAGAAAACACTATATAGTGGCTGCGTAAGACACTGGAAGTATGCCTAAGTGGTGAGCAAAAGGAAGTCTACAGCACCATCAGGGAGGGGCATTGACGTTTTCTTGCTCAGAGATGTGTCAATGGTAGGGGAAGATTCATTGTGGTGTCAGTGTACCGGGAGGATGGAAAGAAAAGCTCCATTATCATTCCGGAAGGGGAAGGGGGAAGTGGATGGAGGAGAATGAGAGATGTGTTGGAGGAGTCCCATGGCACAGGGAGATCGTGTAAAGTGGAGGTCTAATAATCAAAAGAAATTTACCGTAAAGGCATATTACAAGATTTTAATCACACAAAATTTCGCACAGGATGATCCTCCGTTCCCTTGGAAGAATATTTGGCAGTCTCGCGTGCCCTCCAAAGTAGCCTTCTTTGTTTGGAACGCGGCTCTTGGGAAGATCTTGACCACTGATAATTTGAAGAAGAGGGGGTGTGTAATAATGGATTGGTGTTATATGTGCAAAAAGAATGGAGAGTCGGTGGACCACCTTCTATTACATTGTGAGGTCACAAGGGAGATATGGGACGAGATTTTCCAAAGGGTCGAGGTTGCATGGGTTATGCCTTTGAGGGTGGTGGATCTGTTGGGGTGCTGGAGAAAGTTACAAGGCAGCCAACAAGTAGCAGCGGTTTGGAAGATGATCCCATTATGTATCATGTGGTGTGTTTGGTCGGAAAGAAACGCGCGTTGCTTTGAAAATAAGGAACGCAACATGGAGGAGCTAAAGAACTTATGCTTTCAAACTTTAATGCTTTGGTTCTCGGCTATTGTACTAAATGGGGACAATGTTCATGAGTTTTTATCTTTAATTCCTAGAGCTTAGAATGTATCTAGGTATCTTATGTATACTTCCTGTGTACATGGGTCACGCCTAATAATTTTTAAGCAATAAAATTTATCTTTTACTTATCAAAAAAAAAAAAAAAAGGAGTCTGTTATGGAAGGGCAAGGAAGGGCTGCCGGCATGCATGGAGGTGCTCAGCCATGGAAGAAGGTGGCAGCGTTGAGGTCGTACAAAGAGGCGCTGGTCCAAGACGCAATGGGGGGTGGTGTGGAAAGCTTTGACAGAAGATGGCCTCGAGCCACTCATGGTGTACATTTTTCAAAAGCTAACAGTGTGGGTGACATAGACATGGGGAGGAAAATAGAAGAGTTGCAGAGACAGGTATGGCTATTGCAGTGGGAGATGACTGAAATGAGAAAGGTTGTCGGGCGAAATAAGGTAGGGGATAAAAGTGAGAGGGGCTGGACCAAGAACAGAGGTCCATGGGTAAAGGAAAGGGGAAGGAAAAAATGGATAATGGGTTTCAATGGAGACAAGTACCTGGGCCGAATATTGGGCCCTAGCCCAAGGCCCAAACATACTCTCAGGCCCCTTCCGAAAGGGGCTTAGGCCTTCAACGACCAGGCCCCAACCCAAGGCCCACAAGCCTGATTCAGGCTCAACCAACCGGGAGAAGGGATGGGCCACACCCTCAAGGCCCATCCGAAAGAAGCCTGGGCCCCCAGGCCACGGCCCTTGTGCCGGTACCCAGCCCCTGTGCCGGTACCCAGCCCTGAAAGGCTTATGGCTCGAGAGAGAACTGAACCTCGTGCTCCATCATCAGAGTAGGTGCGACGGTTGCCTACGCAGGGTATCTCGTCGGAGGTAAGTCAGAAACCGCCGATGAAGATGGTGGAGCTCTCCGACGATGGAACGCCTGAGTGGGGTGGCCGGAAATCCTTGATAGAAGTCCTAACTCGGGTGATTCTCTTTTACCGGAAATGGGACAGACCTCGTCGACGGGAGGATTGATGACCTTTCTGACAGTGGAGGTGCCGGATAACCACTCCAATACGTGTTTAGAGACTGTTGGGCTGTCGGCAAAAGAGGATGGGTATTCGTTGGGCTCTAACAGTGAGGAGTTGGGGTTCACTGATGATGAAATGCTCTTAAGGCATTCTCAGGGTTGTTTAGATATCATTGGGGGTGGAAGAAGTCTCGTTGGTTGAAGACACTTTTCATAGAGAGGGAGTTCAAGAGACGGATGCAGACCTGAACAGCTTGGTTCCTATACAGATAGCTGAGGAAACGGGGACAGTGCAAGCTGAAGAGAGTGAGCCAGTCCCTTTAAATTTCTTGAGTCCAGAGCAGCCCAGGATTTCAGATTGGGTCTTTAATACGGTAAAGGATATTGAGCATTTGGTGGGATTGAGGTGTGAAGGCTATGAATAGCAGTTTATGGCTCTACTTACAGTAATTGAAATAGGCCATCATCAACATAGGAAAGCAGAGTCAAAAAAGTAGAGAGAGCTGAGGAGGTTAAATTGGTCCATGAATTCGGAAGGAAGTGCAAGTAAGGAAATGACCAAAGGGAAGGGTTTGGCATATTCCAAATGAAACCAAAGGGAAGGCGGACATAGTGTGTTTACAGGAGACAAAGCTGAAACTTATTTGTAGAAAAATGGTGCGAAGTATATGGAGCTACATATATGTAGATTGGGTATACTTGGCAGCCAAAGGGGCATCAGGTGGTATTCTAGTGATGTGGGATAGAAGAGTGGTGGAGAAAATAGAGGAGTTTGTAGGAGTATACTTGGTGGCTTGCTCTTTTACAAGCGTGGCAGATGATTTTATGTGGGTTTTTGCAGGCGTATATGGTCCTAACCTAGACCATGAGAGAAGATTGTTATGAGAAGAATTGGCTGGAGTACATAGCTGGTGGGACCTTCCATGGTGTATAGGTGGAGACTTCAATGTAACTAGATTCCCAACTGAGTGCTTTGGGAATAGAAGAATGAGGCCAGCTATGACAGAATTTTCAGAGTGCATCTTTGATTTGAATCTAGTGGATTTACCACTAGTGGGGGGTGCATGTACCTGGTCTAATAATCATACATGGTCTAGACTAGGCATATTTCTAATCTCACCAGAGTGGGAATGTCATTTCCCAGATGTGTGGCAAAAGAGATTGCCTCGTTTGAGTTCGGATCATTGGCCTATTTTGTTGGATTGTGGAGGGGTCTAAAGGAGGCGTAGGTCCTTCAAATTCGAAAATATGTGGTTGAAGGCGGATGGCTTTGAGGAAAAGGTCAGGCAATGGTGGACTTCATATCAGATACAAGGAACCCCTAGTTTCATTTTTGCGAGTAAATTGAAAGTTCTAAAAAAAGATCTAAAGCTGTGGAACAGACAACCTTTTGGAGATATAGGGGAGCGTAAAAAAAGCAAGGAGTTGGAGATCCAAGGTTTGGAAAGAATACAAGAAAACCGGCCCTTAACACAAGAAGAAATAGCTGTAAAAAAGGGGTTGGAAGCAGATCTGGAAAGAATAGTAGTTTTTGAAGAGACATCATGGCGTCAGAAGTCAAGAGTGTTATGGTTGAAGGAAGGAGACCGAAGCACCAAGTTCTTCTACAGAATAGCTAATTCACATAGAAGATACAAGAACAACATTGAGATGCTGAAAAGAGGAGTGGAGTGTCGGGATGAGTCAGTGATAAACCAGCATGTAGTTGACTTTTTTGAGCAATTACTTTCTGAACAGGTGGGTTGGCGGCCTAAACTGGAAGGGCTTGGTTTTGATTCCATTGAACATAATGATGTAGACTGACTGGAGAGGCCTTTTGAGGAGTTGGAGGTTTTTGAAGTTGTGAGGAAAATGGTTAAAGAAAAGGCGCCGGGCCTTGACGGTTTCTCGATGGGTTTCTTTCAAACTTGTTGGGCTGTATTAAAAGATGACCTCATGAAGGTGTTCCAGGAGTTCTACTTAGCGGGAAAGTTTGAAAAAAGCCTTAATGCTACTTTTCTCGCACTAATTCCAAAGAAGGTGGGGGCCAAGGAGATTAAGGAGTTTCGGCCTATTAGCTTAGTAAATGGGGTTTACAAGATAGTTTCCAAGGTGCTAGCGAATCGTCTGAGTGAGGTAGTGGGGAAGCTTATTTCGAAACCTCATAATGCTTTTGTTAAGGATAGACAAATTTTAGATGCGGTTCTTATTGCGAATGAATGCCTAGATAGTCGGTTGAAAATTGGCGAGGCAGGGATTATATGCAAGCTAGATATGGAGAAGGTGTATGATCATGTCAACTAGGAGTTCCTTCTTGATCTTTTGGGGAAATGCGGGTTCGGAGAGAGATGGTGTTCATGGATTAGGTGGTGTATATCAATGGTGAAATTCTCCGTCTTGATAAACGGAAGCCCAACTGGTTTCTTTCGTAGCACACGAGGCTTAAGACAAGGAGATCCATTATCCCCTTTACTCTTTGTTATTGTGATGGAGGCACTGAGCAGAATGTCATCAGCCTTGGTTACGAATGGGTTTCTCACTGGTTTTAAGATTGGCTCTCCGAATAGGGGACTTGTTAATGTATCTCACTTGTTGTTCGCAGATACTCTTTTCTTCTGCGAAGCAGATCCTAACCAGATTTGAATTTTGAAGGCCCTTCTCCTTTGTTTTGAAGTAACTTCTGGACTGAAGGTTAATTTGGAAAAATCCGAGATGGTGCCTATTAGACGTGTTCGGCATATTAGACAGTTGGCTAGTATATTGGGATGCACGATTGCATCTTTACACATGACTTATCTGGGACTTCCACTGGGGGTGGCCTCGAGAGCGGCTTCATTATGGGACTCAGTCATTGAGAAAGTGGAAGATAAAAGCGGTGTGGAAGATGATCCCTATATGCATCATGTGGTGTTTATGGCGAGGGCGCAATGACAGGACGTTCGAGGACAAAGAGAGATCGATGAGGAATTGAAATTTTTTTTTCTTTAGAACTCTTTGTACTTGGACCATAGCGGTTGATTTCAATGGTTTGGGGTTACATGAATTCCTTATATCCATTGATCATACTTAGATGTGGTCACTAAACATTGTATCAGGCTTTTGCCTTCTTTTGATAATATAATTTATTTTACTTATTAAAAAAAAAAATGTGACATCATATATTAGCATTAGTGAGTAAGGGTCAATCGGCTAGTGCTTTTGCCAAGTGGGCCAATTCATGTAGATGAAACAATTCTCTAGAATCCTTGAATGTGAATGGCATAATGATCACATAGTTCAATATTTCAAGAATTACTTATTGAACAATTCAATGTTTTTAATTCTTTTGGGTTGATTTACTGATCAAAAAAATAATTTTTGGGTTGAGTTGGGTGATGCCTAGAAGGTGGTAGATATTTTGGCATATTGGAAGGGGTGGTTTGAGAACAAACACACTGAGATATTGTGGAAAGAAATGAACAAGTTTTGAGGATACCCAACGCAACATCGAAGACCTCCAGGCTGTCCTTTTTAATGCAATCTACTATTGGATGGCAGCCAAACTTTGTCTTTGTAGCTTTACTTTCTATGTTCTTCTCTCTCTCACTGTATGTATTTGTTGGATGCCTCCATGTATGTCGATTATGCCGTCCGTTCTTTTCTTGATCATTAATAAAATAATCTTACAAAAAATAGTATTAGTGTGGCTGAAAAAAGGACTCAAGTCTAACAATTACAATAATTGAGGGACTTGGTTTCAACTTTTAGGGACACAAGTGGTGTTTGTGTGGAATTTTCTATTTATCAAGTCAACATCATTAATAAAACCTTGTTTAATAAAAAAACACTATTTATTAAGTACTATGGGTTTTTTGAAATTAGTCTTTGTAAATCTTAGAACTTTACTTATAAAAGGATAAAATCGAAGAACTTCTTGTTTATGTTACCCAAAATCTTAGCCCTGTGCAATCTGCATGAATATTTTATATCTTTAATGTGTGCCTTGGTACTTGTGCCTCCTAACTTGGTTCGGAGATGAACTATTGAGCAGCTGATGAAAGAAAGTGTTGGATTTTCAGCTTTCAAGGTTTGGCAGGTTTATTTGAAAGGAAAGAGAGAACCTTTGGATCTGAAAGATCGTTGGCTTATATCTCCTTTTATTAACGTCACTTTATTTGTTCATAAAAGATCGTTGCTTGATGCCAGATTTAATGTAAAATGGCAGTGGGCCTCCTCTCGACAATAATTTCTAGTTACATCTCCCTATACTTCCATCCGAGAGTTATCAGTATTTATCAAATCTGTTCCTATCTAACGGAACGCTATTGGATCATTATTCAGAGCGGGCTCAATGGACAACGGGGATGGAATAGCGGTTGGGTGCGGGTCTGTATTCTTCTGCAATTGATGCTCTAAAATGTTTCATGTGGTGTATCAACTCAATCGCATAGAATGGGCCCACAAGAGCTTGAATTAGGCTAGCCTCTTCATATCCACCTATTGAAAAGATGAAGAAGAAGAAGAAGCTTGATTTAGATTTTTTTAGAGCCAAAAAATCCTATGTTATAGAATGAAGTTTGAGCAGCAACACTACCGATCAAAAAAAGTTTGAGCGGCAACACTACCGATCAAAATTTTTTCTCAGAAGATGGTTTGGTTCCTTATTACTTCTAGATTTTGCCTCCTGACTCTCTTTCATTCAATAAATTAAACAAAGCTTAGAGAAGGTTAGCTGGTAGCTGTCCAATTGAAGCAGTGTGGAAAATGGTTCCTACTTGCCCCATATCGTGAATTTGGAGGGAAAGAAAGCAAAAGAAGTTTTGATGGATTGTGGATGGATAATGGAGGAGCTAAAGACTTTATCTCTCAAAAGTATACTCCTTTTGGACAATTTCTGTAGACTTCAATAGGCTTAATTTACATGATTTTTTTGTATATTTTTTTCTTTATAGATAGGTGAATGACTTGTATGTCACGTGTACTTACTACTTAGTTTGTGCCTTCGCTCTTTTATGATAGTTCTCTTATTACTTGTCAAAAAAGAAAAAGTTAAGATAAGCCTGAATGGAATGAGTCTTAAATCTTTTATGCTACTATTCGTAGCACTTAGTTTGTAACTAAGCTCTTTTTGTATACTCCATGTGTACTCGGTTTTGCCTATTTACGTGGATCAATAAAATCTCTTTTACCTATCAAAAAAATGATAAGCCTGATTTTTAATGTTTAAGAGTAGTGTTATAGACAGCCTAAAAAAGGGGATAGTAGTGTACAAGAGGGTTACCCATACTAAGCTTAAGCCTGATAGGGTCCTTAAATTGATTAAGTGAGCACCATACTCTTTCAAATCACGAGGTTATTAATAAAGAAATTCTATTATCAAACAAGGCCAAGGTTATTAATAAAATCACCAGGTACCATCCTCTTTCAAAAAAAAAAAAGACGAAGTCATGGTTCAAAACTGACTGAAATTATGGTACTGAGAATGTAATTGGAACCATATCGAGGAGATGGACTTATAGGGTGCAAGACCTTTGCTGTTGGATTACCTTTGGGGTCACCTGGTCTTTTGGTTTCTGTGATCCCTGGTTTGGTTGAAAGGCTTAATCACGTCATTATTATTTCCTTGCTGGAAAAGGCTTTGGTGTTAGAAAAAATTAACATACCAGTTTTATGTATTTGCTTTGTTGTAAAGAACAGTCATAGGGGATCACAGATTTAGTTGGTTTACGACCTCCTTACTTATCACTTATCTAAAAAAAATGACCACCTCACTTATTTAATGTTTAGGTACCATTATAATGTAGCTGATGCAAGGCTGGCGCAACATGTGGAGAGAGGGATTGCAGATGGCCTGCTTATAAGTTGTGTGGCATCTTGTTCCAATCTCTGGGCACTTATTATGGATGCTGGAACTGGTTTTACAAGCCAAGTTTACGAGCTGTCACCTTTTTTCTTGCACAAGGTGAATTTCCGTGCCATACACACACATATTATAGTCTGTATTCATCTCCGGTGATATTATCATGAAATAACAATTAAATTTGATGTTTCAAATCCACAGGAATGGATCATGGAACAATGGGAAAAGAACTACTACATCAGTTCTATTGCTGGTGCCAACAATGGGAGCTCCCTTGTGGTTATGTCTAAAGGTTTGTTTACTTTATTAGATATATATATATATTTTGATAAGTAAGAAGAATTTGTTAATCCACATAATTAGGCATAGCCCAGTTACACAGGAAGTATACAAGAGGTGAACCTAATTACAACCTAAGTTCTGTGAAAATCGGCATAAAAGTCATTAAAACTAGTCCCATTCAATACAATGGCCGAAACCCAAAGTAACAATGGATGAAAGAAAAAGTCCCTAAACCCTCCCATTGAACATTCCCTATTATCAAAGCAGTGACCATTCCTCCTTTCGTTCCAAGTACACCACATTAAACATGGAGGCACCATCTTCCAAACAGCCGCGATTTGATGATTGCGCTGAATTCCTCTCCAACATGACAGTAAGTCAACCACCCTCCTAGGCATGACCCAAGCAATACCAAGCCTTGAAAAGATCTCATCCCATAAAGCCTTAGATATATATATTTTTGATTCATAAATAAGATTTTATTGATAGTAGGAATAGGCAAAAGCCCAAGTACATGGGTCATAAACAAGAGTAATGTCTAGGAGTGATGTTTTAGTGATACAAGAAATTTATAAATGGTCATGCCATTAAAATTTATTACAATCGACCATTGGACCCATGTGTTAAAAAAAGTTTCTGACATCCAATGATTGCTCACGATCTTCCAAGCTACACGTTCCTCTCTCTCCAAAGACCCCACCATAGGCATATCGGTACCATCTTCCAAATTATGGCAATCGGAGAAGTGCCTTGGAGACCTCTCCATGAAGCTAAAAGGTTGATCACCCTTCTTGGCATCATCCAAGCTACACCCAGATCAGCATAAAAGTCATTCCACAAAGTCGTGGCAATCTCACAATGTTTTTGTAGATGATCGACGAATTCTCCGCTCTTTTAACACAAGCAACACCAATCCAAGACTATAATTCACATTGTCTTGGGAAAAGTGGTGCATCTTATGTCATTTCTAATGAGAACTTTATGAGAGGCATACTGTTTGGTGGCTTTTTTTTGGTAAAAAGATTGTTTTCTTGTGCGTTAAAAAGTGTTGGGACATCTGGGGTATGCTGGTTTTACTTGATGGTATTCATCTTCAGCTACTAAGTTATGAATTTATGACCTTAACGTTTGCAGGCACCCAATACACTCAGCAGTCTTACAAAGTGAGCGATTCTTTCCCCTTCAAGTGGATAAACAAGAAGTGGAGGGAAGGGTTCCATGTGACCTCAATGGCAACTGCTGGGAGCCGCTGGGGTGTTGTCATGTCTCGTAATGCTGGCTTCAGTGATCAGGTTGAATTTTGCTTGTTCTATGTACAACATATTCTGTTCTCACTTCAATTTTTCTGTGTTCCTACAAAAATGTGGTGAAAGTGAAAGACAAGCTGCCCTTTTGTTTTCTTAGTGTTTTTTTGGTTTTTCTTTTTTTTTTTTTATTTTTTTTTATTTTGGGGGGGGGGGGGGGGGGTCGGGGGGAATATTTATATATTATTTAATTAGGAGACGTAACTTAATAATGGCTTTTAAATGTTAATTTGACTTGTTGGAATCCATGTTGGAATTTTTATGACGTAACTTTTCACTCTGCTTGACTTTGTGTAAATTTTGTTACCAAATAAATTTGAAACAACTTATGATGATTGACTTGACTGCTTATGTTGGATTCAGCAATGTGACCTAGGGTTGAAACTAGTTGGTCGACAAATCAATCAAAGCTTCAACATTGTTTCTTCATTTGAAGACAAATTGGCATGGTTGCTATTCTTCCCCCCTCTTCCCCTTCCTCTCCCGGGTTCTCTGACCTATGCTGTCACTGCTTTGTATAAGGTTGTGGAGCTTGATTTTCTTTATCCAAGTGAGGGCATCCATAGGCGTTGGGACAGTGGTTACCGAATTACATCGACTGCTGCCACATGGGATCAAGCTGCCCTGATTTTGAGTGTGCCTAGGCGCAAACCTGGTGACGAAACGCAAGAGACATTGCGGACATCCCAATTTCCGAGCACCCATGTTAAGGTAAATGTGTTGGGGAGTATGTTCTTCTGGGATGAGATTATTTCTATGAGGTGCAGATATGGGTTCATTGTACCTTTTTTGAGATGTGATACACTAAACTTTTCGTCTATGCTTCTGGTTTATGTGCAGGAAAAGTGGCAAAAGAATCTCTATCTTGCTTGTTTGTGTTATGGGCGGACGGTATCTTGATTCCTTTGTAATTGCAAGGAGTTTCTAGGTCAAAAGAAAGTGAGATTTTGGTGTTCTTCTTTTCCTATCATTTATGTAGGATTTCATGTCAACTGTAAAAAACGATCGAGGAGCTTAGCTACGGCAGCAGCTGAGGCATGTGCTCCTATGTATGATAAATTGGTATTAAAGCTGCACGTTTGCCTTTCATTTTACCTCGTTCGAGTTTGTAAGAAAAAAATATTTAGTGGCGCACCATTTTTGCTTTTCTTGGTTCTTTTTGAAAGTAGGAAGACTTGACTTTAGAGCAATGTCAAGTTACTCGTGGTGTTGACATAATATCATTATGTCCTTGATCAAATAATGAAACTATGGTTATGCTAACACAATTCTATCTTGACAAAATGCTCATATCAAGTGTATGTATGTCTATTCGTGGATGTACCTACGGTACTATTAATGATGTTCTCTAGGGATGCTAGTAGTTATAACCTTTATTCCCCTATTACACACGATGGTGATGATTTTCTTCATCTTGCATGTCATCGATTGCATATTACATTAACTGACAGGGTTAGCAGTCAAGAACCTTCTTTTCATATAACCAAGATCGGTAGTGGTAAAGGCTCAATTTGGAGTAAGGATACAATAATGCTAAGCCCAAATCAATTCAAAGTTTGGCATGCATTCATTTACTAGGGTGCAAGTGCATGTGAGTTAAAGTAGGTCCAATTGTGAAGCTTGTGTGAGTGGCAAAAGTGAAGTTTGCTTAGTGTTTTAAATACATCTTATAGTCAAGTGGGAGTGATTTCAAGTATTGGTTCAAACCTCTTAACAGTTTTTAATGATGTCATCGACAATTTTTAATAATAATTTTGGTTCAAACCTCTTAACAATTTGATATCAAGGGCTTCCCCAATCCAACACATTGAGTCTAGATATGTTTGAAACTCATTCAGATATAAGACTTTTTAGAAAAATGTGCAGAATTGGAATTTGATTAATAGGAGAATTAAACAGTTAATATACATGAGAAATTCTCAATCTCTCAAAGAAAACAATCTATTATATAATAATATTTTTTGGCTCCGCTAATTAACTGATTACTCTAGTGCTTAAATGTGATAAATTGCAACAAACCAATTGAAAATTCGACTCCTAACTTCTAAACAAAATGGTTAACATTTTCTATTCCCAAAGAAACAATGCCAAAGCCAACACTCTAAAGGATTCATGTTGAATCGAATTTTCATTTTTCGTTATGCAGCACTTTCATGTTAAGTATTTTCCCACGTTTTGGCAACTGAAGGTTCCCTGATGATCACTTCCAAGCACATAATATTTAATCATATTTTTCATATAAAAAACAAATAGATGCATAAATGACTAAAGTGCATGATTTATAGAGATCTCAGTCTGATATGAAAGACAGTGATAGCATTAACGTACCATAAACATGACAATGAAGGAAAGCTCGGGTGGTTGACTGCATTCCCTTAATCAATATGAGATTTCATGATCACCTCGACATCGTCAATGGAATTAAGAGGTTTCAGGTACAAAATGGTGATAATATTCTATTCCCAAAATAAACAATGCCAAGCCATTACTCAAAAGGACTAAGCTTTAAAGGGGTACTCCGGATGAATCTAATCTTCATTTCTCGTCATACCGCATTTCCATGCTGAATAAAATTGACGATAGAAATCTAAATCTGATCCCAAACCAAGACCAGTATCGTCCGGACATACTAAATGTAACCCCCATTCTTTCACTTCTACAGGAGTTTGAGAAGAAATCTCTTTAATTGAAATCTTAATGAAGCTCTGATTATCCGAACTATTCGATTTCAGAGGAGTACGTGCATATGCCCAGCATACACTTGGCTCAACGAGAGAGAGACTGAATCCGGAATCAAAATGTTCTAAAGAACCATCATCTCTCTCACAACAAAAGCTACAAGTCACATGTGAAGTTTCCTTGAATAGCCGAGGAATTGAAGTAGCTTCAGGGGAATGGAATTGATGACAATCAAAAACTATAAAGATGGCACAATCTATCACCGACGTCGTATTACCATCCAACTCTATCTGTAAAGAGGAGCCAATACTTTTATTGTGGACCCACTCCGGGATTCTAGATCCCAACGACCACCCTTCTATAAACGGCTGTAAAACAATCCCCAAAAAGAGATGTTAATTGCTGCACAAATTAAGCTTGTTTTGTTTTCTATATTTACGTGTGTTCTTTTCTAAATTAAAGAAGAGAGAGAGATAGGGAGACTCACCGCAATGCCGAAATAAATTTGCATTTCTTCCATGTCATATTCCACAGGTGATCCAATATCATGATTGGTGGGATATGAGCTTTGTTTCGGCAAAAAACAGTCATTAATGAACATGGCTAAATGATCTCTTGATTTACGTGGCATCCTCTTTCGTCTTTGGATCTTTAAGGAACGGATGTTCTTGGGGATTAGATTGACAGGTGGCATTTGTGTTATAGCAGTTCCGTATGCCTCAAATTCCTTTAAGCATTCCAACCTACTCAGGTCTGGAAATTTTTCTAGTCTTGACCAACCAACCAAATGGAGACTTTCAAGAGATGCCAAACTACAAATAACACTCGGAAAAATTGAAATGTTATTGCAACCTCCTAAATATAATTCGCGAAGGCCTGAGAAACTCATAAACGATGATGGTAAGCAGAACTTGTCTAGAATTAGTAGTCTTGTAAGACATTTGTTTAAACCCAAAATTTTTAGTCGTTCGGGCACTTTGATGGATGGGCAGAACTTACACAAGCTTCTACAACCTAAAAAATTTATTTTCATGAGATTTGGGACTCCACTCAAATTTGGTATTTCAATCAAGTTCTCACAATAACTCAGATCTAATACCTTCAAATTGGGTAAAACCTGTTATAAACAAACAAGTTGTTATAAATTAGATAAAAGTATAAATATATTAAGTTATTTGGAAAATATATGAATGGAGATTATTAAGAAGATCAATACGTATTTATACGAGTGAAAAGCTTACCATCGATCCCTTCCATAGTTGTTTGATTCGGGTGCCAGACATATTTAATTCTTCTAGTCGTTTGAGCTTTTTGATGGATGGGTGGACCTTACACAAGCTTCTACAATCTGAAAAGTTTATTATCTCAAGATTTGGGGCTCCACTCAAATATGGTATTTCAATCAAGTTCTTACAGCCACTCAGATTTAAGTACTTCAAATTGTCTAAACCCTGTTATAAACAAACAAATAGTTATAAATTAGATAAAAATATGAATATATTAACTTATTTAGAAAAGATATGAAGGGAATTATTAAGAAAAATACGTATTTATAAGAGTGAGATACTTACCACCAACCCCTTCCATAGTTGTTTGATTCGGGTGCCAGACATTCTTAATTCTTGTTGTCGTTGGAGCACTTTGATGGATGGGTAGAACTTACACAAGCTTCTACAACCTGAAAAATCTATTTTCTCGAGATTTGGGGCTCCACTCAAATTTGGTATTTTAATCAAGTTCTTAGAAAACCTCAGATCTAATTCCTTCAAATTGGGTAAAACCTGTTATAAACAAACAAGTTGTTATAAATTAGATAAAAATATGAATATATTAACTTATTTGGAAAAGATATGAAGGGGATTATTAAGAAGAATGCGTATTTCTACAAATGAGAAACTTACCACCAACCCCTTCCATAGTTGTTTGATTCGGGTGCCAGACATTCTTAATTTTTGTAGTTGTTTGAGCACTTTGATGGATGGGTGGACCTTACACAAGCTTCTACAATATGAAAAGTCTATTTCCTCAATATTTGGGGCTCCACTCAAATTTGGTATTTCAATCAAGTTCTTAGAAAACCTCAAATCTAATTTCTTCAAATTGTCTAAACCCTGTTATAAACAAACAAGTAGTTATAAATTAGATAAAAATATGAATATATTAACTTATTTGAAAAAGATATGAAGGGGATTATTAAGAAGAATGCGTATTTCTACAAATGAGAAACTTACCACCAACCCCTTCCATAGTTGTTTGATTCGGGTGTGAGACATTATTAATTCTTGTAGTTGTTTGAGCACTTTGATGGATGGGTGGACCTTACACAAGTTTCTACAATATGAAAAGTCTATTATCTCGAGATTTGGAGCTTCACTCAAATCTGATATTTCAATCAAGTTCTCACAAGAATTCAGATCTAATTCCTTCAAATTGTCTAAACCCTGTTATAAACAAACAAGTAGTTATAAATTAGATAAAAATATGAATATATTAACTTATTTGAAAAAGATATGAAGGGGATTATTAAGAAGAATGCGTATTTCTACAAATGAGAAACCTTCCATAGTTGTTTACACAAGCTTCTACAATCTGAAAACTCTATTTTCTCGAGATTTGGAGCTCCACTCAAATATGGTATTTCAATCAAGTTCTCACAAAAATTCAGATTTAATTCCTTCAAATTGGGTAAAACCTGTTATAAACAAACAAGTTATAAATTAGATAAAAATATGAATATATTAACTTATTTGGAAAAGATATGACGGGGATTATTAAGAAGAATGCGTATTTCTACAAATGAGAAACTTACCACCAACCCCTTCCATAGTTGTTTACACAAGCTTATACAACCTGAAAAATTTATTTTCTCGAGATTTGGAGCTCCACTCAAATCTGGTATTTCAATCAAGTTCTCACAAGAATTCAGATCTAATTCCTTCAAATTGGGTAAAACCTGTTATAAACAAACAAGTTGTTATAAATTAGATAAAAATATGAATATATTAACTTATTTGGAAAAGATATGACGGAAATTATTAAGAAGAATGCGTATTTCTACAAATGAGAAACTTACCACCAACCCCTTCCATAGTTGTTTGATTTGGGTGTAAGACATTCTTAATTCTTGTAGTTGTTTGAGCACTTTGATGGATGGGTGGACCTTACACAAGCTTCTACAATATAAAAATTCTATTATCTCGAGATTTGGAGCTCCACTCAAATCTGGTATTTCAATCAAGTTCTCACAAAAATCCACATATAATTGTTTCAAATTGGGTAAAACCTGTTATAAACAAACAAGTTGTTATAAATTAGATAAAAATATGAATATATTAACTTATTTGGAAAAGATATGACGGAAATTATTAAGAAGAATGCGTATTTCTACAAATGAGAAACTTACCACCAACCCCTTCCATAGTTGTTTGATTCGGGTGCAAGACATTTTTAATTTTTGTAGTTGTTTGAGCACTTTGATAGATGGGTGGACCTTACACAAGCTTCTACAATATGAAAAGTCTATTTCCTCAATATTTGGGGCTCCACTCAAATCTGGTATTTCAATCAAGTTCTCACAAAAATTCAGATATAATTGCTTCAAATTGGGTAAAACCTGTTATAAACAAACAAGTTGTTATAAATTAGATAAAAATATGAATATATTAACTTATTTGGAAAATATATGAAGGGGATTATTAAGAAGAATGCGTATTTCTACAAATGAGAAACTTACCACCAACCCCTTCCATAGTTGTTTGATTCGGGTGTGAGACATTCTTAATTCTTGTAGTTGTTTGAGCACTTTGATGGATGGGTGGACCTTACACAAGCTTCTACAACCTGAAAAATTTATTTTCTCGAGATTTGGGGCTTCACTCAAATCTGGTATTTCAATCAAGTTCTCACAAGAATTCAGATCTAATTCCTTCAAATTGGGTAAAACCTGTTATAAACAAACAAGTTGTTATAAATTAGATAAAAATATGAATATATTAACTTATTTGGAAAAGATATGAAGGGGATTATTAAGAAGAATGCGTATTTCTACAAATGAGAAACTTACCACCAACCCCTTCCATAGTTGTTTACACAAGCTTCTACAATATGAAAAATTTATTTTCTCGAGATTTGGAGCTCCACTCAAATCTGGTATTTCAATCAAGTTCTCACAAGAATTCAGATCTAATTCCTTCAAATTGGGTAAAACCTGTTATAAACAAACAAGTTGTTATAAATTAGATAAAAATATGAATATATTAACTTATTTGGAAAAGATATGACGGAAATTATTAAGAAGAATGCGTATTTCTACAAATGAGAAACTTACAACCAACCCCTTCCATAGTTGTTTGATTCGGGTGTGAGACATTCTTGATTCTTGTAGTTGTTTGAGCACTTTGATGGATGGGTGGACCTTACACAAGCTTCTACAATATACAAATTTTATTATCTCGAGATTTGGAGCTCCACTCAAATCTGGTATTTCAATCAAGTTCACACAAGAACTCAGATCTAATTCCTTCAAATTGGGTAAAACCTGTTATAAATAAACAAGTTATAAATTAGATAAAAATATGAATATATTAACTTATTTGGAAAAGATATGAAGGGGATTATTAAGAAGAATGCGTATTTCTACAAATGAAAAACTTACCACCAACCATTTTCATAGTTGTTTGATTCGGGTGCCAGACATTCTTAATTCTTGTAGTTGTTTGAGCACTTTGATAGATGGGTGGATCTCAGACAATTTTTTACATTCTGAAAAGTCTATTTTCTCAAGTTTTGGGACTTTTGTCAAATTTGACATTTCAATCAAGTTCTCACAATTTCTAAGATTTAATTCTTTCTAATTGGGTAAAACTTATTATAAACAAAACAAATAGTTATAAATTAGATTAAAATAAGAATATATTAACTTATTTAGAAAAAGACAGAAAGAGAGATTATTAAGATGAATGCGTATTTATATGAGCAAAAAACTTACCAACGACCCCGTCCATAGTTGTTCGATGCAGCTATCAGACATATTTAATACAATAAGATTTTTTGGTTGGAAACTCCGCGGCCAGGATTTCAAAGGATATCCATACCATTTTAGGAACTGCAACTTATCGCTTGGCATGTATTCTAAAGGATTTCCAGACCCTTTTATATATCCAAAAGCACAGATATAAAGTAATCTCAAATTTATCATCTTTGAGAATGCTTCGGCATTAGTTATATCGGTACGATTTGTTCCAAGAATACTATCACAACTGAGGGCCATGCCTTCAATTGCATCAGTTCCCTAGTAACCAAGAAGAATGGATTAGCAAGAATTAGGATGAAAATATACCTTTTTATATTAATCTCTACACTAATCAACTTACAGTATCATTATTCAGTACGTGAACGACATCTTCACGATGAAACAGCCTACTACGTCGTCCAGGTTCTTGACGACATTCGCGGCGAACTATTTGCCGACCCATTTCTTTTAGCAAATCATGCATGGTCAACCTTTCTTTAAAGTATACGTCATCTTTGCTTACGAGTGACTTATCGATGAGAACCTGAATGACGTCGGCCGAATATATTTTCTTAAAATCTATCCATCGATCAGAAAAACATGCCAGATCCAAAAACAATATTTTCTGCGGTTCCTCCAGCCCATCAAAACTTATTTTAAGAATATCAAAAATTTCAGGTTTAGGATTCGCTTTCAAGTTATCCCTAGCACCTTTCCAGAAATCTATTGTTCTCCCAAATAAGAAGCAACCCAAAACTTTAAGAGCTAAAGGAAGGCCTCCAGCATAATTCACAAAATCCATAGATAGATCCTTGTAATCCTCTGGAGGATGGGTTTCGTCGAAGGCTGACAAACTAAAGAGCTCCAAAGCATCGGTGGTATGAAGCGGCTCAACCTTATATCTATTCACTTTATTTCTTTCCAACAGATGACTATCTCTGCATGTCATAATTACCCTACTCCCTGGACCAAACCAATTATGATCCCCTGCTAATGCCGTCAGTTGCTTTTCACAATCCACATCATCAAGAATGATAAGAACCTTTTTATTCCGCAACCTGGTGCTCATCAACATGAGTCCATCGCGATGATCCCATACATGTATTTCTTGTTGCATGATCTTAGAAAGAAGTTTTTTTTGTAAAGAAGCTAGATCAGGAGCAGTAGTAGATCTTTCTCTAGTACAAGAAATAAAGCCGCTTCCTTTGAATTGACAATAAAATCTATAATAAATTATTTCCGCCAGCGTTGTTTTACCAACGCCACCCATCCCATGAATTCCTAAGAAGCGAACGTCATTCGATTCCATATGCAATAAGGTCAAAATTTCCCCTACACGGGAGTCTATTCCAACAATTTTCTGGTTTTCATGAATTAGAATATTTGGCATTGTATAATTGTAGAGTATCATTTCACTGATTTGTTGTATAATTGTTGACTCGTACCTGTAATTTGATAAAACAATTAATATAGACGAAAGCTGAATAGGCACGAACGGACAAACAAAAAAAAACTCTTTTAACTTATAATTAGAATATTTAGCATCGTTTTGTAGAAAAATTATAAATGTCATGAGTAGCTAGATAGATAGTCGTTAATAACAACACTAACACTAACAATAACCGCAAAAGTACTAGCTAGTCGTTACCTGTCCCCATTTATGTGCTCTCCCTTAATATAACCGACTTTTGTGAAAGCATTTCTCCAAGTATTACTCTCTTCGATGTCTACCATGGGATCTTTTTCATGTGCGGCGAAAGCTTCTGCAAAAGTCCCTCTTTGTTTTCTTACATGGGAAGGATCCACATGGTAGAAAATAGGAATAATTGTGAGATTCTTCTTTTCCTCCCATTCAACGATCTCGGCAAGTTCCCTGAGGCACCATTTCGAAAAAGCATAATTTTTTGAAAAAATGACAATGGCGTATCGGGATTCTTGAATTGCTTGCATAAGCTCTTGAGAAATGTATGTTCCTCGCTCGAGTGATTCGTCATCCCTAAAGACGAGAATACCTTTCCCTTTTAAATAGGAATATAGATGATCCGTAAAACTTCTGCGAGTGTCTTCGCCACAGAAACTAAGGAAAACATCATGTTTCCATCGAGCCGTCGAGGAAGAAGGTAAGGAAGAGGTTTCATTTTCTTCCGAACAAGATGAATTGTCTCTTTTTCTTTTCTTAGTATTCTCGGAATTAGTAGATGAAGAGGGTCTTTGAGTGGCCATGAATGCAGTGCGAGAGATTTAGAAGCTTAATTGTGGAAGGTGGGAATATTGGTAATTTGCGGGCTTAGACAATGAGAAGAACAATGAAGATATCCTGAGTTGATCTGTATCATCATGTATATATAGAAGCTAGGTCGACCTGAGCAGGAAAGTTCCAGGAAGATGCAGCGGTTGTGAAATGCATTATTGATTACAAGCGCGTATGTACGTAATTTCGGGCTTCCACCTACTTTTGAACTTTTTGACTAAAACACGAATAATCATGGAGAGGAAGATTAAAATCAAATGTAATTTCTTTGAATGATACGAGAAGGTTCGATAACTCTTCCTGCATTTGATTAAAATGCGTACTTTGGGCCTATGAATACATACGAAGGTTTTTCGCAACTTCCCGCAATTCATTGAAAGCCCATATTGACTGACTCGGCTACATTTTTCAAAGGAAGAAGAAATTTAGCTACTTAATTTTTTTGATTGACTAACCAACTTTCTTACCAACTTGTCGACCTTCCTATGTGACTATGTCTTTTTACGGAGAGAAAACTTCCTGCCGACACTTTCTAAATCTATTTTATTTTCTTTCTCAAAAAAAAAAAAAAACTTGCGTTTTAAATAATGCAGTTGTTTTTAAAGTCTCTTGCCTATTTAAAATATGGACAATGCTAGGAAACTATTAAATGTACTCACAAATTTACATATTAGTACAAATGAGTTTTTTTTATTTACTTTTAATCATTTTTTAAGCATCCTTAATCATTAAAAAAAATAAAAAAAATAAAAAATCACTAATAGTCATTTGCTTAAATATTAAGAAAAATAAAAAATAAAATAAAATAAAAATAAATGAGTGTGCACATTTAGTATACATATTTAGTAATCATACTATTATTTTCTTAAAAATATTATCACATATCTTTGGAGTACATGAAAAACTCTACATAACAATTTTATAAATTAAATAAATATGAAATCTATATAAAAAAAAAATTAATTCTTTAAAAGTAGATCTTTTTTTTTTTTAAAATTATTCGACGTTTACATACTCTACAATTTTATGCATGCTCTGAGATTATGTAACAATATTCTATTAATTAACTAGTACTACTTATTTCAAGAGTACCACAAAATATATATTTTGTTTCAATTTTTGATTTTGGTATATTTTTGTTTTATGAATATAAGATTTATAATCTTGTGGAAAAACAATACCAATAGGAAAGAATAGATAAAAGTTTAGTTAGATTTAGCGCTCAATTACAAGAGTTCATGTATTGAAATTGGATTTAGGTCATAATTGCGTTAGGATTAGGGTCTAAAGGAAAAACTTGACCAAATAAAATCCAAGAATATTATCCAATGCAACCACAATTAGAACAACACTGAAGATGTCCTGGGGTGATCTGTATGTATATATAGAAGCTAGCCAAGGAGTACTAGTACTACTGGTCGACCTGAGCAGGAAAGTTCCAGGAAGATGCAGCATCAACTTTCTGTTATGGAATGCATTGATTACAATTGCGTATGTACGTAATTTCCAGTTGGGCTTCCACCCACTTTGGAACTTTTTGACTATAACACAAATAAACATGGACATTGTTATAAAACCCAATTCAAGTATGGATTATATATGTTAGTAGTACAAGGATAATTATTAAAGTAGATTTTCAACGTAAAAACAGTGTGATCAACGTCCATATTTATCAAGTCTAATCACAAGTCTCCGTTGATCGTTCCCCTTAATTTCTTAGTCATGATCCAGAGGAAGATTAAAATCAAAAGTGTAAAAGAAGTAATTTCTTTGAATGACACCGTAAGGTTCTATCAACTCTTCCTGCAGTTTGTTAAAACGCATTCTATGGGCTATGAATGCATACGAATGTTTTGTGCAACTTCCTGCAATTCATTAAAAGCTCCTGTTGACTGATTTGGCTGCATTTTCTAGAGGAAGAAGAAATTCATTGCACATAGTAGCTACTCACCGACCTTTTGGACCTGCCTATGTTTTTACGAATAGAAAACTTCCTGCCGACACTTTCTAAATCTACTTTTTTCTTTTTAAAAAAATAAACCTGCATTTTTAATAATGCAGTTCCTTTTAAATTAAGTCGTCTCTTGCCTATTTCAAATATCGACAATACTATAGAGTGATTACTAAATATGTATGCTCACTAAATATACAAATTAATATAAATAAGTTTTTTATTTTTTTAATTATTTTTTAAACATCTTTAACTATTAAGAAAAAAAAAAATAAGTGGACACATTTGGTTGGCATATTTGTTAATCATACTATAATTTTCTTAAAATATTATCACTTATCTTTTACGTATGTGAAAAATTATACATAACAATTTTTTAAATTAAGTAAATACGGAATTTATATAAAAAAAATTAATATTTTAAAAGTAGATCTTACTTAAAAAAAGAAAAAAAATTATCGACGCTTATATACTCCACAACTGCATCTATCGTTACTTTTTAGGATAAGACCACGTTATGCATACCATGCGATTATGTAACAATATTCTATTAAACTACTTATTACAAGAGTACTACAAAATATATATTTTGTTTCAATTTTTTATTTTGGTATATTTTTGTTTTATGCTATATTATAAGAGTTATAATTTTGTGGAAAAACAATACCAATAAGAAAGAATAGATCAAGTTTAGTTATAGATTTAGCGCTGAATTATAAGAGTTCATGCATTGAAATTAGGCTTAGGTCATAATTGCAACCACAAATAAGTCTGGATATATTCATTCTATTAACCTTATTAATAATGAAATCATTCGTACAAATTAGCAGGAGAGTCTTTTCTCTTGGTCAGCTTAGACAGCATATTTCCAGGGTTGCTTGGGTTCCACCCACTTTAGAACTTTTTGACTAAAACAGGAATAATGAAGATATTCTTATCTGTAAAGAATATGCGACAGCATATTTGCCGGGTGGCTTCCACCCACTTTAAAACTTTTTGACTAAAAATACTAATAATGAAGATATTCTTATCTGTAAAGAATATGAGAAAGATAATCCTACCGATCGAGGATCTATATTTTTCGATAATTTTTTTAAATAAAGTTATTTTTTAATTAATAATTAAAAAAATAATTTTTAATAATATTGTGAATTTTTTAAAAATATTTGAAGATATAAAAAATAATTAAAAAAATATAAAAAAAGATCAATTGATCTTGTCAGGATCACCATTCCGCCTTCAAGGGAATCAGGAATAATCATGCCATACAACTAATACTGTTAAATTAGATTTTCAACGTAAAAACTGAGTGCGAGTACCTTCAACGTCTATATTTATCCAAGTCTAATCACAAGTCGCTCATTCATGTTCTCCTTAATTTCCTAGTCATGATCCAAAAAAAGATCAATGCGTAAAAGAAATAATTTCCTGAATGACACGATAAGAGGGTGTTTTCTATGCAATTCCAAATAATGATGGTACCAATACGTGGGAAAAGGATCAAAACTATTCTATTTTCTATCCATTGTTTTGGACGTCATGTCCCACCACCATCAATGCAACCATTCATATGTACTATATAAAGAGAATTCGGCGTAATTGACTTAGAAACATTCTAATACTTAATTCAGTATCACACAAGTAATTCAAAATTTAAAAATAGATCACTTTCAAGGAATACCCAGTTTATATAGATTTCTAGTTTAAATCAGATTTGCACTGTATTGAATCACCCCCATGATGCTTATCTTGTACAGTGTTTACTGGGGGAAGGTTCAGCATGCGCAGCTCCGCTTTAGTAACTTGTTGACTACTGCATCTGAATTTAATGATCATTTTACTGCCCTACATCTTTAGTCCTACAAGAGCTGAGAAGAACAGAAATGAAGAGACCTGAGCTGGAAAGTTCCAAGTAGATCATGCAACAATGTCATGATCTGTCCAGTCAAAATTGTCAGGCCATCAAAAGTCTGTATTATTGTAGTCACCAAAAGTCTGAATTCCAATTTCCACATGCAACCACTCTGAAATTGACTCCCTCTGTGATTAGCGCTTGGAAGCCACCTGGTAATTACGTACGTACGTACGCGCTACGCGATTTTGGTGGTGATGGGGACGTGGACAAATATATTTTTATTGAAGCATACACCAAGGATGCGGACGAGGAAAAATATCTGTAATTAACAATCAATGACAAACGTACGCATGCTTTCCTAATTGACTCCCATATCCAATATAATGGGCTTGCTCACAACTAGGGCCAGTTGCCCTATTCATATTGGGCATTGGCCCACGGCCCAATCTGAAATTTAGATTGGCCCACTCCTGTTTAAAAATATTAATGTAAAAAAATAATGTAAAGTTAAAAAACTAAAATTTAAATACAATGACTACATCAAACTACAAATCGCAAGTAATAAAATTAAATTTAAAACTATAAATCACAATAAATTTAAATTTACAGCATCAACATATTAATATGAAATAGCCACAATGACACAATCTACTGCATTAGTTTTAAGTCTTGACAGTCTATACTTCATGCATTTGAGTCGATGGCTCGATAGTGATTTCTAATTTTCCTACATGAATTTTTATTGATCAGATGCATTATCTTTTTCTTTTTCTTATAATAGGTAGTATAATAATGCACTATAGAATTAGGTACTGTACTATCATGACAACAAAGTGAAAAAGAAAAAGAAATAAAATCTTAATATTACAAATAGTAATCATGACCTCACCTCCACATCTAACTGTGACGAGTTTTACATTATGGTAATCATGGTATTGAGTTTCTCACCAATAAAGGAGCCATCCCATGATGTGTCCGTCTAAGTAGTCAGTCACCCACAATTAGTCTAGGCAATTTTTTGTCCTCAGATCTTATTACTATTCATAAAATTCACATCTCATCTCACTTCCCAAACATCTTCTAAACCGATATATGTGACTGCATTTTCCTCTACCCAAGTTCTAGAATTTGGGTAAAGGATAATTAATGATAAAAAAAAAAAGAATAAATAAGTGAATCTAAACAGAAACCATTTAAAACAATATTTCACAAGTAATAGCACTCATTAATTCCTTGTCTTCCACAATGTAAATGGTAAATTACTCATTAAGTGGTTTCACTTGAGCACCATGGTTTGTTTTTACGGGAACAGAGATTCTCAGTTAGTTGCAACTCTTCTTTCTTTGCAGCTCCTACGTTTTCCACTAATTTACCTTCATTGAGGATATAGAGGTTGGCAACTACTATGCATCCCATTCCTCTGCAATAACTTTTAGATTCATCAAATCTCAATTCAGCCACCTTAACCTACAGGTACATGTTGGAGGGCATTTTCTTAATAAACTCTCTCAGATGTAAATAATAAAAAATAACAGAGCATTGTACCTTGACTATAAGGTGTTGTTTGGTCTTCCTACTGTACTGATGTTGTGAATAAAAAATAACTCCCACAGCAGATATAATCGGCAAATGCAAATCACCACAGCCAACTTGCCTAGCTCACACGGCTATAAAGAGCTTCCAATACTTAGATTACAACCAATGCATAATCAGAGGGCAGCTCACAATATCTATGTATTAAATGTACCTAGCAATCACCAGCTTCTAGCATGCACAACAAACTTCAAAATGGCTTGAGAAAATAAAATGAATCGACATTTCATTGAACATGGAACTTGGCGTTTACCCTCTGCGGAGATTTTTTTTGAAGGAATGCAATAAAAAGGTTGTCTTGAAAATCTATTTAGAAACTATTGGCTATAAGATCTGTCCCATTTTGCTTCCTTCTCAATCACTGTCTTGCTATAGGAGATTTTGCTGAAAAAATTTGGCTTATTTGTTCTATTGTTCTTGGAATTCCTTGGATAGAAGGTAGTTCTTGGAATCAGAGGGTGGAGTGCTGGTATAGGCGGGCAAAAAATTCTAATCGCCCGGGTCAATTGCTGGGTCTTCTTCCGACTATCATTACTTGGCGTCTATGGAGACGTCGCTGTAAAGCCAGAATGGAAGGCTTGATGGAATCAGTCCAACAGGTTTGGTGTTCTATTAAATATTGGGTCTCTTGGATCGGGTTAAAGCTTAAGGATGTCAACTTGCTCTCTCGACGTGACGAAGGTGTTTTACATTGCTTTAATATGCCTTTAAATGTTACGCGAAAAGAGTTTATTATTCCAGTCAAGTTGAAGCTCCCTAAGCCAGGTTGGGTCAAATTGAATGTTGATGGCTCTTCTCTAGGCAATCCAGGCCCGTCGGGTGCAAGAGGCATCATTCGCGATGATAACGGTAATTTTCTTTGCGGGTTTGCAGCTGCCACTGGGCATAACTCCAACAACTATGCTGAACTGATGGGTTTACTCCATGGGCTTCGTCATATTGGCCTGTTGGGTGTTTCATCTGTGGAAATCGAACTTGACTCCATGCTTGTGCTTAACTGGTTGAGGACTCAGAGATGTGGCCTGTGGTACATGGAAGATTATTGGGATGAGATTCAGAGTCGTCTCGCAGGGCTTAATGTTTCTCTTGTTCACTGCTATAGAGAATGTAATTCGGTTGCGGATGGGCTTGCTAAACTGGGTGCTAAGGGCCATACCCTCTCATGGTTTTCTTTATCTGATCTACCTGCTTACATAAGAGGCAATATTCGGCTGGACAAAGGGGGTCTTCCCTACATTCGGAAAATTCGAAGACGATGTTAATATATCTCGGTTGATGGCTTTATCTTCAGGTATGTCCTTTTCTTTACACTCATTTTTTCCTATTCTTACTTTTTGTCTGTGCAGGTTGTTTCTTGCAGGTTGTGGTTCTGCGTCTTTTTTTTTTTTTTATGTTTTTTGTGCACTTATGATCACATTATTTTTAGTCAAAATCAATGAGTTGTAGCAACAAAATCTATGGGTATAAAAAATATAAATAAATAAACACAAGTAAAAGAGGGTGTTTTCTATGCAATTCCAAATAATGATGGTACCAATACGTGGGAAAAGGATCAAAACTATTGTATTTTCTATCCATTGTTTTGGACGTCATGTCCCACTACCATCAATGCAACCATTCATATGTACTATATAAAGAGAATTCGGCGTAATTTACTTAGAAACATTCTAATACTTAATTCAGTATCACACAAGTAATTCAAAATTTAAAAATAGATCACTTTCAAGGAATACCCAGTTTATATAGATTTCTAGTTTAAATCAGATTTGCACTGTATTGAATCACCCCCATGATGCTTATCTTGTACAGTGTTTACTGGGGGAAGGTTCAGCATGCGCAGCTCCGCTTTAGTAACTTGTTGACTACTGCATCTGAATTTAATGATCATTTTACTGCCCTACATCTTTAGTCCTACAAGAGCTGAGAAGAACAGAAATGAAGAGACCTGAGCTGGAAAGTTCCAAGTAGATCATGCAACAATGTCATGATCTGTCCAGTCAAAATTGTCAGGCCATCAAAAGTCTGTATTATTGTAGTCACCAAAAGTCTGAATTCCAATTTCCACATGCAACCACTCTGAAATTGACTCCCTCTGTGATTAGCGCTTGGAAGCCACCTGGTAATTACGTACGTACGTACGCGCTACGCGATTTTGGTGGTGATGGGGACGTGGACAAATATATTTTTATTGAAGCATACACCAAGGATGCGGACGAGGAAAAATATCTGTAATTAACAATCAATGACAAACGTACGCATGCTTTCCTAATTGACTCCCATATCCAATATAATGGGCTTGCTCACAACTAGGGCCAGTTGCCCTATTCATATTGGGCATTGGCCCACGGCCCAATCTGAAATTTAGATTGGCCCACTCCTGTTTAAAAATACTAATGTAAAAAAATAATTCAAAAAATCTAAAATAATGTAAAGTTAAAAAACTAAAATTTAAATACAATGACTACATCAAACAACAAATCGCAAATAATAAAATTAAATTTAAAACTACAAATCACAATAAATTTAAATTTACAGCATCAAAATATTAATATGAAATAGCCACAATAGTACAATCCCCCGCATCAGTCTTAAGTCTTGACAGTCTATATTTCATGCATTTGAGTTAATGACTCGATAGTGATTTCTAATATTCCTACATGAAGTTTTATTGATCAGATGCATTATCTTTTTCTTTTTCTTATAATAGGTAGTATAATAATGCACTAGAGCATTAGGTATTGTACTTTCATGACAACAAAGTGAAAAAGAAAAAGAAATAAAATCTTAATATTACAAATAGTAATCATGACCTCACATCCACATCAAACTGTGACGAGTTTTGCATTATGGTAATCATGGTATTGAGTTTCTCACCAATAAAGGAGCCCTCCCACGATGCGTCTAAGTAGTCAGTCACCCACAATTAGTCTAGGCAATTTTTTGTCCTCAGATCTTACTACTATTCACAAAATTCACATCTCATCTCAATTTCCAAACATCTTCTAAACCGATATATGTGATTGCAGCTTCCTCTACCCAAATTCTAGAATTTGGGTAGAGAATAATTAATGATAAAAAAATAATAAGAATAAATAAGTGAATCTAAATAGAAACCATTTAAAACCATATTTCACAAGTAATAGCACTCATTAATTCCTTGTCTTCCACAATGTAAATGGTAAATTACTCACTTACTCATTAAGTGGTGTCACTTGAGCACCATGGTTTGTTTTTACCGGAATAGAGATTCTCAGTCAGCTGCAACTCCTCTTTCTCTGCAACCCCTACTTTTTCCACTAATTTGCCTTCATTGAGGATCATAGAGGTTGGCAACTACTATGCATCCCATTCCTCTGCAATAACTTTTAGATTCATCGAATCTCAATTCAGCCACCTTAACCTACAGGGGCATGTTGGAGGGCATTTTCTTAGTGAACTCTCTCAGATGTAAATAATAAAAAAGAACAGAGCATTGTACCTTGACTATAAGGTGTTGTTTGGTCTTCCTACTATACTGATGTTGTGAATAAAAAATAACTCCCACAGCAGATATAATCGGCAAATGCAAATCACCACAGCCAACTTGCCTAGCTCACACGGTTATAAAGAGCTTCCAATACTTAGATTACAACCAATGCATAATCAGAGGGCAGCTCACAATATCTATGTATTAAATGTACCTAGCAATCACCAGCTTCTAGCATGCACAACAAACTTCAAAATGGCTTGAGAAAATAAAATGAATCGACATTTCATTGAACATGGAACTTGGCGTTTACCCTCTGCGGAGATTTTTTTTGAAGGAATGCAATAAAAGGGCTGTCCTGAAAATCTATTTAGAAACTATTGGCTATAAGATCTGTCCCATTTTGCTTCCTTCTCAACCCATCTAAGTATTGATACCGTTACATTGATAAAGCATGAACATTTTTCACGAGACTTATTTTACTCAGCAGCCCTACACTAGATCAATCTAACATCCATACATCCACCACACAAAATTTGGAATAATAGATATGATCTTACACAAACAGTTAGAACATTAATATATACATACAAAAAAAGGATGATAACAATACAAATTTATATCTTCTCATCCTCACTTCAATGAATCCATTAAATTACTTTGATAAGGTTTATCAATCTCCATTGTTCAAAAGCAAGAAAAAAAGTAAAAAAAGAAAAACAGATATACAAAAACTAGGAGGCAGAAAAATTCATTACTGATCTTTAAACCCAGACTTAAGTTGTTTAAAAAATCGAAATAGATTCAAGGAAATAGCATTTTTTACGAAACATGTAGAGTTGATGCTTGCATCATCACATATAACGGATCAAAAATAAATAAATAAATCAAGAAAATATCACTCAACAGGTTTTATCTGAAAGGAACAATATATACCTTCAAGATTGTGAATGTTTTTTAAAATTACAATTCAAGAAGATGGGAAATAAGGAAAAGGGCTCCTCATCATGAAGTAAAAAAAAAAGAAATCAATGCTAGACTTACAAAAGCCCTAACACGTAACTATTCATTCCCTTTATGTCCTGTTTTTTTCAGTTCTTATTCAAAAGAGAGACAAACGATGGTCATTCAAATAAGGCAAGTCAAACACACAAACACATGGGAATTGTGAATTACCAAAAAAAAGTTATTATCAATTTACTATTTTTCTTTCTCTCCCTTCTCTTTATATAAACCTCATCTCTTAGTTTGTCACAAAATCAAAAGCACTTTCATCAACCGTTACTCTTGCCTACCTTAAAGCATCATTAATTCAGTTTCTCTCCTATTGCTTTGTTCATAACTTTCATTTCCAATTCTAAAAATCCTTAACAACATCGTTTTCATACCAACGGCAACATTTATTTTTTATTCAAATTTCTTGCCAAACATCCTTATTAAGATCAGGTTTAGCTTTGCAAGGAGAACGTGTTTTTTGAGAAATGGATCCACAAGACAGGAAAATAGAGCTGAAATGGATCCACAACGTATCACTCAATCAGAATTACCATCATAGTCATGATATTGTAGTGATGTGCATCCATTCAAAGAATTATTATGCACACGGGCTAAATAATGTGCTGTATTCATTTCCCATATCGCTTTAATTAACGAGATTGGATTATGCAAAGGTAGTATTAAATTTGAAGCATTCATTATAACGTGGATGATACTTGTTTTGTTGGTGCACGTAAAATGGTTCAGAACACTTTTAAATGGATGTACTGATGGATTGAGTGCACTTATGATCACATTATCTTTAGTCAAAATCAATGAGTTGTAGCAACAAAATCCGTGGGTATAAAAAATATAAATAAATAAACCAAAGTAAAAGAGGGTGTTTTCTATGCAATTCCAAATAATGATGGTACCAATATGTGGGAAAAGGATCAAAACTATTCTATTTTCTACCCATTAGTACCGACGGCAATAAGGGGTACGTATATTTAAATGCCTCTATGGCTGAAAGACAAGGCAGTGATTAAATGCCTCGGATGAATTCTTTTGTACTCTTGTAGAAAGAAAATGTAGCCAAGTCAATTAACAGGCATCAAATAATTGCATTATTATTATTATTATTATAATTTCAGATCACTATCTTCGATCCATGCCAAAATTGTAAATTAGTTTGGTAAAGGCTATTTACAAATCAATATAAAAATCAAAGCTCCCCCATCACAGGTTTGAAACCTGTTGACTGACTTGTGGAAATTCATATGCATTTAATGATTAATGCCTAGTCTTAATTCTGCCGATCGAAGAGGCAAGCATGTTGCCTAGAATAGTTCATTTCTGCTTGGAGAATTCTCATATGAGAATTTTGAGTTTTAATATTAAATATTAAAATATTATATTTTAATATTATTATTATTTTGGGATTTGAAAAAATTAAGAAAAAATTGAATTGTTTATTATATTTTGTATGAGGATTTGAGAAAGTTGTAATGATGATATGAAAATTTTATGTTTGAGATGAAAAATTTAAATGGCCAAACAAATGCCCTTAGGTGAAAGATATGCAGGGTGCCCAAATTGAATTCCATCTGTCCTTCAGAGTACGTAATGCCATCAAATGTTATGCCTTTTGAGTCTTGGCTAGGAGAAAAGTGGGAGAGAGAAAATTCACTTACACACTGAAGCATAAGCGAAATATAATACTAGATCAGCTTCCACGCTTCAGAAGAACTCTAAACATTTTTTTTCTTTTGTTATTTTTTATTTTTTTTAGTTTGATCTAAAGCTCGTTAATGCTGTTCCTGTTGAACATGTGACCTAAAATGAAACAAAATCAATCATTAATCAGTATTGTTGGAAAGGTTTTTCAAAAAAGAACAAAATGGAAGTAATTATAGATGAGTTTATCCTTCTTACTTCGTAATCATACTAACCTAGCTAGAACCTCTTTTTCCAATCATGATTACATCACCCACATCCCATTATCCACATTTATATTTTTCATCTTGCAAGTATTTTGCAAAAGCCTACAAACAATAATAAACAGTAAACAAAAAGAATAAAAGACAAAAAAGAGAATCTAAACTAAGCCAATTAAAACCATAATTTACTAGTAATAGCACTCACTAATTCCATGCCTTCCACAATGTAAATAGTAAATTTCTCATTTTGTATGTTATGTAACTTGAGCACTGTAGTTTGCTTTCACTGAAATAGGCTCTCAGTCAGCTGCAGCTCCTCTTTCTTTGCACCCCAAACTTTTGAGGATCACAGAGGTTGGCAACTACTTTGCATCCCATTCCGACACAACAACTTTTAGATTCATTGACTCTTAATTCAGTCACATCAACCTATGGGGACATGTTGGAGGGCATCTTCTTAAGATCTATTTGGAAATACAATTGTTATCGGATGTTCTCGTTTTACTTCACTACGATTAACAAATTATTTATTATTATTTCACTAATATTCACAAATTCTTTTACTATTCTTCACAAATCATTTGAGATATTTTTAGTATCTAAACGGAGCCTTAGTGAACTCTATTACATGTGAATAATGAAACAGCCTGCCCACACCTAGAAGCCTTGAAATCCACCAAAATCTATCAAACTTGCTTTCTTCATTTGGTTCAGATCTGTGACAATTCAGTATTAATTAGAGCTTCTCCAAACCAATACATTATGCCTAGATTTGTTTGAAGCTCATTCAGGTCTAAGACTTTTTAGGACCATATGCAGAATTGGAGTGTGATTAATAGGAAAATGAAATAGTCAATGTAAATAAATTGGGTTCTTATAATATTCATTGAGCTAACTACTAGGCTTTTCATAAATTAAAATATTGGAAAAAATTGAATTTTTTTTTTAAGAGCTGAGATCACATGTCCAACAGTGATCATTTCCCAGTTTATTAAAAAAACCCTCACTTATGGCGGAGGAATACCGTGGAAACAAATCAAACACACTTGAGTATTTACAATAAAAACAAGAAACCCAAAAACTAACTCAAATGCCAAAAACCCCAAAACAACCAATAAAAAATTAAATCCATCAACGTCTAAGATAAGGAATACCGAGCTTGTCAATACGAATCAATCCCTGAATAGGTCTTTGTATGGGATTCATGCCACAAAATTCAAAATTCATCCCTTAAGTCCCCTGTTTTGCTAAAAAATTTGCAACCATATTAGCGGTTAGCCTCTCTATAAATATGACGAAAACAAATGTGGAGCTCATACACCAGATCTCTAACTTCCTCCCAAAAATCTCATAAAAACCAATATTTACAAACCCCGATGCCAACCATCCAACTATAACAGTTGAATCCGAATCCACCAAAATATCACGCAAACCCAATTGTTTGCATAACCGTAAACCATCAAGGAGAGCACGACATTCAACAATTGTATTAGTAGCCTACCCATATGAGTGTGCAAAGCTAGCCTCAACCAATCCTTTAGGGTTCCGAATAACACCAACCCCACCGGACTTCCCCGGGTTACCACACGAGCCTCCATCCACATTTAATTTAAATCTCCCTCTCTCCGGTGATTTCCAAGCAATTAATTTAATTGACTTTGAAACAACAGGAATAACCAGGCAAGATAAACACTCCATTACCGCCCTATCACTCTTGCCCAGAGCTCGAAATTTTTTTATCTTACCTGAGATATCTCTAATTAATATTTTAATAGTTTGGATAATATCATTAGGATTGAATTTAGTACCTTCCATTCTTGCCGCACATTTGGCTCTCCATATCACCCAAGAAATGACAATAGGAAGAACTCCTCGAATCCACCCAACCTGAGAAGACATGGAAGCTCTTTGCCACTAGAAGTTCATCATCCCCTCCCAATTCCAAATCTGAAAAATCCTCATACGGCATGCGTCAGCAAAGAATTTTCAAACTTTTTGAGCTCCTACACCCTCATATAAAATATGCTTAAATGATTCCATATAGAATTGAATACAACATTCACATTTAGAGGCTAAAGGAATTCCTAAATTTTGAATAATACCATCCACCGAAATCGCCTTTCTTTTTACTTTCCACACAAAGAAAGACATCTTCTTAGGGATCCAATTCTGCCAAAACCATTTCTTCCATATGCAAATGTCACCTTGTTGTCGAATCAATTGCCATGCGGATTTGGTTGTAAAATTACCATCAATAGATGGCTACCAGACACACAAATCCTCCCCCTGCCGTAGCCTGATTCCAGCAGCACAAATTTTGCAAAGTATTCCGCTTGGTACCAACTCCTGCAAAATAGAAATATTGGAACCCAAATTATTAAACACTTGAGCCACACACAAGTTCATATTACCTGCTACAGGTACCGAATCAATCAAAGGCCGCCTGTCCAATTATCCAGCCAAAAGTTTGATTGACCACCCCATATCAAACATTAGACCGTTCCAAAATCGTGTACCTGTCTTGAGCTGCATCACTGATTGTATGTGAGAATTACCAACATATTTCTAGTTAAAAAAATTTGACCACATCGATCCCGCTTTAATAAGCTTCCAAGCAAATTTCATAAGCAAGGACTCTTGAACCTCTTGAAGATCCCAAATTTCGAGTCCTCCCTCTTCCACCAGTAAGCAAATTTTTTTTCTAAGAAATCCACTTTCTTTTTTTATTCTCCCTCAAAGAGCCCCATAAAAAATCCGAAAATTTTTTCTTGATATCTGAATGCACACCTTTTGGAAGATTTAAAACAGAGAGCATGTGAATAGGCATACTATTCAAGATATGCTTAATCAAAACAATTTTCCCCCTAAAGATAGTAGCTTACGCTTCCACCCAGCAGTCTTCTTCTGAACTTTTGCCAAAAAGAATCAAACATTTGACGTTTCAATCGGTCCACAAATAAAGGGACACCCAAATACGTACATGGCCATCGACCTTCCTCAAATCCCGAAATCATTCTCAGCCCATTTTTACGATTAATCAAAATAGATGAAGAGAAAAACATTGAAGACTGACTTGGATTAATCAACTGCCCAGACAATGGTTCATACCTTCGCACTACCTCCATAAGATTCCGAATAGATGACTTCCCCCCATTGGTGAAAACCAGGACATCATCCGCATAAAGCAAATGAGAGACAAGAGTTCCTCCACCCAAGTGATAAGGCTTAATTTGCCCCAAATTAAACTCACGATTGAGCATTCGAGAGAGAATCTCCTCCAACAAAATAAATAAATAAGGGAAAAGAGGGTCACATTGCCGTAAACCTCAAGACGCTTTGAAAAAACTTTTAGTACACCCATTCAACATCACCGAGAAGAAAGGGGAACAAACAACATTAAAAACAATACTTCGCCAATTTTTTGAGAAGCCCAATTACTGTAGAATTTCTAGCAAAAACTTTCAATTAACTCGATAATAAGCTTTGGCCATATCAAGTTTTAACATCACATTCCCACCTCTTATTTTCTTATTCATGCCTTGAACGAATTCCTGAGCTAGTGACATATTCTAAAAAATACTCATTCCCCGAATGAACATTGCCTGCTTAGGAGAGATGATTTTATCCAAAATTGGCGCCAAGCAGAAAACCATCATCTTCGACATAATTTTATACACAACCGAACAAATACTTATCGGTCGAAATTGACCAAAGCCCATAGGCTCCTCAACCTTTGGAATCAAAACCAAATTTGTAGGCCCAAAATAAGTAGAAAGCGGTTGCTCCGCAAAAAAATCTTTAGCCATTTCCAAAAGATCATCTTTTACAATATCCCAGGCCAATATGAAAAACTTGCAAAAAATCCATCGGGACCCGAACTACTATCAACAGGAATCGACCATAAAGAATTTTTTACCTTAGACATGGTCGGAACGGCACACAATTTTTCATTGTTTTCCGTAGAGATCACCGGCCTCATCAAATCAAAGTCATCAGAAGACAACACCGACACCGTAGGTGATGCCGATAGAACATTGGAGCCCCACATCCGAAGGAATCTAAAAGGCCGACTAATACCCTCCCTGGTTCTTACCGACTGAACAAACATTGGAGCATGATCCGAGGTGGTTCGCGGCAAATAATTAACCATAATGTCCCCAAAGCCGTTTACAAAAGCCATATTGACGAGCACTCGATCCAGTCTTGCCCGAATTCTTCTACCACCTAGTCTTCCATTACACCATGACAATCGATTACCTTCATAAGGTAAATCCACCAACGCACAATCATAAATTGTTAAATTCCCGTTTCGCCCAAGCAGGCTGCAATAACCCACCTATCTTTTCATCATTACTAAGAATAATATTAAAATCTCCCCCAACAAATCAAGGAAATCCACGAGAATGATTTCCTCTCAGGAAGTCCCATAACTCCACACGCTTGGCCCGAAAACAACTCGCATAAACAAAAGTTACTAGCACCCGGCAATTTCCATAAACAAACCACCCACTAATAGCTTGATCCAACATAGAAACCGTCTCGAACTTCAAATCATCAGCCCAAAACAGCCAAAATTTTCCACCCTCTGCAACATTATTTGTAAAGTAAGGCATACCCATCCATCTTGCTATCTACTACACTTATTCAAAGTAAAAAAGGTTCCAAAATTGTAAGGTCGATTCTTATTTAAAATTCGCAGAAGCTTACTTTTTGATGAAAGAATGCCTCTAATATTTCAAGTAAGAATATGCATAAAAATTAAAGAAATTTTTTAGAGCGAGAATATGCATAAAAATTAAAGAAATTTTTTAGAGCGTGTACGCCACTCCAGTACAACAATAGATTTTTCTTTCTGTATTCCCTTTACCTCATTCAGCGGCACATGCATCTCGCTGCAAGTTCATTCAGATCCTCCTCATACTCACCGTCGGACCCCGCCCTGCCCACAACCTCCACGTTATCTTCTTCAGCACACAAACACAAATCCCCCAAACCCCCTAACTCGAATTCCAAGGCTTCATCCACTAATTTCAAAGAGTTTCTTGGTTCAGAATTGGCAAGGAAATCCTGGGTCTCATCACCCAATTTCTCCTCAGTGCATTCAAACTAGTTCGCATGATTTATACAAGGCTCGCCTTCTCTTGCACCTGAGTTTCCATCACCACATTATTCGGAATAGAAGGAACTTCCTCGCCAGGTCGAACATCCTCACTTACCGCCCCAATACGTGATGCTTGCAGAAGACTGTCTCGCAACTCTCCCAGGCAAGAATAAAAAATCTCCCCCATCGGTGACACAAACCACACAGTCATAGGCTCCTCTATACGCATTTCTCTGCAAGCCTGAATAGACTCCAAAAGGAGTGTACGTCTAAACTTCGATGATTCCCCAGCCACCACTTCTGCAACTGGGATGGATACCTCACTCTCATGACGCCCCACTTCCTTCAACAAATTTTTCGTGGATATCTTTTTGCCATCCTCCTTCCCAGCCACCTTCTTCTCTTTTTGCCTCTCTTCATTATTTTTACGCCGTAAGCAATTATTCATCGAATGCCCCTGCTTCCTATAGTATACACAGAAGACAGGGATGGATTAAAAAACAACCTCCTGATAGTGACTCGTCACAATCCCTGGAGGCCCCAACCAAAAATATTTTCGCAACAGCTGGGACACATCTATTTCAACACATATTCGCGTGGCCTTAGGATGAGTCACACATGCCGTGGCATTGTCTCGCTTCAGATACCGGCCAAAACCATTTCCAATACTTTGTAGCATCGATTCTTGAAAATAATTAGGAGGCAATCTCGGTAAAGTAAGCCAAACAGGAACCCAAGGAGAATCTTCATCTTCCACATAATCCGGAGTCCAAAGAAACACCCGAAACAGACTACCATGCATCTCTGAATTCCCTCGCACCAAAACACTGATGAAATCTTCCTCCTCAGCCATTCGAACCAACACATTACGCGGGTTTTGCAGTTGCCCAATCACGAGTAACGATTTCGAACCCCAATGATTTTTTTGGGTATTCGATAGATCCTTGCTCTCCTGTAAAGATTTTAGAGGCTTACCGTGGCAAACGAGAGAGAGAGCGGATGCACCCACTGCGGCCTGCAGAGGTGGTTCTGGAGGCTAGGGCAAATCATGGGAGAATGCCCACGAAATGGTTGAGTCAGTGAGCATCAGGGTGGTTGGGGCTTCCATGTAAACTGTGAGCGGCGAAAATGCGGAGATACGGTGTTCATGAAAGGATAGAGAATGGTGACATTTGCTTATCGCGAGTTGGGGGGGGGGGCTGGGGAAGGAAGTAAACGGCTGGGGAAGAAAGGAAAGAAGAAAGGAAATAAAAATCAGAGCTGCTACATACCCCCGGGGAATAACCCCGCCGCAGCCCCGGGGATGACGTGGTAATTAAAATATTAATAAATAATAATAATTATATATTAAAAAAAAAACTGGAAGTTTCTCAACTTCTCACTGCTCCTCATCTCCTCACTCGATATTTCCTTACGGCCATGTCCAGCGAGCTCTGCAAAAGCATCAATTTTGGCTGCCCTTCTATATCTCACCTGTGGTATCGGACTAGTTTCGGGACTGAGCCGTCCTGTGGTGGAGGAAGACCATCCAATTGCCTTCAATTTTGAGGCCAAATTGCTAAAACACTTTGCCGAAAAAATGTTCGCATGTCATTTTATTTTCATTCCCAACGCCCAAACAAAATACCAAGAAAATGAAAGGTTTCCTGCAATTTCATTTGTCCGTGAAACTCCAGGCACCAGCAATCGAATCATTCTATTTGCTTTGGGAGAAGAAACAATTAACATAAAAACTGGGTTGGAGTACCATTTTCTCTGCATATTTTTACATCCCATGAAGATGGAGAGAAATTGGTTCCTTCAGTTTTTCTCTCTTTTTTGTGAAATAGTTACATCACAGATTCAGGGGAACAAACACAGAGCTCGGGAATGATAGATTCAAGGGACTCCACGCATCATTCACTCACTCCTCTTTCTCTCAGCAAAGGAAAAAGAAAAAAAAAAACAAAGAAGGAAACTGTAGCACGATTCAGACATTGTGAAGACGGAGATAGAGATGGAGAGAGGGAGGGGGAAATGAGTTCTTTGACACTACTTTTTCTTTTATGCAAGTTGGTTTGTTTTCTGAGCCCCATCACTCCTCACTACGAAGACGAAGCAAGATAAGGGGTTCGTGGGTTGACAGAGGTAAAGAAGGAGAGGGAAAAATGAAGAGAAAAGAAAAAGGCAGAGGAACTCGAGGGAGGCAGATGATAGAAGAGAGAGATGAGGGAAGACGGGGATGATGCCAACATTGAAAGCGAGAGAGGAGAGATTTAGCCAAAATTAAAACGACACCGTTTTGATTATTATGCCACGTAGGCCACGAGGCCGCGGCGGGGTTACTCCCCGGGGGCATACAGACTTTTCGAATAAAAATAGAGAGGATCAGTATCGCGTGTAAATCTGTTTTATTAATTACTTTTTACGGCAGTAAGTCGTCGTGGGAAAAGCTCAACACAACTCGTGGCAAATAGTATGTACTCACGGGTTCATGTGCCTATCATCGCGTGCAATTCTACGATGATGTATATCTGGTGGAAAAAATGCTAATTTCTGACGTTAAAAGTTTCAAGCCACGAAGACCAATAATTATGTGATTCTTTTTCCTGTTAACACAAATTGGTGGCATGAAATAAATAAATTCGTGGCAAAAAATGTTATTGCCAGTAAACTATTTGTCACCATTGTGATCTCATGGTAAAAGCCATGTTTTGCTCCCACGGATTGGTCTGGTGACAATACCAGACTAATTGCCCCAATATTTTGTCGTGGAAAAAGAACTCGTGGCAAAAACCAGCTTTTATTGTAGTGAGGAACTTGCAGTCTCTCATATTAAACAATCTCTTATATATATAATAATATTTTCTGGCTCCCTTAACTTAAAACTGGTGGTGCTTAATTGAGCCAACAAACCAATTGAAAAGTTGACACTGCATGAGAGCTGATTCCCAACTTATAAAAAAAATGGCTAAGAGCATCCACATTAGTATGCATATGCATATACAAAATAACCTTTTTTAGAGATTCAACTTACCATATAAGCAAAACTCTCACATTGACTTATGCAAATTTAAAACAAAATAATAATAAAACATTATCATTTTATTATTTTTTTTTTACCTTTTTTTTATAGAGTTTGCAATTTCCATGTGTTGGGTTAATACATGTAATTAGCACCCAAAAAAATTTCATTAGCACCTACTAAATATACTCAAAACCTGTGAAAAAGAGGTGCACGGGTTTGATCTTCAAATATGCAAAATATTTGAGTAAAATATTTTTGGGGACTGAGTAAAATATGTAGTAAAATATGTAAAGGTAAAATATGTAGAAAAAGAGTGGGAGGAGAGAGAAAGAATGAGTAAAATATGTTTTGGAGAGTAAATAGTAGATCTTTAAATATGTATAGGTACTGTTCATAACTATGCAAATATTTGAATATGCATAATCCAATATAGATGAATTTAGGTTCATATTATGCAAATATGACTTTACATATGCATATGCATAGAATAATGTGGATGCTCTAACATCTTCTATACCCAAACGAAATAATCCCAAGCCAATGCTCAAAAGGACTCAACTTTAAGGGAGTGCTCCTGCTGAATCTAGGAGTACATGCTCATGAGGTCAATCGCCGATCCAAATTACATTGTCGGCTTCTTGGATTGGATGGAGTCCAAGTGCCTCGAGCTCCAAGATGAGCAATGTTAGACTTTTCAGTTTCTTGGTACGTTCTTTAATCCTTTGGAAGAACCAGGTAATTTACATTTTTTGAACAATTTCTTGGTATGTCCTCTAATCCTTTGGAGTATTGGATCTTGGAGGACAGGCTTGGTGTCGTCTTGAACAAGTTTGAAAGGGGATTTTGGTTAGTGGACTTTTTATGAGCCACTTTGGACATCGCTATCGTTGTTGTTGTTAGTGTCGGTGGTTGTTGGTTTCATTGATAGTTCTGAAACTTTCATTAATACTTCTCTCTCTGTGATCTCACACTCACACACACTCTCTCTATCAAAGGAAATGTGCACGCGACACTCACACCAACCCTCTATACTCCTCCCTCTGTCATAGCTTTTACAAGATGTATTTGACATTCAACTTATTGATTTCTGGTTGCTATAATGTTGGTACAAAAGGGCTACAAAACAATAAAATAATAAGAGAAAAGTTTGCTTTAAGATGCGTTACAATATCGCTTTTCTTAATACAACATTCGCTCTCACTAATATCAGTATGTATATGAGTTACAAACGAATTTGCATCCAAAATATAATAAAGTCCAAAATAAGTTTGTTTGTCTAACTGCATTATGCACACACGAAATTAGTCCAAAATACTTTCAGATTTTCCAATTCAACCAAAAAATTAGAAATCTGTTCTTTGCAAAATGAACAGATCTTAATAACAAGTTTTGAAAAAATGAAAACTTTTGAGAGATAGAATTTTGAAATTGCCTAGTGAGATTATGTTAATTTGTAAGCTATGAGGTCTATTTATAGATGGCTAAAGTATGCGAGCCAAAAGTTGCAAAAAGTTACAACTTTTTGTTTTTTTTTTTTTTTTTTTAGAATAGACTTTAATTTCATTCACTGAAACCGAAGTTACATCTGTGACTAATCAATACAGGACAATCCATATTATCAGCCAAAACTACTCAATTGTTAGGGGCTCCCCCGCCAACAAATTTCTTTGTGACGGACATTGTCTAAACTTCTACACCTCCTCTCCTAACATCAGTCAAAAGAGAAAGCACTCTGTCTAAGCAGAGATAAAACGACCTTTCTTCCAAAGAAGAAAGGTACACCCAAGCTCCATCCTCCCAAAGAGGAGGAGTACAACCACACTCTCTCCTCCCAATGAGGAAGAGTACTACCACCTACCTTCCTCTAAAAGAGGAGTAAGACAAACACCCATATTCCTCCAAAAGAGAAAATGGGACACTAGTCTATTTTTTATTTATTATAAAACTAAAACAAACCAATAAAAGAAAATACAAAAAAACAAAAAAAACTGGACTGGTCTAATAAACTAAAGGCCCAGCCTAAGCCGAAGGCCCAGCTAGCACGTGGGGGCCCACCCCGTTAGGGTTCATCTCTTCCATCTACTGCTGCCGCCCGTCTTCATCACTGAAGATTCATCATCCACGCATGAAACCGTCCAAAAGCAACGAACAAAACACTGCTCTCATGATAGAAGTTTTCGGATCAGCCCACACCGCATCCTCCACGCCACACCGATGAGTTTCTGCTCAGTCGTGCCCCGGTATACTGGTCGGCCCTCACTTCCGCACCTCCCACGTACCTCCCCCTTGATCCTGCAGCACCAAGACCACTCCAGCACTCTAGCGGCTGACCACCACGGGAGCAGCCCTCTGTGATACAACCCCAACCCACGCCACCCCTGTTTTAAGCCAAAAAACAGAGCAACCGCTAACCATCCAACCACCCCACAACGGGTTGCACGTCCGCGAGAGACCATCCCAATAGACCAGAACCACCGCTCTGCCACTCACCCCAAAATACCAGATGCCAAACTGACCACCACACGTCGCCATATATATCCGGAAAGGGGTGAAACCAAGGGCTTGGCCACGGTGCTTGAGTTACGGCGATACAGCTCCACCTTCGGCCTTCACCCGAGAGCTTATTCAACATCAAAACAAGAGCATCCTCCCAAATCTAAACTAAAAAACCAAAAAAGGAAAAGAAAGGAGGGAGGAAGGAAGGGAGGATGGAGCCGAGACTCCCATCCCCCCCCCCCCGGGGGACACGTTGCTAGTACAACTTTTTGTTTTACTAAAATCGGTTATGAAGAGATACATATATTAGATCTGCTGCCAAACAATGATCCATAGTTTGGACTTAGTCCAACGGTCACCATGCTACTCCACCAACCAGTTGGTACTAGTTTGAGGACCAGACGTGTCCCTAAAAAATAATTTTTAGATTAATTTTTAGTTAATAACCAAAAGCTCATTAACTTTCCATAAATTCTCTCTTTCGAAAAGAATTTATAATTTCTAAATTAAATCCCAAAATAATATTAATAATAAATAAAATATATATTATTTTGAGATATTTACAACATACAATATATAATTAGCCTTAATTATACGGTTTTATGAGGTTAGATATCTTCCCAAAGCGAAACTTTCACCTTGAGATACATATTCTCCTCATGAACCCCTTTTCTTGGTTACGAACTCGTATTGAGACTACCAAGTATTTGAAATAGACAAGTTTTTGCCTTAATTATTAGCAGTTTAATAGTGTATTTTTTTAGTATTTTTCCTCGCCAGAGCACTTCGAAATGGCGACCTATTCATTCTTAGGCGTCTCAAAGTTTAAATAAAAAGGGTGGGCACTAGCAATGGTTTATGCATCTTCATCTTCAAAATCATATCTTTTGAAGATTGATTTTGAAGATGAAGAAAAATTCCTACATTGGATTATGTATTTTTTGACCAAATAATAATAAAATATTATTATATATTTTTTTTCCTAAAATCTGGATAGTCTAATAAATTCAAGTTAAATTCAATATCCAAGTCCAATAAATTCAATCTACTATATATATATTCACCAACATAGAAAAATCCACACATACTCTATGTGTGGTCTAATTTCATACAAATTTATAACTTGGACAAGAAAAAAATAATAAAAATAATGTTTGAAGAAGGAAAAAGACATCTTCAAAGATAAATAATGACTATTCATATTTATTCAAAATTATAGATATAGATAAACCAATATAGATGATTTTAAGGGAAGTTTATTCAAATTTGAAAATAAATATGAAGATAAATAAACCATTGCTAGTGCTCTATAATATATAATATGACTTTTCAGTCTACATATAGACAGACAGTGGGCTTCACGCAGGTCCAAAGAGGTTGTTTCTTGAGATGGAGGCTGGACGACAACAAAAAATCTACAGATCCACTGAATTGTAGCACCACACGACCAAAAGAAAAATCATAAAAGAGGGAGGAGTGTAAGGGATCTGTTGAGAGCAAAATGGTGAGAAAACCCAACTGCAAAGATATGGGAAAGATGGAAATTGGAGAGAAAATGACGGGGATGAGGAACTGTGTGTAGTGGGAGAGGAGAAACTAATCGTTGGGAGGGAGGGAAAAAAATGTTGAGATGGCTTGCAAAAAATCTTGGTTATGACTGTATTCATCCACCAGTATAAATAAGGGCTAATTAATAAAATTAAGGCACTGTAGTCTTAAAAAAAAAAAAAGATTACATATTTTATTAAGGGAAGGTTCTGTGCAGCACCACTTCCAGCCATTTTGGCCGAGTTTTTGGTCACCAAGAGAATACTAATTTCAAAGAACTTTTCGTAAGAAAAAGCACTTTAGTACTTAGCCACCACCTTCAAATTTAATATAGAATTAATTGATTACAATCAAATTTAGAGACCTTGATCGAATTGATATGAATGGTGCTTAAATGATAATAAATTTTTTGTAATAATAATAATATTGATCTTCCTTGAATTGATAAGTCACGGTGCTTAAATGAGGCAACAAACCAATTGAAAAGCCGACACTACATGAGACTCGACTCCTAACTCGTAAACAAAATGGTCAAGATCTTCTATTCCCAAAAGAAACAATGCCAAGCCAATGCTCAAAAGGACTCAATCTTAAAAGAGGACTCTTGCTGAATCTAATCTTGTTTTCTCGTCATGCAGGACTTCCATGTCAAATATTCTCCCATGAATATGCATCCGAAGGTTCCCTTATCACTTCCATGCACATAACATTGATTATAATTTATACAGATAGAATTAGAAATGACTATACTACATGCTTTATGGAGATGTAGTAAGCTTGCGATGAAGGGCGAAGGTAGCATAACGTACCAAATACATGATAAAGAAGAAAAGCTTGGGTTGTCGATAGACTTCATTCCCTTAATCAATCTAGGATTTTATGAACATTTCAAGCTTGTCGCTAAAATTGGGAGGTTTCTGGTACAAAGACAAATAAAATCGTCGATAGAAATTTAAATTTGAAGACCCCAAACCTAGAGGAGCAATGCTATTATAGAATTTTGAATTAGCATCATCTGGACAAACTAAATGCACCCCGCATTCTTTCACTTCTATTGGAGTACGAGAGCGGAAGCTATCCATTTTTGCTGTAAATAAAATCTTAATGAATCTCATTTGATCCAAATTATTCGATTTGGAGCATTCCAAAAACCTCAGAGCCGGTATATACACCCATAATCCAATTGGCTTAAAGAAAGAGACTTCCAAGGAAGGAAATGCAAGGGAGTAGTAAAAATGTTCTACATAACCTGCATCCATCTCAAAACAAAATGTAAACTTGATATGTGAAGAATAAAAAAATGATTCCTTAAATAATGAAGAAATTGAACTCCCTCCTGGGAAATGGAATTGCTGATAATCACAAACAATAAAGATAGCACACCCCATCCCTTTCATATAGGGGTGGGCAGTGGGGCCCTGCACCCCGCTAACCCGTCTTCATCCGCCAAGTGCGGGCGGGACTACCTGCACCACATCTAGCTCCCTAGCGAGGGCGGGGGTCGGGTAGGGCCTAATCCCTCCCTGCATTTTATAAATATATATTTATATTTATAGTTTAAAAATTGTATATATAAATATCTATTACAATTTGTTAGACTTGTGAGCAAGAGTGTGTAATGAATTGGCATAGGAGGCCAACCATATATAGGACTCAAAGGCCATCCAAGAGTCTTACTTGAACAATGTGGAATTTAGTTTTAAGTATATTCATAATTTCTTTATTAGGAATTGCTTCTAGTTGATCCCTAGCACTTTTCCAGTTGACTGAGTTGACTAGAAGAAGAAGAAATTCATTTGCTGCCTTGTCTTTGAGCTGAAGAGGCAATCATGTTGCCTAGCTAGACATGTTGAAAATAATTAAGTTCTAGTTAGGCTGGTGGAAACATACGCCCTCTAGTCCATTAGCTCTGCTTGTGGAAAATAATTGAGCACCTCAAACTTTGTATCCTTTGCATAAGAATTGGTACTCTAGCTCTCTTGTCAAAACGACCATACATCTAAAGAGTAAATCATGCAGCAGGTAGAACAAAAGATACACGTAGAGTTAGTTTGATCCACAAAGCGAAAATTTCCACAAAGGCATTATTCTACTTGTTTATTTTATTTTATTTTTCTGACAACCAATTAGTATTAATTGCACATAATGAAGAAGATAAGTACTTAAATTGTTAGATACACAAGGCAAAAGTTTGTTAGAAATGATAGACATATGAAATCATGTCATATTAATCAGTGTAATTGTAATTTATATAATTAGTGTAGAGGCTAGAGGGAACTCAGAACTGCATCGATGTTTAAGACTTGATAGGGCATGAGAGGAAGATGCAGCCACGAAAAGCAAGAGATTTTACCCTTACATCATGAATTGCTTGTTTAAAATTATTAGTATTTACATTATTAACAATATCCTCCCAATCAACCAAGATCAAGATGCAACGGCTATAGACTCATGTATGGAAAGAAATCATCCAACAACGTACGCCTACATGCACACTTATGGAAATAAAGAATTCAACACATGTCCAACGGCTATATCCCGTAAGAAAAAGTCTACTTACAACCGTCCTGGGTAACCCCCGCGTAACCGGCTCCTATGTGGCACGTTTTAAAACGGTGTCATCACGGTTTTAATTCAATAGAAAAAGTCTACTTACAACCGTCCTGGGTAACCCCCGCGTAGCCGGCTCCTATGTGGCACGTTTTAAAACGGTGTCGTCACGGTTTTAATTCAATATTCAAAGTTGCCTCGTTTCCGTGTTACTGCTTTTCAAAAACTCTCTCTACTTTCTCATCCCTCCATCTCTTACGAGACTCGACCAAGACTTTCTCTTCCCTCCATCCCCTGTGAGACCCTCCCCTCTTCCCCATTCCCATTGTCTTCCCCAGGAAGCCAGAAGCCAGAAGCAGCCTTCCATCCCAGTCGAAAACCATTCCCAGTTGAAGAAAGAACCCACAAACCCACGTTTCAACCTCGTATCGAAGAACCACTGACGCACAAACCCACGAACAAGCCTCGAACCCAAGAGCCACAAACCCGATTTCAACCCAAAAATCGACGAACTAGAGCCACGAAATCCCATTCTGAAATCCCGCTTTCCCACAGAGCACCGATTAAAAAAACCCTAACCCTAACCCTAACCTAAAAAAATCGGGTTAGTTTTCTCCTTTTTATGTCTTTTCGTTTTGGTTTCCAACATTTCCCACTCTCAGATCTGGAATCAACCCGAGCACGCCTGCATTTCGTCTGGTAAATAATCTGAAACCCCCTTGTTCAGTATGGTCGTTTACGTTTACGAACGCGTTTCACTATCCACATATACTCATAGATTCGTAATGCAATTGAGTGGATTTTCTGCTCACATTTTGAATCTTGTTTTTCCCTGCCATATCTCATTGTTTCATTTTGTAAATCTATTTATTTGGCCAAATGAGATTGAAACGATAAGCTTCACCTGCTTTTTGTTTTCTTCCCTTCATATCTCTCTTTCTTTCTTTTGTTACCAACATCACTTTCCTCGAATCTCCAACAAATATATATATTGAGCCAAACGTTGAACCTTTTGTCTTTCCTCTCTGATCCCAACAATCTTTGCCGATTTCATCATTATTTCTTTGTCTTTAGTTTAAGAATTCAATTCCATTTCCTCGTCGTTTTTCTGGTCAATGTAGTTAGTAGATCCTTTTCTTCATTCTAGCTTTTCTGATTGGGATTACGGGGTTTTGGTTTCAGAATATGTAGTTGGAGAGTGTGGACTTTGTTTTAGAAATCAAAATCCTATCCTCATTGTTTGGGGATATATAGACTTCTTCCATTTTTTTTGGTCTTCTAGGTTCTTTTATTTTATTTTATTTATTTTTCAGTTTGGTGCTGATTTAATGCTTATTTTGTGATTTTTTTGGGTCTTCTTCCCCTCTGGATTACTAAAGAAAGCAAGAAATTTATTTATTTATTTGAAATCTGGAGGCACGTGAACTTGGAGGTCAATGCTTGGTGGGTATTGGGTTAATTGTACAAATAAATGCTGGGTTGGTCACAAATCTGAGCACTTTTGAGCTTCTGGGTGGGCGTGTGTCGAAGGGAATTTGATAATGGAGCATGTGATTGCTGGGAAGTTTAAGCTGGGGAGAAAGATTGGGAGTGGGTCCTTTGGGGAGCACTATCTAGGTATTTCCATTCAATGCTTTTCCATCATTATTGTTTTTATTTTATTTTATTTTTTCATTGTTATTTGATGACTATTTTATTTTGCCGTTCTGTTTCAAAATTCTGACTTTCTTTTTTTTCCTTGTGGTGGTAGCCATTAATGTACAAACTGGAGAGGAGGTGGTTGTTAAGCTGGTATGTGATATATGTTCTTGGTTGAGATTATTTGCTTGTTTAGTTTTAGCAATGATATTTAAGGTGACAGTGATTTTCAATAATTGATTATGTTCAACAATTTACTTTTTTATATGTTAAATTTTTCTTTTTGATTGTGTATCAGCGGGTTATGATTTTGTTTTCCTGCCTTGATTCCTTATATTGCTTTTTTTTTAAAAATTTTTTTTTATAGGTAGTAGACAATTAGAACATGTATGACTTGCATTATATCTTGATTATTGTGTTTGGGATATTTAGCAAACTTGCCCCCACGATATATAATGCCAATGACAATATTGTGTTTCAAACCATTTATCTATCAACTTCCATGAGTAGTTTAAATCAAGATCAATAATAAATTAATAGACCTAGGAGAAAAACTAGTAAGATAGAGACAGAGACGGAGACATGACTAGAAAAAATCAACCAATGTCTGGGACTCAACAAACATTTTGGACCATGCAGCAATATTGACCATATATATGATAATCAACACTGCATGCAATTAACTAAAAGCAATTTCAATAACAAATAAATCAAGACTTTTTCGTAAAAAAAAAAAAGAGAAAGAAAAGTAATCTGCGGGCCCTGCATGTGGATCATATATATATAGAAAGTTGGTCACTTTCAAGGTTCAGCAACTGGTTTTTTATTTTCATTTTTTTAAAATTATTTGGTGGGTATCGGCAAATCCTGGGATGGGTAAATTTAGAAGAAAGGCGATTTGGTGGAATGAGGCAAATCTTTTTTCTCCATCTTTGGGGGCTTAAAGCGTGTTGAGGATAAAGAAATTGCACTTTAACCGACTCCTATACAAAAGGAAAGAGCACTGCATCAGTCTGCCACACGAGGAAAAAGCCAAAGGACTTGCACAGGCTGCTACACAAAAGGACAATGCCACCAGTGAAGCAAGATGCAGTAGCACCACTCCAAGGCAGAGCACTCCAGCACATTCGTATAACAAGAAAGGAATTCCATTAGGGTACGTGTCTTGTGATCTGAAATTCATGGTTTGATTGCTTTAAATATTGTCTATAAATACTGTCTGTAAAGCACTGTAAACGATAGAGAAAAACAATACAATACAAACAGAGGTTTCCTTTCTGACCTTTTGTAAAACAAGTTTTGGGCATGATTTTCCATACCTTAATAAAGAGGGACCCAGATAGATATATGTGTCCTTTGAAAGGGAGCCAAAAAGGTCTCCCCGAATGGCCATCTGATCTCTCAACCTGTAAAAAACATGCACCGCTAAAATCTACTCATCATGATCACCATCATCATCTTCTAAGTCACTTCAATCTAAAATGAATGAATTCTATAATTTTTGAGAAGGTGTTCTCCAGCTGGGATGAAACTACTAGCATCTTTCTGATGGTTATGTGGAACCGAAACCCTAAAAGGTGATGGGAAACTGCTAGAAGATGACTAGATGTGGTCTAAAAAACAGGATGTAAAGGAAAAACTAATAGAGAACATGATTAGACAAAAATAATGCTTTCCAGCTCTGATATTTGCCAAAAAGACGTCGCATTTCGCCTTTTAATTCATTTTGCAAGCAGAATAAGAATAAGAACAACTTCCAAAGGAGAATGTGTGAAGAACAACAGAAAATCAAGTCCAAAAGAAGAGAAAGAAATACGCAAGAACCGTGGCAGTGGAAGAAGCAGAGACGCGACTACTCAGATCTGGAAATCGAGTCCAACCCACGTAGACGGCGGCTCAAATCTGGAATGTGTGACGAACGGTGAGCGCAACAACCAGTTCAGTCCACGGCGGCGACCACAGACGGGATCGTTCAGAGAGTGAGACTCTTTGGGCTCAGCTCGAGCAACTCATCGAGGGGCTTGGTTTAAGTTTCCCTCCCATTTTTCTGCATATTTCAATTGATGTTTTTTTTTTTTTTTTAATTTTTTTTTAATAAAATATCAACTGACGTGGCGTGGCAGCCGATTCCGCGCCGGCTCCTCACCGGCTTCCAACCGCTAATCAGGTCAGATTAAAAAAAAATTAAAAAAAAAAAAGAAAAAGAAAAAAGGTTCTGCACAACTTCTCTGTTCTTGGATTTAAATGGATGAGTTTTTGCAAAATGACGACTTGAAATCCTACGTTCAGGTCTTGCCCATGCACTTTGTGAGAAACAATATAAATTAAAAATACTTATCCCATAAAGAAAAGGGTACTGATTGATTTTTTTTATTTAATGATTAAAGAAATGTCTTTTAATGATATTGTGATTTTAAAAAAATATATATTTAAAGGTATAAGAAATATATGGAAAAAAAAAATCAAATAACCTTTTCAACGGAGAGTCTTTGTGAACATGGCAGGGTCCGTGAGAAAAAAGTGACCGCACATATATATCTCAAAGAGTTTTGCTACATACAAGCACAATCGCGCATTATTTTATATAGATTTATTCATATTTAAAATTTAAATTAACACTGTTATCAATAAAATTTACTTTTTGACCAATTACATCACATTGATGTACAAATTAGTGCACAATTATGCTTACAACTATACTTTTCCTATCTCCAAACTCCCATCACCTATCCCCAAGAATATTGATTGTGGAATGGATTCACTACTGATTCGTTGGACTAAAGAGTGTTTTACATCATTATCTTCTATGCCAAAAATGTAAATTAATTTGATAAAGCTGTTTACGAATCCATATATCAGTCAAAGCTCCTCCATCTCAGTTTTGAAATTTGATGATTGTTGACTGACTTCATTACATTAATTTCTACGAGAAGAAGAAATTCATTTGAGGCATTTAATGAATTCCTTGTCTTTCAGCCGAAAGATAAGCACGTTGCCTAGACTTGTGGAAAATAAGTTCTAGGCTGAAGGAAAAATATGCCCTCTAGTCTATTTGCTACGCGTGTGAAAATAATTTATTTTCTATATGTTCCGATCCCATACAACCATGAAATTGAACATCATTTATTGATGACTTGAGAATGGCAGAAAGTTCACTCGATGACAGGTTGCTCGAGCGAATATCAAATAGATAGTTCACTTGTTCTTTACATCAAAGTCTACAGTTTCATAAAATATAGGTGAGAACACCACAATGAGATCTTACAATCTCAACAAATAAAATCATATATCAACGACAAAGAATTTCAAATGTGATGCATACAACATACCGGGACAAAGAATTTCAAATGCGATGCTTAATCATTCACCAATTGCCAAAATGGCAAACATAAAACTCATGTAGCCTGTAAAATTGAAATGTCAGAGACCTCGATCCTACTATTAATGCCAACTAATCTAATCGGCTCAAGATTTGCAAATGTTGGTGTAGGATACCAATTAGGGCGCTAATGTAATAAGACTTTCTTTTTTGTATAAAATTATTGTTGATTACTATTAGAGAAATGGACAAATGGTGGTAACAATTGAGGTAGATCATTAGATACCCATAGGAGTGGAGTCCGCTTGTGACGCGCGTTTGAATGAATTAATGGACTACCATCATCATCACTGTGGACAGCATTTTATTTTATTATGTGTCTGTGAGTAATTGTGTGCCCCAATGGTGGCAGTGCAGAATTGATTAGGCTTATCTTATTTTTTTGAGGAATCATGGGTTTATAATCATTTAAGTACATATATAAACAGAATCTTCATGGCTTCCTAACATGTACTCCGTTATTGATATCTCCCCTCTTTTCTCTCTCTTTGATTCATCTTTCTAGGGTGACCAAGGTTTTCTATCATGAATCCTTTGTAATGTCAATGCGGTGACTGCTACATATGTCACAAATAAGAGAGAGAACCATCACTACCAATTTAGTTCAAAGCACTTCCCATTTGCAAGAAGAAACATATATTTTTAATCATCATGAACAACTTCCTTGAAATCTTTATCCCGTTACAGTGCTTATAGCTGGAAAGTTCAAAGTATATGCAGCATCGGAATGCATTGATCACAAAGTGGAAGGAAGGAGCTGCGCACAACAAACGCGTATGTACCTAATTTCCAGATTACATCTTTTATAGAAAAATGCTTATTGCAGGCATGATGCGGACGAATTTGCGCACCGGCAGCTGACGTGGATTAATGAAACGGGGCGTTTTGGTTGGATATTTCCCTTGGTCTGTTTCGTCTTCACTGTAAATGAAAACGCCGCGTTTTGTACAGAGCGGGAATTCTTTCCTCTTCGTTTTCTGAATGGTTTCATTGTTTCAACACTTAACTTTTTCTTCCCCCTTTCTTCATTTCACACTTTTCCGAAAGTCACCCCTTTCTTGCGCGCGACGGAGAAACTTCGAGCTAGAGGAGATCGCGGCGATTTCTGGTCGGCTTCCTCTGTGCGTGGTGGTGGACTTCGAACGAGGAGTAACGCGGTTCCAGTTGCTGCCACGGAGGGATGCTTCGAGGGATCGTGAGGTGGGGCTGGGCTACGGCGTTGTCGATGGCGGCACGAGCTGGTTCGACGGTGACAGATTGGCTTCTGCTGTTAGGAAAGAAACGGTGGTTTCCGTTTAGCGTCGGTGGTGGTTATAGGGCGGAGTTGGCATTGCTCTGTTTTGGAAGAGAGAAACAGGGAGGAGTTTTGGCGTGGAGGATAGGACCTTTGGCAGTGCTCTGTTTTGGAAGAGAGAAACAGGGAGGAGTTTTGGCGTGGAGGATAGGACCTTTGGCAGTGCTTTGTTTTGGCGTAGAAACTAGAGAGAAACAGGGGCTTCACGGTATGCAAATGAACGAGAGATCCACGAAACAGCTCTTCCGGCGACGTTTCTTCCGAGGGCTCGAAGATCGTCGTCCAGATCAGCGCAACGTTTGGTGAGTGCCGCCAAGAGATGAGGAGATCGGAGGAGTAGATCTTCGCGGGTTCGAAAATGTTCCTCTAGAAACGCGAATTGGCGTGGAGAGAGGTCGTTGTATTTGGGCAAGGCCGGAACCAGGGGAGGTTCCATTGAAATTGCTTGTACACTGAACTGAACCTCGTACTTGTATGGAAAATGGTGAGAGCACTGAACTGAACCTGCGAGCACTGATGAGAGGGTTGGTCGAGTTAACTGAAAATGGTGGAGGAGATCTGAAAATGGGTGTGCTTGGTCGGACGAAGTGCTCGCAGGGACGTCGCGCTACAGCGGTCGGGAGATATGAAGCTTATGCAGCACGTTTGAGATTTCCTCTTTTTCCTGTTTTCCAATCTTTTTTTTTTTTTTTTTACTTGCCACGTTGTCTTTCGTCCGCATTTTCATCCGCCGTCTGCTTATCTATAGCAGAACTCCCATATTTTATTAGGGGGGAAAGGTTAAGCATGCGCAGCTCCGCTTTAGTAACTTTTTGACGACTACATCTTAATTTAATGATCATTATACTATCCTACATCTTTAGTCCTACAAGAGCTGAGAAGAACAGTGCTGAAGAGATGATGAGTTCTATAAATAAAGAAGCTAGCCGTACTGAAGACAACTGAGCTGGAAAGTTCCCAGTAGATCATGCAATTACATCATGATCTATCCAGACAGGTGGTGATTGTTAGGCCATTAATTAATTCTATCATATGAGTTTTATGAACATTGTCTTTTGCAAAAGAGCTATAATTAAATATTATATATGAAAATGGACTTGCATGCATGCGGAAGTCTTTGTTAATTTGTTGCAGCTAATTTCCAGGAGGCTTCCATCCGCTTTAAAAAAATATAAAAAACGTTAATAATGATTACATATTTTATATATTTTGAAAATGGTTCTTCGCAGCTCCGCGCGCTTCTTCCTCCCACTAATTAATTAGTAACTTTTCAACTAAATTAAATACAAATTATCATTATCTTAATTTATCATTTACGTGCGCAATCTTAAAACGCTTAGTGGTACACATGAATATTGTACTCTTTTTTCTTCGTTATTGATTTTTTTCCCACAGGATTTTTCCTTGACAAGGTTTTAACGAGACATATTCTTTATATGTGGTCATTCAAATAGGGAGTGTTATAAACCGACTTGTATGGCCATATATAGCTGTCATGATAATCGTCATAATTGACCGCTTTTAACCGTCAATTATGACTGTCCGTAGTCGTCATAATTGACCGTCCTCCCGTAGTCATCATAATTGACCGCCCATAGTCATCATAATTGACCGTCCTTAATCGTCGATTATGACGGCCAAAACTTCTTTTGTACTGCTATATATATGGGTATCATTCATAATTTTCAATATTTAATAACAAGTACATCTCTCTCACATTCAAGACTCTCTCTCTCTTTGTCTTTCGCTCTCTCTATTTTTATTAGTTTCATAACAGATTACATATTTTATATATTAGGAAAATGGATCTTCGCAGCTCCGCTTCTTCCTCCCACTAATTAATTAGTAACTTTTCGACTAAGTTAAATACAAATTATCATTATCTTAGTTTATCATTTACGGGGGCAATCTGCAGAAAGCCCAATCTCAACTTCAAATTGGCCCAACACCGTTTAAAAATATTATAAAATAAAATAAAATAATGTAAAAAATAATTTTAAAAAATCTAAAATATTGTAAAAAAATAAGTTAAAAATCTAAAATTTAAATACAATGACTAAAACAAGCTACATATCACAAACGATAAATTTAAATTTAAAACTACAAATTGTAAGAAATTTAAATTTACAACAGTAAAATATTAATATGAAATAGCTACAATAGCACAATCTCATGCATCAATCTTGAGTCTTGACAGTCCATACTCCATGCTTTTGAGTCGATAACTTGATAGTGATTTTTAATTTCAAATTTTATTGATAAGATGCACTATTGAATTTTACTTTTATTGGATTGTTTTAAAAATATGTAAGAGTATTTTAAAAATACATGAAAATAAAAAGCAAAAAAAAGAAAAGAAATTACACTAATTTGGGTCTCAATCGGTGGTTGTAGAGCCACTACTATTCTATTAGGGTGAAGCTAGGGTGTTGTCTAGTTTTGACTATTGGGCGTGCCTATTAGTATAAAAAATTTTACTTTTTATTTTATATTTTCTTTTTATTTTATATTTTTAACATATTTAAATATTTGAAAAAAATAAAAAAAATATTAATATATTAAAAGTCACTTTCTTAACTATTAAGTAAAAAAATTAAATATATGAGTGATCAAAATAAATAGACAAACTCACGAGACATATTTATATTTTTCGTTTTATTAGGGGGGAAGGTTCAACATGCGCTGGTGTAGCTCCGCTTTAGTAACTTTTTGACTGCTATAACTTAGGCGTATTTCTATTCGGTTTCTTATAATTTTAGCTTGTAATTACATTTTTTATAATTTTTTCTTAAATTTTACTGATTTTAAAAAAAAAAAATTATATCTCATTCCCTATATTTTGTCTATTTTATTAAAATACTCTTTTTTAATTTTTTTTCTTTATTATTATTTTTACTATTTTATTTCTACATTTTTAATTAATTTCTATAAAATATATATAAATAATAATTTAAGGAATAAATAGTATTTCTCTAAATATAAGAAACTACTATTTACATAACACATCTTAAATAAATAATGAACTGATGGAGTATACATTTAGAGAAAACTCCAAATATAAACTATAATTTAGGAAAAATGAACTTTTAAGATATCGGATGAGAATGCTCGAGCTAATCAGAAGAACAGTACCGAAGAGATGATGAGTTCTATAAATAAAGAAGCTATTGAAGAGACCTGAGCTGGAAAGTTCCAGGTATATCATGCGACATCATGATCTATTTAGGCAGGGGATCGTTAGGCCATCAAAAGTCTATCTATTTGCCTTTATATATCCAATACAATGTCATGCTTTTCCAATTTTATCCTTATTTGTATTCCAAAATTTCAATCTGTTTGTCTTTATTTTTAAAGTTTTGCTACGTACAAGTACAGTCGTGTATTAATCTGTGTACTAACATTGATTTATTCATACTTAAAATTTAAATTAATACTGTTTTTAATAAAATCTACTTTTTGATCAATCACATCACATTAATGTACAGATTAATACACAATTATACTTGTAACTATACTTTCCCTTATTTTTATTTTGCCTACAAATATTTCAGTTTTTTTATATTTGCGATCTTATCACTTTGAATCTGTCAGACAAAGTGATAAGATCGCAAATATATATATATATATATATATGTAACGTGCTGCTAGATACACATGTATTATCGATCGGATGCTTCAATACCTGCAACATTACAATTTTTTAATATATTATAAAAGGAAACACGTCAGTACACTGCTTTCGGCGGTTTAGCATTGGCATTTTCTCTTAAAAAATGCAAGAGTCACCGACAATCGGGTCTCTCTCTTTTCTTTTCTTTTTCAGTAATTAAAGAAGTAATTTTTAATAATATTATAAATTTTATTTTAAAAAATATTTAAGAAAATAAAAAATAAATTTTATTTTATTTTATTTTCTCGAGATCAGTGTCGTTCTACATCCAATGCATTGCTCTTTTCTCTATTCTAATAGAGTGGAGCTACTCTGCCCAAATAGCACCGTTTAAAATGATCTATAGTCTTTTTCTTTTTCACACTTTTAATAGATTTAAATATTTTTAAAAAATAAAAAAATATACTAATATATTTAAATTCACTTTATTAATTATTAAGTAAAAACGAAAAATTAACCAGCAGTCACTTTGAACGATTAAGTAGTGACGACATACAAGCCTCTATCCATTCTAATATCCTACAGTACTTGTCTGGTCTAAAAAAGTGGCGACCGTTTTTGTTGAATATCGAGGTTGGCGACTTAATTTTGATAACTTCTCCACTAATTATGTTATTTATAAGAACTCTAAAAGAGCACAATTCTAAAAGAATAGTGAATTTAATGTTAAAATAATCTTGAATCAATAAGGCGAATTTGTTTACCAAAACATTATCAATTACATCATTTAAAGAGTTGGTACACAATATGGAGATGCATCAACGCAAAGACCTTTCACTATAAAGTCTTGAAGCACTTTTATATGGACAAAACTCATCCCCTGAGTACTCTAATGGTTGTTCGATCACTTGATGTGCAAAAAGACCCATTTCATCCTTGTGAAGACGATGAAGAAATTCTTGATCCTGAAGTACTTTATCTCAGTGTAATTAGAGCCCTGATGTATCTTACAAATTGTACTCGGTCTGATATTGCATTTTCAGTTAATTTACTTGCAAAATATAGTACCGCACCAACTCAAAGACATTGGAATGGTATTAAACATGTCATTCGTTACCTCCAAGGTACGATTGATATGAGATTATTTTATCAACATGGATCAAGTCCACAATTAGTTAAATATGCGAATGCAGGTTATCTTTCAGATCCACACAAAAAGATCATTGCAATTCGTGAGGAAAAATGTAAAATTAATGTCAAGAAGATACGATCAAGTGATAATCTGATAGATTTATTCACTAAAGCATTACCAACTGCAACATTTAAAAAGATTGTGCAGAACATTGGAATGCGGAGAGTTGAAAACCTATTATCATGCATTTTTCATGGGAAGTAATGTCTTAAAAACTAGTGCTGATTATACTCTTTTTCCTTTACTAAGGTTTTTTCTCATTGGGGTTTCCTTTGCAAGATTTTAATGAGACAATTCTACAGTGTTTGGTGGTACACATGAATACTGTACTATTTTTCTTTCGCCATTAGTTTTTTTCCTACAGAGTTTTTCCTTTGTAAGGTTTTAACGAGACATATTTTTTATATGTGATCATCCAAAATGAGAGTATTATAAACCGATTTGTATGACCACATTTAACCGTCATAATAGTCGTGATTATTGACCGTCCTTACTCGTCATAATTGACCGCTTGTAGCCATCAATTATGACTATCTGTAGTCGTCATAATTGATCGTCCTTAACCATCAATTATGACTGCCTATAGTCGTTATAATTAACCGCCTATAGTCATCATAATTGACCGTCCTTAGTTATCAATTATGACGACCAAGACCTCCTTTATATTCCTATATATATAGATATTATTTAATGTTTTCAATATTAAATAACAAGCACCTCTCTCACGTTCAAGATCTCTCTCTCTTTATCTTTCGCTCTCTCTCTTTTCATTATTTTCATATCAGATTACATATTTTATATATTAGGAAAATGGATCTTCGCAGCTCGGCTTCTTCCTCCCACTAATTAATTAGTAACTTTTCGACTAAATTAAATACAAATTATCATTATCTTAGTTTATCATTTACAGGCGCAATCTGAAAGCCCAATCTCAACTTCAAATTGGCCCAACACCGTTTAAAAATATTATAAAAAAATAAAATAATGTAAAAATAATTTTAAAAAATCTAAAATATTGTAAAAAAATTAGTTAAAAATTTAAAATTTAAATATAATGACTAAATCAAGTTACAGATTGCAAACGATAAATTTAAATTTAAAATTACAAATTGTAATAAATTTAAATTTGCAACAGTAAAATATTAATATGAAATAACTACAATAGCACAATCCCCTGCATCAATCTTGAGTCTTGACAGTCCGTACTCCATGCTTTTGAGTCGATAACTTTATAGTGATTTTTAATTTTCTGGCATCTAATTTTATTGATAAGATGCACTATTGAATTTTACTTTTCTTAGATTGTTTTAAAAATACGTAAGAGTATTTTAAAAATACAAGAAACTAAAAAGCAAAAAAAACAAATTACACTAATTTGGGTTTCAATCGGTGGTTGTAGACTGTAGAGCCACTAGTATTCTATTAGGGTGGAGTTAGTGTGCTACCTAGCTTTGACCGTTGGGCGTGCCCACCAGTATAAAAAATTTTACTTTTTATTTTATATTTTCTTTTTATTTTATATTTTTAACATATTTAAATATTTTAAAAAAATAAAAAAAATATATTAATATACAAAGTCACTTCCTTAACTATTAAATAAAAAAAATTAAATATATAAGTGATCAAAATGAATGGACAAACTCACAAGACATATTAATATTTTCCATTTTATTAGGGGGGAAGGTTCAACATGCGCTGGTGGAGCTCCGCTTTAGTAACTTTTTGATTGCTATATCTTAAGAGTATTTCTATTCGGTTTCTTATAATTTTTCTTAAATTTTAGCTAGTAATTACATTTTTTTTATCATTTTCTCCTAAATTTTTCTCATTTTTAAGAAATTTTCTATATCTCATTCCCTATATTTTGTCTATTTTATTAAAATACGCTTTTCCTATTTTTTCTTTATTATTATTTTTACTATTTTATTTCTACATCTTTAATTATTTTCTATAAAATATATATATAAAGTGATTTAAGGAATAAATAGTATTTTTCTAAATATAAGAAACTACTATTTAAATAATACATCTTAAATATTTTCTTTCAAATAATGAACTGGATGGAGTATACATTTAGAGAAAACTCCAAATATAAACTATAATTTAGGAAAAATGAACTTTTAAGATGAAAAAATCTAATTGCAAACATAATTGTGACGCCCCCAAATCCCCACGCCCGAACACAGGGAAATCGAGACGTCCGGATGGTAACAACCTTTGACCACCATCCTAATGACGGGTGCCAAGTGTGTGCAAGAGCGACAAAGTGCACAAGACAAACGCAGCGAGAAGCAAGTCAATAATTAAGTACCAGAATTTTTTTTTTCTTAATGTAATACAAACTGTTTAAAACATACTTAAATAAAATATTACAAAAACACAAATACAGGTTTAAAAACAGATAAAAAGCACAGCATCAGCAACCCGGCGGAGCCGCATCCTCGGGCTCAGCCTCCTCCTCCTCTTCCTCGAACTCTGCACCAAAAGCTACGGAACCAAGAAAGGTTCCGCAGGTAAGTATGACCCAAACACTACCAGATGAAAATACATATAACCCAAACCACAATAATGCAAGATCAAACAAACACACGCCCCGCAACACATATATTACCACGCACGCCAAAAACCCATAAGGCCCACCAACCTCCATAAAGCCAAACCTCGCCATTATCCCCGATAATGGCCCAAACCACCATTTTCCCAGAAAATGGATCATATCCGAAAAACCATACCACAACCCGCTCCGTATGCACCATGATCTCCCCTAGGGATCATCCGCACACCCTGGCTCAGTGCCACACCGTAGAGAACGGCTACGCGTGCGACACCTAAACGAGCGATGCCCAGACTCGTGCCAAGCACGTACCGGGCCAGGCCATCCTCTAGCCCTCGCCAGCGAAGGGCCACGGAGTCGGTGAATAGAGCGATGCCTAGACTCGTGCTTAGCACGTACCGGGCTAGACCCATCCTCTAATTTCCGCTCCCGGAGTCAGTGAGTAGAGCGATGCCTAGACTCGTGCTCAGCACGTACCGGGCTAGACCCATCCTCTAATACTACTCCCGTCATCGCGCAGGGCCTCAGAATCGGTGAATAGAGCGATGCCTAGACTCGTGCTCAGCACGTACCGGGCTAGACCCATCCTCTAGTACCGAACTCGTCAGCGCCCAGACGACAACTCAGGGGACGTCACTCAGTATTGACCGCTCCCGAGTGACCAGAGGAGCTCCACCGTGATAATAACCCATCCCGGCTTGGGCTCGTGAGACACACGCAACCAAACACCCAAAAACGCCGATAAACATGATTAACCCAAATAAAACAAAATGCACATGTATGCAATATGCAACGCACACAAAGCAAAATGCAACGCACGCCAATAAAATGCAGCGCACACCGCACGGCACTACCAAAACAACCAGTCACAACCAACCAAACAAACACTCCGTCCTCAATCCATCCGACCCCCGAAACTCCTCGGACTCAGTCCGGAATCAACAACCAACAACAATTAATAAAATATATAATTAAATAAATAAAACAATTGAATGAGCAATATATATTAAAATCTGAAAATAGGGTTTGGAAAATACTTACAGCGCTATATGGCAATTTTTGAAAACACGAGGCGTTGCAAACGGCGGAAAAACAGCAACGTCACAGTGAAAATTCACTGTGGCCGTGGGTCCGAAAAACCCACTTTTGAACGGGGACGAACTAGGACACGAGATTGATAGGGAATGGTCTAGAGGTGGTTGTGAAGCTATAGGAAGTGACGGACGGCCGTGGGTGGCGGCGAAATGGCCGGAAATGGCCGAAAATGGCAAATCGGAAAACAAGCTCGTGGGAGCTGCTCCGGTGGTCGATGGAGGCCGGAAATGGGTGGGTTAGGACGGCAAGAGGCCGGTGATGAAGTGGTGAAGAAATGGTGGCCGGAGGTGGAGTGACGGCGGCGGATCGGAGTGAAATCCGTGGGTGCTTGTTGGGCTTTTTCCGGCCAAATGGCCGGCCGGTTGGGGGTGGTTTTCGGTGGGGAGGTGCACCGGAGTGAGGGGAAGAAAATGGGACCGGTGGGAGGTCGGGAGGTGGCCGGACGGCGCTGGGCTGGAGGAGAGAGAGAGACGACGCGGGGGAGAGGGAGGGAAGAGAGAGAGAGCACGGGGGGGGGAACCGATCGGGGAGAGAGAAAGAGAGAAGAAGAAAAAAAAGAAAAGAAAAAAAAGAAAGAAGAAGAAAAAAAGAAAAAAGGAAAAAGAAAAAGAAAAAGAGAGGAAAAAAGGAAAAGATGTAGGGAAAAGATGAGGTCCAATCCTCATTCCGGGAAGCAAAACTAACCCGCCAAAAAGATTAAAAACCACAAAACAACTAAATAAAACACAACATCAAATAAATTAAAATAAATTAAAAACCAACTTTAAAAACGCAAATAAATTAAAATAAATAGCTAATATATTAATTAAAATAAAAACAAATATTCAGCGAAAATACACTCAAAAACGGGTCATCACAATAATTGTGTACTAACATGTGTACTAATGTAATGTAATTGGTTAAAAAGTAAATTTTATTGAAAATATTATTAATTTAAATTTTGAATATGAAAGAATTAATATTGATATGCAGATTAATACGCAACTCTACTTATACGTAACATAACTCTTTTAAGATATCGGATGAAAATGCTCGAGCTGATCAGAAGAACAGTACCGAAGAGATGATGAGTTCTATAAATAAAGAAACTAGCCGCACTGAAAGGACCTGAGCTCTCCCAGTAGATCATGCAATTACATCATGATCTATCCAGGGAGGTGATTGTTAGGCCATCAAAAGTCTATCTATTTGCCTTCATATATCCAATACAATGTCATGCTTTTATATATGGACAATGCCTTTTGGAAAAGAGGGATTACAAATATATAATTCTGCAAATAGACTTGCAGTGACACCATTAATTAATTCTATCATATATGCTTTATGAACGTTGCCATTTGGAAAAGAGTTATAATATTATATAAAATTCTACAAATGGACTTGCATAGAAGTCTTTGTTAATTTACTCAGTTTTTGCCATCCCACCCAGTGAATTTTCTTCTCCCGAGATTGGTTACTCCACCAAAATCTGGCCATCATCATTTCCATTTCATGACATAAGGACTTAGGGAATAAATAGCAGCTCATTGCATATGTCGGAATTGACATTGCTACTGCCTTCAATAAAATTTCCTTTCCCCCTTGAGAAAGCATATTGCCCTTCCACATCTGGATTTTCTGCCACAACCGTTGCTTTATACCTGCGAATGCTCTTTGTTTAGATCTCCCCACCATGGGAGGAAGCCCCAAATACTTCTCAAATTGCTGAGTGTTGCTTCCTCCCCACATTGACATAATGTTAGCTTTCACATCTTCGCCCACATTCTTGCTAAAAACCATCGCTGTCTTTTCTTTATTTATGCACTGACCTGAGGCTTTCTCATACTCCTCCAGCAGAGATAAAATTTTTTCATTAGTAGGGCCATCAGCTTGGCAGAAAATTACACTATCATCCGCAAATAAAAGATGGTTTACACGAGGGGCCCCTCTACAGATTCGTACCCCTTCGATCTTGCCTGGTTCAGCGTTTCTTCTTAATAGGTTAATTAATCCTTCAGTACATAAGAGGAACAAGTAAGGGGATAAGGGATCCCCTTGCCTAATTCCTCTAGATGGGTAGAAAGGACCTTTTGGGCTGCCATTGACAAGGACTGAAAAAGAAACTGTTGATACACACTGCATAACTAGGTCAGTCCACCTTTGTTCAAAGCCAAGTGCATGCATTATTCCCCTCAAAAAGCCCCATTCAACTCTATCGTACGCTTTGCTCATATCAAGCTTAAGCGACATGTAACCCTTCTGGCCCACTCTCTTGTTTTTGATGTAGTGTAGAATTTCATACGCCATCAAGACATTATCTGTTATTTGCCTCCCGGGAATAAAAGCACATTGAGTTTCAGATATAACCATAGGCAGAATTTTCTTGAGTCTATTTGCAATAACTTTTGATAATATCTTATAGAGGACGTTACAAAGACTAATGGGCCTAAAATCAGCTACCCCTATAGGATTATCTTTCTTGGGGATCAAAGTAAGAAAAGTATGGTTTAGGTCCTTAGGAAAAAACTCCTGATTCAGAGCATTCAAAACAGCCTTAGTAACTGAGTTTCCAACCTTGCTCCAGTACTTTTGAAAGAATACCGGAGACATACCATCAGGACCCGGAGCCGTGGAAGGGTGCATTTGCTGAATAGCTTCTTCAACTTCCTTTGCCTCATAAGGAAGTAGTAAATCTGCATTCATTTGGGGAGAGACCTTTTTTTCTAAACCTGAGAGGACCTCAACAAACTCTGGATCTGAATCAGAAGAAAATAACCTTTGGAAATAATCCACTATCAACTCGCCCATTTGCTCTCCCCTTTTCCAGTTTCCATTTTCATCTTTTAGTTGTTTGATCCAGTTTTTCCTCCTCCTTACATTAGCTTTATGATGGAAAAACCTTGAGTTGTTGTCTCCTTCCTTTAACCATAAAACCCTTGACCTTTGTTTCCACATAAGTTCATCCCTTTCTAGCCATTTCTGGACTTCCTCTCGGGCCACCTTGTGTTGAGGTAGTTGTTGATAACCTGGGTCCAAATCTTCCATCTCTTTTAGTTTCTCTTTAGCCGAGGCCAGCTCTTTTTGAACATTTCCAAAAGACCTTCTATTCCATATTGATAGCTCAACTCCACATTTAGAGATTTTGCCCATGAGGTCATTACAATTCCCAATTCCCTCACTTTCATCCCAAACTCTCTCTAAAATCTTTGTGCAATCTCTGTCCCCTATCCACATTGCTTCAAATCTGAATAACCGATGGCCCTTTCGCTTCGTCAGCCCCCCATTAGAGTCCAGCCAAATCGGGGTATGATCCGAGTAAGCAGCTATCCCATGTTGGACATGAGTAAAGGGAAAAGCTTCACACCACATCAAATTTCCCAGAAACCGATCCAGCCTCTCACATATAATATCTCCCTCTCTCCTATTGCACCATGTAAAAGGTTTGCCAGAAAAACCAAGATCTCTAAGTCCCTTTTCCTCTAACACAGATCTAAAACCTGCCATTTGCCTTTCGCTTCTAAGATTCCCCCCATGTTTTTCAGATTGGTTGAGGATCTCATTGAAATCCCCAAACACCAACCACGGACTAGTCACTCCCCTCCCCAAAGCTTTAACGATAGATCACACCTCCTCCCTTCTCTCGGTTTGTGGATGGCCATATACCCCCGTGATAATACCCACCCCTCCCTCAAACATAGAATTTCTAATCAAGGCATGAATATGGTGAGAAGAGTAATTTAAAATGTGCAAATTAACATCATCTTTCCATAACATTGCTAATCCTCCACTACGACCAAAAGAATCTACAACAAAACAATTCTTAAAACCAAGGGAATACTTACAGAAAATCCATTGAGCTGCTTTCAACCGAGTTTCTTGCAAGAATACCACGTCGGGATCTTCCTTCGTAAGCAGGTCACGAAGCGAACGGATTCCCCGTGGGTTCCCAAGCCCATGGGGATTCCAACTGAAAATCTTCATTGAGGCCGGCGGTGCTGTTCCACAGCCACTGCCGATGCATCGGGATTGAGGGTTCCCTGCCCATGATGTTTCTTCCTGCTCCCTGTCTCCTCATCTGATGCTCCACCCTCTTTTCTCTTCTGGCCACACAGCCTCTGCCCCTGCAAGCCGTCCTTTCCCGATTGGGAAATCTTCAGTTCACTCGGATTTTCAAGCCGTGGACGAGACAGGGCCCTCCTAGAGGCCGGCTTGGGTTTTAGAGAACATAGGCCTTTACCAGCTTGCCCTTTCGTAAAAGACAGCCCAGATATTTCTGGGCCTAACCTCCCATCCGAAAGGCCCAATACGGGAACCTCCACCAGGGTCTCCCCTTCCGAAGCTTCTGGAACCCACCCCGAAGGGTCTCCGTCGGTCGGTGCCTCTCCTTCCACCTCAACTATCTCTCTTCCTTCGGTCTGGTTCGATTCCTTTTGAACAATGGATTCTCCCCCTTCGTTCATCCCCTGGAACTGCCCAGTAACCACATCTTTGGTTGAGACGGGATCCCCCTCGTTTTCTAGCACTATGGGTTCCGAAAAAGGAGCTGAGTCACCTCCCAATGGTTTTTTGGCCTTCGTTTCCGTGGTGGTTCCCGAAGCCCCTGCGAATGGTCTTTCACTCCTTGTCCTAGGTTCCCATTTGCCTTCTCGTCGAGTGGTGCTGAAATTTGCCCTCATCCAATCACCATATGGGAACTGCTCAGGGGAATCGCCCGTCGGAGCATCTTCGCATTCCCTGACTGTATGACCTAGGGTCCCACAGAAATAACACATATCCGGCAGCCGTTCGTAGGAGAACCGGACCCAACATGACCCACCTTCACCCACTTTCAATCGTTTCCTCCTCTGAAGGGGTTGGGATATATCTATCAGAACTCTTACCCTCATGTATTCACCCCATTCAAACTCTCCTTTCTCTAAATCAACTTCAATAACTTCTCCCAGCATGTTTCCCACTAGATTTCCAACATAGGAATTTCGGGCCATTAAGGGGAGGTCGTGTATACGTGCCCAAAAGGCCGCATGCTTTATTTGAATCGAATTGATTTGCATCGAGCCTTCGAAAGGTTTGATGAGGAGCAGCTGTTTGTCAAAATGCCAAGGTCCGTTCCTCTCCACTTTCGATTTATCCCCCTCATTTTCGAACTCAATCAGCGTAAATACCGTGTTCAGATCCCTGAACTTTATTCCGTTAACTGGTCTCCACACTTTCTTCATAGTAGCCTTGAGCGCATCGTGGTTATAGTGCTTTCTAGTGAGTAAGCACATTATCAGACAATGCTTTCCCCTATTCAGAACCTCCTCTACCATTCTTGTATCAACGAGTACCTCTTCATTCTCCTTCTCCGTTAGGGACAACGAAGCGTACAAAGAGTCCAAATCCCCAGTCATCTTACTTCTTTCGGAAAAACTCGTACGCCGACGAGAAAGGAAAAACCCCTACTCTAGAGACGAGAGAGGACTTTAGAGGGGGATTGGGGTTTAAAAATCTGCATGATTTCAACAAGGCCCTCCTAGCAAAACAAGGTTGGCGTTTGCTCATAAATTGTAACTCTCTCCTCTTTAAGATGTTCAAAGCAAAGTACTTTCCAAAATGCTCCTTGTTTGAAGCAAAAATTGGTTTTAATTCCTCATATGTCTGGAAGGGGATTCATAGTGCTTTGGATTTGTTAAAATCGGGTTGTGCAAGGAGAGTGGGTAATGGGGCAGCAATCAAGGTTTTCAAGGATCAATGGATACCTGGAATTATACCCTCTGAGTTACAAAGTGGGCTTCATACCCCGAGCCAGGAGAATCTGAAAGTGGAAGAACTAATGGACAATGGTATGGGCTGGTGGAATGTTGAAAAACTAAGAACTCTCTTCAATCCAAGAATAGTTTCCCAGATTTTAAAGATTATTATTGCTCCTAGTCATGAAGACTCTTGGTGTTGGTTGGATGAAAAGAATGGCCTTTATTCAGTCCGAAGTGGATATAGAAAGCTTCAGTTGGCAATTGTACAAAACACAGGAGAGGGATCTCGGGACCAACAGATTATCCCCTTTTGGAAGTGCCTATGGAAACTGAAAATTCCTCTCAAAATGAAGTTGTTTACATGGAAAGCCTTTTTGGATATCCTTCCTACTTATCAGAATCTAATGAAGAAGAAAATTCTGGAGTCTGAAATTTGCATTTTCTGTCATTTATGTAGGGAGGATGCTGCACATGCTCTACTCTACTGTCCCGAGATTTACCCTTTATGTGTTCAGTTTCAACCTTTACTAGGGGAGATAGGCCGTGGGAAACCCTTTTGGGAGGTTATTCTAGAAGTGAAGAACAAGGGAAACGAAGATGCTCTCATGAAGTTTATAGCGATGGCTTGGGGCCTTTGGTATAAAAGGAACAAATTTATATACGATAATTCTCCTATACAGTTTTCTTCTGTTTTATCCATAGCCCTATCAATGCAATCAGAATTCAAACAAGTGCATATCCTCAACAAGGGCAGTCGAGAGCTTCCAAAGGTCCTCAGCTGGAAACCCCCTCCCGAGGGTAGCCTCAAAATTAATGTAGATGGGGCCATTTTTGATGACTTTAACAAAGCTGGAGTTGGAGTGGTCCTGAGGGACCAAGCTGGACGTGTACTGGTGGCCTGCAGCAAGAGCGAGCCTGCTGTTCCTAATCCAGAATTTATTGAAGCTACGGCAATGCTGAGGGGTCTTCAATTCAGACTGCAATGGGGAACTCCTAAAGTCTTGATGGAAACCGACTGCTTGTTTCTAGTGAAAGCTCTAAATTCCCACTCAGAGAACCTCACTGAATTTGCATATGTTTTGGCTGAAATTAAAAGACTCATGCTATACTTCCAAGAAATTACTTTTGTGCATGTTAGTAGACAGGGAAATAACGTGGCTCATTGCTTAGCAAAGTATGCTAGGAATGTTGATGATGTAATTACATGGTGGGATGAATGTCCTTCTTTTGTTTCTCAAGCTGTTTGGCTTGATAGGCATATGCTTGTAAGGACTTGAATGTTATAATGAGATCTGATTATCAAAAAAAAAAAAAAAAAGTCTTTGTTAATTTGTTGCAGGTAATTTCCTGGTGGCTTCCAACCGCTTTAAAAAAACGTTAATAATGGGCTTGCCCATAACTAGGCCCAGTTGCCCTAGTCAGATTGGGCCTGGGCCCATGGTCCAAGCTGAAATTTAGATTAGCCTAGCCCTGTTTAAAAATAATAATGTAAAAAAATAATTCAAAAAATCTAAAATAATGTTAACAAAAAGTTAAAAAACTAAAATTTAAATACAATGACTAAATCAAACTATAAATCACAAATGATAAATTTAAATTTAAAACTATAAATCGGAATAAATTTAAATTTACAACACCAATATATTAATATAAAAGAGCCACAATGGCACAATCCTCCACATCAGTCTTGAGTCTTGACAGCCTATCTCCATGCATTTGAGTCGATGACTCGATAGTGATTTCTAATTTTCCTACATGATGTTTTTATTGATCAGATGCACTATCTTTTTCTTATTCTTATAATAGGTATCTATAATAATGCACTGTAGAATTAGGTATTGTACTATCGTGACGACAAAGTGAAAAAGAAAAAAAAATAAAATCTTAATATGACAAATTGTAATAATGAACTCACCTCCAAATCTAACTGTAACGAGTTTTGCATAATGGTAATCAAGGTATTGAGTTTCTCACCAATAAAGAGGCCATCCCATGATGCGTCAGTCTAAATAGTTGGTCACCCACAATTAGTGTAGGTAATTTGTTGTCCTCGGATCTTACTACTATTTACAAATTCTTATCTCATCTCCCTCCCTAAACATCTTCTAAACCGATATATGTGACTGCAACTTCCTCTACTCAAGTTCTAGAATTTGGGTAGAGGATAATTAATAATAAAAAATAATATGAATAAATAAGTGAATCTAAACAAAAACCATTTAAAACCATATTTCACTTTGAGCACTAGCAATGGTTTATTCATCTTCATTTTTATTCTCAAATTTGAATAAACTTGCCTTAAAATCACCTACATTGGCTTATCTATCTTTATAATTTTAAATAACTATGAACAGTGATTATTCATCTTTGAAGATGTCATTTTCCTTCTTCAAATATTATTTTATTGTTTTTACTCTCTCCTCCCAACTCTCTCTTTTCTCTCTTTTTCTCTCTTTTCTTTTTTCTCTTCTCTCTTTTTATTATTTTATTATTATTTGATCAAAAAATACATAATCCAATGTAGGAATTTTTCTTCATATTTAAAATTAATCTTCAAAACATGTAATTTTACATATGAAGATAAAGAATCCATTGCCAATGCTCTAGCATTAATTTCATGTCTTCCTAGGGGTGTGCAAAATTCCGAAGTGCTCGATTCCGGCTGACTGCCGCTCCGAATCCGACTCCGACTGAATCAGAGGGTTCGGAAGTTGGAGTCGGAATCGGAGCAGTTCCGACTCCGTAACGGAAGTCAGAATCGGAATCGGTAAACCACAGGTTCCGAATTCCGAATCAGATTCCGACTTTTTTTTTTTTAAAAAAAAAAACCAAATGCAAAACGACGCCGTTTTGCATCTAGTTTTTGTCTACCTATTAATTGGAACGGCGTCATTCCATTTAAATGAGAACGACGCCATTTGAATCACAACTAAATGGCCTCCGCGAGGGCCATAAGCCATTCTTCCTCTGTTCCAGGTGTTCCTCACTCGAAGTCTTGACCAGTCGACCATTTCTCATTTTCTCCCCTCACGGCTCACGCTCACGGCTCACTGTCCTTAGCTGCTCAGCCCCCCATCGACCATAGTCTGCCGTAAATTGGCAGAGGTTGCCGTCGCCGACTCGCCGCAGTGCCAAATTGCAAGTTGCAACCAACATTTCCCAATCGGTAAATTTAAATTTTTGCATTGTGTATTTATTCCAAATTTTTGATATTATTTATTTGATAATTGGAAATTGGCCGTGAATGTTCTGTTTTCTATGTTGGCCGTGAATGTATTGAGGAGGATGATGGTCTTTTTCAACCGTTGTGTGTTAGTTGGATGGACTTTGAAGGCTGCGGCCTACGTGTTTGTGGAAATGTCACAAAGAAAGTCATTAAAATGTCAGTTAATAGCTATCAATAACAACAAGCAAATCAGTAATAGTCACTAATTACAAGATTCATGGGACTTGTGGTTCGTTAATTTCCTGTGTTATATGTTAGGATTTCTATTGCTTGGTCCCATATTTTTTTCCATAGTTTTGTATGATTGCCCTGTTTCCTTGACTGTGAGATGCATGATAAATTCACTTTGTTGCTGAAAGATGATTGCTTTATGGGCTTTATTTGGAAGGGGCTTGTACAGGGAGTTATAATTTGACCATTATTTTCTGTTATTGCTACGATACTGGTAGTTGTTATTTTGGTGACTTAGGGGTTAAGAGGCTCATCTCCCTCCATCAAGGCAGATCCCCACATATCTTAAAAGAGTCGAGTGTGGACCTCATCACTTCTCCATCAACCGCACAACCTCTAAATTACATAGATGTTTCAATCTCACAGATGAATGTGTAGTTAGCCAAGATTGTCATTTCCAAAAAGATAAAAACTACGATATTTTTCATGATTCAGAGAGATACAAATATCATTATGTAGACCCCAACACATTTTAATGTTTAAGTTCCCACTGTCTATTACTAATATTTAAGGATGTGGAGTCCACGTACTATATCTATGTAATTGTCAAAAGTGTGGTTCAAAATATTGTAAACAACCTTGACAATTTTGAACCACTCAATGCACATAACCAATCCCAAAAACACAGCTTTGGACCTAGTTATACAAAAAATTCAATCTCAGTCTAAATCGTTATAGAATACTGGAGATTTTGTCTATTACCTGCAGATGTACCTCAAAGCACATACTTTGTTACAGCCCCTTTCGTTTTAATAGTGAATGGCACTAGCCAATAGACTCCTGGAACAATGGCATATGCCACTTGGTTATCTCACAGTTGAGACAGCTAGCAAGCACACACATCCTATGGATTTAAGCCGGCAATCGGCAAATGATATTCCTGCTTAGTAACGCTCTACCCCTAGAACTAACCAATTCCATCACGGTCTACCCAAATTGAGAATACCAAAGTGAAAAGTAGTTTCTTGATAGGTATGAAGTCACTTGGCATGGGAGCCCATCTCAAAATTTGCTGCTTGGGGTTATGGGAAAGCCCGTCTAGGAAAGATAGTAAGAAGAGTACAAATCCAAAGATTTGAACTTAGATACGCCAAAATGTGTAAAATGAAACAAGAGATGCGCCACTCCCCAGATTCTCCTTAGAGGATGGGAAAAGATCCCTCGGCCGTGGAAATATCAGAAGTGCCCCATGAGGTATGAAAAAGACACTTGAACTTAGACATGCAACTGAATGAAGGGTAAAAGCATCAAGCAGAAATTTAGGGGACCTTGAAGTACAAAATGGCAGCTATGGTTTCTGTGGATAGATAAGAACAAAGACCAATATCATAAGAAGGGAGTCTCAAACATGTATTGTTCTCTTGTGGTATTTCTGAATGCAAAAAATGAAATTCCCGTAATCATGAATGAGCAGATTTCTGCATTTACATTTTGTATAAACTTTTGGAAATGCAAATTTCGTAATGATTGAATATGAAGGTAAATGAAAACAAAATAAACCCACGGGAATCTGAGAGGTTGTCCACATAATTGTTTCTCACTACAAAAAAAAGTAGTAGATTAGGCTATTTTTATTTCCGACGACACTAATATAGCAGGAAATACACATATTTTTATTGCAGTCAGAATTTTGTGGCTATGCGGAAAACTAGCCGGAATTGAAGACTTTTTCCCGCGACTTTTTTTCGCCGAAAATAGTCAAATATACCTCAATTTCCTATTTATCAGTTGTCTTAATAACTTATTACAGCGACAAAAAATTTACCACAATTTCGTCACCTTAAAATTGACTTATTACCGCGACTTCTAGTCGATGTAATAAGAAGTCATGGTAGTAATTGTTTTAATTTTTAAATCTCCTTCTTCTCCCCGCGCGCGCATCACTTTCCTCACTTCCCCCCCTTCTCTCTCTCTCTCTCTCTCTCTCTCTCTCTCTCTCTCTCTGGGTCGGATTCAAGAGCAACATTTCTCTATCACTATACGTCACAGAGTCCACCATTTCTTTCCCTTTTCTCTTTGATTTTCTTTCCGTTGGCTACCACAAAATCTGACAGCAACATTTCGCACGAAAGCAAGCCACTCCAGTCGTTACCCGTCGACGCAGTACCACTCAAGCCATCTGGTAAGTATGTGATTTGAGATTTTGTGATTGTACCATCTTTGTGACGATTTTGACAAGGGGATTTTCAGAATATGGGACTGATTTGTTTTATTGTGATTGTATTAAAGGGGTTTTCGATTTTAGGGTTCGAATATAGATCAAGTCTAACAAACATTTTTTCATGTTGGTTTTGAAAGGATTTTATTAGCTTTTAGTTTAAATATATAGAGCTAAAAGTTTCTTGAATTGAAGTAAAAATTCTGGCTACTAGTGTTATTTATTTGAAGTATTGTGGCTGTTGTTGTTGTTATTTGAAGTATTGTAAACTTCAATGAAAATTAGGGGCCATTTGATTCTCGGAAGGGAATGGTGAAATGGAAACAAAACAAAGGTGCCTTCTTTTCATTTTTTTCTCTGTTTCTGAACCACTTGGTTTTAGGGTCGACAATTTATACGGATAGAGCACATAAGTCAATAGATAGCTTTCCTTAACAAGCTTAGGGAACAATACTCCAGTATTTGCAACAAGAGTGTCAATAGATTTTTGGTTTAGCAGTAAGCATCATTTAGGTATCCATTAATTCATTAGAATTCATTTTTGGTCATCTGCTGCCCATAAACTGGTCAGTTCAATTTCTCTTGTCGTTTATACTGAGAGATTGTAACTAGCATAATTAATATATATTTGTTGCATTTTGAAGGATAGTATGTAAAACAAAACAAGTAGTGGTCCCAAATAGAAGGCCTTATATTTTATAGACAGCGCTTGACCTTGACGTAGATTGGCAGATCGGCAGAGCTTTTGACTTTATTTGAAATATGCCTAGGATAATTGACACCTTATAATTTTGGATTCCATATATGGTTTTTCTTTCATCTGGTATTATAATTTTCCTTTAAGGGCCTGTTTTTATAATCATCTGTTACACTAATTTTTTTGACAAGTATCATCTGTTCCACTGATTGCCAACAGATAAATGACCGATATGAGTTCCCTGTTGCAACTTGATCTCGATAGAGAGAATGGAAAATACCTATCGCCTGATGCAAACAGGAGTGTTCGCAACCTTTACACTCTTCACAGGTATTAATAATCTTCTGTTGGATGCCATCAACTGGTAACACAGGTTGTATGTACTGCATTTTGTATCTAGGTAACTGTAAATAGTGAGGAGTGGGGCGCTGCTTAAGCTTGGAAATATTTGTATGGAGCGCAGACAGAAATGAGACATGGTGACAGGGCAAATTCTGAAAATATAGGATCACAAAAGGGACCTGAGTATATGTCAATTTAGTTTCACTCTAATTTAAAATTTAAAATTCTGAAAGACTGGAGTGAAGGCATATTATTTAGTAAAAACCATTCCACAGGCCCTAGTTTATTACAACGCTTAAAACTGATCTCGATGACTTGTACAACCACTACAAAAATAGTGGACAGCCTTCATCTTCAGCGGGTACCTCACACGTGACTCCGACACCTCCCTCTGATGACTTTAGCCCGACTGACACATTGCCTCGACGCCGTAGGAATTACGACATCATGAATGAGTATCATCAGCTCGTTGCATCGAAGAATATTATGGGGTGTATTTCAGAGGTTGAATGGTATTTTATGGAAGAGGTCGAGGCACCTAGTCCTGCATTTGAGATATGCATTTGGTGGAAGGCTAATTCCATCAAGTATCTAACCCTTTCCCGTATTGCCCGAGATGTGCTAGCCATTCCTATTACGACGGTTGCATCTGAGTCGGCGTTTAGCACTGGAGGTCGAGTTTTGGATGCTTTCCGGAGTTCTTTATCACCGTCAACCGTGGAGGCCCTCGTTTGCATACAGAACTGGATCAATGATACACACCTTGGACTAGATAGCATTGGCATTGATGATAAGAGCTATAGGTTTGAAGATGGTAACCTTATTTTACTTGCTTTTTTATTATTGATTATTTTAATTGTTTTTATGATTTCATAAATTTATTTAATTTATATTTTTGTATCATTTCACAGATGTAATTGTGAACCCCAGTATAGTTGCCGATGAATTATGGAGTATGGATAAAGATAAGTTGATATCAAAATTAATTGAATCTTTATTGGTATTAATGGTAATTAAATTTTACTTTTACTGTGTTCAATTTTCTGTATCAATATTGGTTACATTTATTGATTGAATACTTTTTTATCTTAATTTCAGGTACTTCAAATGACCAAGTACGATGCTGCAAAGTGCAAAGGATGTTTTTTATTTTGGTTGAATCAAAATGTTTATTCTTCTGGACTGTTTAATCAAACTTTGAAATAGGCTATTATTCCTATTATTAATTGTTTAGGACTTTCTGAATTATGTATAATAATTAATTATGCAGTCTAACGTGCTCAAACATATTTAACCTTTTGCATTGAAAATATTGTCCCCAATACTCGTTATACGAGGAAAATTAATTAATTCATTAATTAATTATACAATTTAACGTGTTCAAGCTTTTATATATTTCAAGAAAATTGAAAATAACAATAAAATCTATACAAAAATACCTCAAATTAATAAAAAATAAGCTAGCATCACTATCACATACAAAAACAAAAAAGATAAATATTAATAGAGTAGAAAATACTTAATACATATTCAAATTCCATTCAATAAAATAATTCCTATTTGTTTAATTGAGAAATACTAAACAAGAATAATTTATATATAAAGTGAGAGTTTTTATTAAACAAGGATAAAATAAATTTATTAGAAGATAAAACGTATCAACCACTACAAGTCGGAATTAAAGTCGGAAGTCGGAATTCCGGCCCCAATCGGAAATCTGACTACCGACAGTATTCAGAATTTCGAATTCCGTTCGGATTTCGGAAGTTGGAATTCCGTTCGGGAACGGTATCGAACTCCGATTCCTCTCGGAATCGGAATCGGAGCTCGATTTCGACTCCGACAAAAGTCAGAATCGGAAGTCGAAATTTCGATTCCGACTCCGTTGGAGTCGGAGCACAGCCTCTTCCACAATGTAAATAGTAAATTACCCATTTACTCATTAAGTGCCAAGTGGGGTCACTTGAGCACTGCAGTTTGCTTTTACCGGAGCAGAAATTCTCAGTCAGCTGCAACTCCTCTTTCTTTGCAACCCTTACTTTTTCCACTAATTTACCTTCATTGAGGATCACAGAGGTTGGCAACTACGATGCATCCCATTCCTCTGCAATAACTTTTAGATTCATCGAATCTCAATTTAGCCACCTTAACCTACAGGGACATGTTGGAGGGCATTTTCTTAGTGAACTCTCTCAGATGTAAATAATAAAAAATAACAGAGCATTGTACCTTGACTATAAGGTGTTGTTTGGTCTTCCTACTGTACTGATGTTGTGAATAAAAAATAACTCTCACAGCAGATACACATCACAACAACACATGTAACATATAACCAACAAATGCAAATCACCACAGCCAACCTGCCTAGCTCACACGGCTATAAAGAGCTTCCAATACTTGGATTACAACCAATGCATAATTAGAGGGCAGCTCACAATATCTATGTATTATTTAGAAACTAATAGCTATAAGATCTATCCCTTTTTGCTTCCTTCTCAACCCATCTAAGTCATACAACACTCTCATATGGCCCCGCAAATCACACATAACAATGGTCAGCAAGGGCTCAATGAAAAACATATATTGAGAGACAAAGCTGAAACTTTTTTTTTCCTTTCTTTGAACCAAGAAATTCGGCAAAATTCCGATTAAATTGATAACGTAGAAAAACTCATGGAGTTGCATCGTTTAGAAATCATGGAGTATTTCAATATGTAGGATACCGTTACATTGATAAAGCATGAACATTTTTCACGAGATTTATTTTAGTTAGCTACCCTACACTACCTACGGCCTGCTAAGTAGAATAATTTTTTTAATTTCTTTTCTTTAATAGGTATGTAGTGTAGGAATACTGAGGAGAATTTTTCATTTTATGAAGGAGCGGGCTACTATACTGCCTGAGTAGCACCGCTCCATTTGACCGATAGTTGATTTTCATTTTTTTTTCTTTTCACATTTTTTAAATATATTTAAATATTTTTTAAAAATAAAAAAATACATCAATACACTTAAAATCACTTCCTTTATCACTAAGTAAAAAATAAATAAAAATTGACCAAGCGATACACTTGAGCGGTATGAATCAGACGGCATATAGGCTTTTCTCTTTAAGGAATTGGGTTTATTTTACTTTTATAGGCTATTTTACAATAATACCCCTTATTTAAAATATAGTTTTATAAAAATATTTTTAAAATAGTCGTGTCTATCATTTTCCATTTAAAATAGATAAGTTTTTGCCTTATTTGAGCATTCTCATTGGCTAAGACAAAGACAAAGCTAAAATTACATGCTTTACCTTTTACTCATTCCATTCAAGAGAGATTCACATGTTGGATTATACATCTATTAGTCAAAATAATAATAAAAAATATTATTAATTTAATATTTTTTATAATTTTTTTTTATCTAATTTATTTTTCTCATATTTTTTTTATTCAAATTCATTATAAATTGTATGAATCTAAGTACCTATATATATATATATATATATATATATATATATAATAATTAGTGGTGCAACTATTATGTAGCAAAGAAATGAGAGAAATTAGTATGAATTATTCAATGGTACTGGGTGAATAGTAACCATACAAATAATATATAGAGAGTTACTTTAGTTAGCAAGCAAAATATTTATATTTTACCTCTTTTAATATAGATCATTTTAAGAGATTGTTAGCCAAATTTTAATTTGTATTTACATTTGGCTAGTCCATGAATGTTCCAACTGTTTAATGGTGTATTTTCAGGATTTTCCTTGTCAGAGCACTTTGAAATGGTGACCTACACGTCAAACATTCGCCATTATATGTCTCAAAATTTAAATAAAAAAGGGGATTTATATAATATATTAATGACTTTTGGTGAACATATGAGGAGGAAAAAAAGTTCAGTGCATGAAAACAGATAATAAAGCTTTTGCATGTGGATTTTTACATATCAATAACCAAATATAAAAAAGAATCAAGGTTCAAAAGAAATCAGTAACTAGCTGGTTTTTACTTTTTCAAAGTTTGGGATCAAAGTTCTCAAAACTTGAGACCATAGATTTTCAACTTTACAATATCAATATTAGAGAATCAATTCGCTAGCAATTATGTATTTTTACAAATCTCTAGTTAGAAACCTAACTAGAGGATTGACATGTAGCATACTTGTTAATTGGAGGGGCGCCCACGTGGGGCAGACCCCTCCTTTACTCTGCCTAACGCATGGCTTTAAGCCATGCGTTATTTGTAGCAAATAACGCATGGCTTAAAGCCATGCGTTAGGCAGAGTAAAGGAGGGGTCTGCCCCACGTGGGCGCCCCTCCAATTAACATCTCCCACTTGCACACAGTGGGCATGACCCCAGGTCAGCATCTTTCTAATGTTCTCAATCTTATTCATACAAGTAAATAGTCTGTGCAACTACCAAGCATATCTATAGAAAGGTGGGAGTACATACACTAAATCTCTCCCAGAGAAGACTAGCATAGTAACATCCCTAAAGTGTTTGGTTATGTCCTAGACTCATTCGATCGCATCAGTTTCAAGCATTTTCGAAACCCTCTTGAGTTTTAGAAAACTCAGAACAATGCTTGACTATCTCTAAAATATTTCAATATGTTCACAACCTTAGTCGCTACCAGTATGTAGCGTCATAGTTTGACGTCAACAAACACTATCGAAGATGCGATATCGAAGAATCTTCCATTTGCACTCATATCATTCAATCTTGGTCAAACAGCTTTCCTAGCAATGCCTCTTTAGACCGTATTGATCATGGCCATAGACAACATGCCAAAGTAGCAGACATCATAACCTCCATCTTGTGACATAGTCAAAAGTAAAGGACAGTTAAAAAATGAGACTCACATAGTGAGAAAGAGGGGAACCATTTACTCACTTACTCATTTGGTCGAATAAGCACATGTAGTATGAAACACATGCTACGGTGGATTTCTCTTTCTTAAAGAGCATATGTCTATATCAACACCGTACAGATCTTAGTCTAGTCGCTCCTTAAGCGTCTAACCCGAGTTCCTCTATTTGCTCGCCTCCAAGGTGTCAAAGAGGATCTCACATCTGGCTAACCACAGGCTACATAGGTTGTGGGGTAACCCATGCATAGTCCTCTCATTGGACCTGATCTTAGCTCCCACTAAAACGACATATTTTTGTGTTAACTAACTTATCCATTTGGACAAGTATCTAAGAACACAATGTCTCATCTCTACTCGCTTCTCAAGCGCTAGAGGCAATCGCTCGTGTGAGTGAGCCGATCTAAGCCTGTTGACATATCTTGTGTGTGAATTTAGAAAAACAATATGATAAAGACAATAACTGAATCATATTGTATTAATATCCCAAAGGAAAGGTTACATCTCAATGTCATTTGAAACACAAAATACATTTACAGTCTACGCAGTCCTAGATTCCTAACATGAGCCTTAAAGACATCTCTTGCTATGGGCTTCGTTAAGGGATCAGCAACCATGCGACTTGTAGAGAGGTGTTTCAGAACCACTTCCTTTTGCGCTACCATGTCTCTGATGTAGTGATATCTGATATCTATGTGTTTGGTTCTTCCATGGTACTTAGAGTCCTTAGCATATGCGAGAGTAGCCGTGCTATCGCAAAACATTGTCACCGGATCTGAAGATCCGTGCCAATGTCTAAATGCTTGAGGAATCTCCGTAACCAAACAGCTTCTTGAACTGCTGCAGAACAAGCTATGTATTCTGCCTCCATGGTGGATAAAGCTATACAGGGTTGTTTCTTGCTACTCCATGTAATGGCGCCATTGTTGAGCAGAAAGGCATACCCGGTGGTTGATTTAAGCTCATCTAGGTCACTGCCCCAGTCGGCATCGCTGTAACCTTTTAGCTGCAAATCTGAACCTTGATAGCACAGCATATAGTCTGCAGTTCCCTTGAGATATCGCATAATCCTCTTGACTGCTTTCCAGTGAGCCAGTCCGGGGTTAGATTGGAATCTACTCACTAAGCCAACTGCATAGCATATGTCAGGCCGAGTACACATCATTGCGTACATCAAACTACCCACAGCATTAGCATAAGGGACACAAGCCATCTTTTCCTTTTCTATTTGAGTCTTAGGACATAACTCTTTAGATAAGTTCTCGCTTTTTGCAACAGGGGTGTCAATGGGTTTACATTCATTCATTAGGAAACGCTCGAGGACTTTCTTTATGTAAGTCTGTTGGGACAAACACAAAAGTCTCTTTGAGCGATCTCTGTAGATCTTAACTCCCAGAATGTATTCTGCTTCACCCATATCCTTCATCTCAAAATTGAAGGATAACCACTCTTTTGTGGCAACTATCAACCCTTTATCATTTCCAGCTAGTAGTATGTCATCAACATATAATGACAACATAATGAAACTCTTCTTGGACCTTTTGACATAGACACAATGGTCCTCTGTGATCATCGTAAACCCATTCGAAAGAACGGCTCGATGGAATCTGAGGTACCATTGCCTAGATGATTGTTTTAGGCCATATATTGATCGTTTGAGCTTGCACACTTTGCGCTCTTGACCTTTGACCACAAAACCCGTTGGTTGATCCATATAGATCTCCTCATCTAGTTCTCCATTGAGAAATGCTGTCTTAACATCCATTTCGTAGAGTTCCAAATCCATATTTGCTACTATAGCTAGAATCAGGCGAATTGAAGCAAACCTCACCACTGGTGAAAAAGTTTCCTCATAGTCTATACCCTCCTGCTGGGTATATCCTTTCACCACTAAGTGAGCTTTGTACTTATCTATTGATCCATCCGACTTGCGTTGGACTTTAAGAACCCATTTGTTCCCAATAGTCTTACACCCTGTCTGTAGATCAACCAGATCCCAGACCTGGTTTGTCTTCATAGAGTCAATTTCATCATTAAGAGCTTTCATCCACTCATCTTTAGTAGAAGATGAGAGAGCCTCATGAATTGTCCTAGGCTCATCATCATCATGCAGAGCTACCATAAAAGCTTCCCCTTCAATCTCAAAACGACGACGGGGAATACTTTCACGTGTGCTTCTATGCGGCTGAGATTGTTGTGATTGATTGACAAGCAGTGTGCTCCCACTCGGATTTAAGTCCCTTTTATCATTTGTAGGAGCTTGAAGAATTTCTTCCTCATTCTCAACTAAATTCCTTGGAGCACTTGCCTCTTGTTCCACAATCTCATGAAGTTCTAAACTCCTATCAACCTCACCTCTACTTGGGAATTCATTTTCAATGAAGTCCACATCTCGTGATTCAATCTCAGTTACACTTTCATCAGTTTGTTCACCTATTAACACATACCCTTTAGAGTGTTCTGAGTACCTTATAAAGATACACTTTTTCCCTCTAGGGCCTAATTTCCCATACTTATGAGAAAGATCATGAACAAAACCCATTGAACCCCATGGCCGCAAGTTACTCAAATTGGGTTTCTCGCCGGTCCATAGTTCATATGGTGTGGAAGTTACTGATTTGGAGGGCACTCGGTTAAAAATGTAGGCAGCAGTCAAAAGTGCATCCACCCAAAAAGAAATTGGTAGGTTTGATTGCGCCATCATTGACCTAACCATCTCAAGCAGTGTTCGATTTCTCCTTTCCGCCACGCCATTTTGCTGTGGCGTACTCAGCATCGTTAACTGTCTTTTGATTCCTTTTTCATCACAGAGCCTTTTAAATTGCTCAGAGAGATATTCTCGTCCTCAGTCAGTTCTTAGAGTTTTTGAACTCTTATCTAACTGATTCTTGACCATTCTTAGATATCGCCTAAAACATTCCAATGCTTCAGACTTATGAGAGATTAAGTAGACATGACCGTAACGTAAAAAATCATCTATAAAAGTGATGAAGTAGACACCTCCGTGTCTTGCCCTCACACTCATTAGACCACAGATGTCTGAGTGGACTAATTGTAGTGGAAAAGATGCCCTAGTGGCTTTTCCAAACGGTTTTCTCTTAGCTTTTCCCATTAGACAATGTTCACACGTGGGCAAGATGACCTTAGCGAGATTGCCTATTAGGCCTTCTCTAGCTAATCGAGTCATTCTATCTTGCCCTATATGGCCAAGCCTAGTATGCCATGTGTATGAATCCAAATTATCAATAGATGAAGAAAGAAAAGCAATAGATTCATTTATATTAGAATAAACCAAATCCAATATCATAAAACCGTCTTGAAGAAAAGTATTGCCATAAAACACATGGCCCAAATGAAAGGAAACATAATTGTTTTCAAAAACAATCCGAAAACCAAGTTTTAATAGAGTAACAACTGAAAGTAGGTTTTGTCGGATCTCGGGAGCGTATAGCACATTGTGGAGGAAAAGAGTGCGGTCACCCCGCAAGTCCAGCTTGTAGGTACCAAGTCCCAGTACCTCCACGCTAGCTCCATTCCCCACCTTGATATCACGGCTCCCAGTTGGAATTCGGCGATACTCCACAAATCCGACTCTATCTCGCGCTATGTGCTCGGTCGCTCCTGAATCAACAATCCACAAAGGATAGGAGTCAGCAACCATCACATGGCTAGTTACAAAAATAATGCGAGAAAAGTCAGAGTGTACCTTCTTCGACTCAGTGCAGTCACGAGCGAAGTGGCCAATCTTTTCACAGTTGAAGCACTCTAATTTTGACTTGTTTTTCCCGCGCTTGCCCCTCTTGGTGCGCTGAGAAGTTCCTGACACTTTTTTAATATGTCCAGCAGCTACTCCATTCTTGGACTTCTTGCGCTTAGGCCTTGATGCCTTGCGCGGACCAGCATTAGCCACATAGGCCGTATGATTGCACTTAGCAGCCTCTAGGCGCTCAGCCTCCAATTCCAAGTGACGCGAGACATCATCAAAGTCTTTCATATTCTCGTTATGCGTCAGGTTCTGGCTCATATTCTCCCAAGAATTCGATAGTGATCTTATCACTGCCTGTACTTGCTGTTCATCTGTCAGGTTATTTCCTGCCGACCTAAGTTCGCAAATCATAGTTGACATAGCCCTAAGATACTGCTTCATCATGTGGTCAGAGTGCATCTTATAGAAGTCGAACCTCATAGTTAATCCACGCAACCTAGTGGCTGAAGTTCCACCAAACTTCAACTTCAAAGCCTCTCACATGCTTTGGGCAGTGTCATAGACCTCGAACTCACACATTAGATCATTGTGCATGCTGCTTAACATAATTATGCGCGTGCACCGATTTTTCTTGGCCCATTGGGTATAGGCTTGTTGATCTATCTTGTGTTGTTCCGAGTTCCCTTCCCCGAGCATAGTAAGGGTGTGAGATAAGGCCTCCAAGACCTCTTGCTCATCTAAGACATATTGGATCTTGCGATGCCATATGTCATAGTTTTTCCCATCTAATTTCTCCCCTTTGTTTAAGTCGGCAACTATATTCTTGGATGCCATTTCACTACAATACGCAAAGAAGGGATATTACTCACACACCTAAGAAATCTACCGCGTCCTTTCAAATTAGAAAAAGAATAATTTAGATATGTCGCAAGATCGAAAAATCGCTAGGCTTCAGAATCATCTCTTGCGCCACAATATCCAATTATTAGATTTCTAGCTCAATTCCCACGCAAATTTTTAAAAAACCAAATATGGGAGAATTTATTATCATAAATCTCAACCATACTCCCACTATCTTAAGTAGTCATCTAGGCCTAGTCACATGTAAAGACATAACCTACTAAAACCGCAGTAACCTTTTGGGCCAGTCTACAAGGACAGCTATCCAGACCATGGCAACCTGTTGGGCTAGTCTACAAAGACAGCCAGACTACAGCAACCTGTTGGGCCAGTCTACAAAGATGGTTCATATGAGACCATTACAGTCCATTTTTCTTGTTCCATCAGTGCATTTACAGTTCTTACTGGGGCCACTGTAGTCTTTTTGGCTATACAGTGCATTTACAGTTCTTACTGGGGCCACCATGGTCTTTTGGCTATACAGTGCATTTACAGTTCTTACTGGGGTCACTGCAATTCTTTCAGCCTATCATTCATACTGACAATTCTAACTAAAACTACTTAGTGAGATTTTTCTATTTTATCACTAAAAGAAATAAAGACTAATGTCTAAACATTCAAGTCTAACATTCATAGATGATAAAATAATCATATTTCCACATGTTCAATACACACATACATGCTATCACATTTAATTCTAAAAAATTAAATAAAAGATCACATGTATTATGACATTATGAAAAAAAAATATAGCATGAAAATAAACAAATATTCACATGTTATCACATTTAATCTATAACATTAAATAAAAGATCACATGTAATATAACAATATATCTAAGCATATATTGAATCATGCCAAAAAAAAAAATTAATTTTTTTTAATATTATTTTATTGTTATTATTATTAATAAAAAAACCCCCACCTAGAGCAAAGGATATTCGCAGCCGAGTGGTGCGCCCATCTCCTTAGTTTACTAAGAGGTCTTGGGTTCGAAACCCATTATGGCATTTTTTTTTTTTAAAAAAAACTGCCCTTTTTTTTTTTTTTTTTTTTAAAACAGAAAACAAATGGGCCGAAAGGCCCAGCCCATTTCATTTTAAAAAACACAGTGGGCTGAAAAACAGCCCAAGCCCATATGGAAGTAGATGACCTAAGAGTCATCTTCTTCCTCCAGCCGTTACTATTCACGTGAACAGTAACTCAAAAAAAAAACAGCTCCCTTCTGCTGTCGTTTTTGGAGGTCATCGGCGCCACTGTTAGCCGGAAACCGCTTCCAAAGGAAGCTGGGTGCTGCCGCAGCACCCCTCTGGTGCGCGCAGCACCGAGGCGGTGCTGCATGGTGCCCCCACGGTGCATGGAGCATCGTGGGCACCTGCTGGTGTGCGCGGCACCGTGGTGCCCACCCATTACAGGGGTGCCGCGCGGCACCCTTGGTGCGCGCTGCACCTCCACCATCAGGTGGTGCGCGCTGCACCACCGAGTGCAGGGGTGGTGCGTGCTGCACCACCGTGCGTGGGTGGTGAGCGTAGCACCATTTGGTGCGCGCTGCTCCTCCACGCACAGGTGGTGGATGAGGTGCTTTTCGTCCACTGCACAGCGGCTCGTCCAAATTTTTTTTTTCTTATTAAAAAAATGCAGCACCACATGTGCGCAAATCACATAAAAAAAAAACACAATCACAGTTTACATGCATATGCCAAAAAGAAACCGGAAGCAATTATAAAAGCTCTGATACTAATATTAGAAAGCACAGCGGAAAGTACCTCAAGCTCAGCTTATAAAGTTGCTCCACAAGTTTCTCCAAATCGATAAATCTCAAGAGTTTTCACTTAATGGTAAAGCGTACTACGTAGTGTAAAACTAGAGTAACGCTTTAACAATCCACAGCCTAGAGTATGCTTTACAACGTTACTCTAATTTTACACTACGTAGTACGCTTTACCACTAAGTGAAAACTCTTGAGATTTATCGATCTGGAAAAACTTGTGGAGCAACTTTATAAGCTGAGCTTGAGGTACTTTCTAACAATACTAATTCCATATTTGTTTTTAATTGGGTGAGGCGTGACATTAGTATGCCACATCAATACTTCAATTAAGAAAGTTTTAAAATACTGGTGCCACATCAACTTCAATATGCCAATCGAGCATATTGATTTGCTTTCTTCTCGATGAGGGGAAACGTATTTTGATTAAATGGTAAGAATTTGTGAGTCAACAATGAGCATTAGGGGTGGGCAGCAGTGTAACACTTGGGCCCAGCACGAAACTTGCGTTCAAAAAAAGAAAATTTGGGTTAATATCTATGAAATGCCCACTTGAGATTTGCATTCAAAAAAAGAAAATATGGGTTAATATCTATGAAATGCCCACTTGAGATTTAATGAGTAATTTTGGAATAGACTATTTACCCAAAATTTATGTTGACAAAATATGAATTTTATTAGACTTGATAATTAGGTTAAAATCGTTTTAATAAGCCTAGTGAGAATTGGCTCGAAAAATTTAAAGAACAAGTTGTATTATTTTTAGAGATTGCGTTAAGGCCCATAACTCACAAAAACAAAAGGTTCAAACCTTGTACACCTAAAAATCCAAGCCTAGCTACTCAACATCTCATGCATGTTTCTTTATCCTATTTCCTTTGCTACGGATTTTATCTACCTCTATATATATATATATATATATATAATATGATCCCTATCTTGCACGTAGGTTCGTCTTCCCGCTAAAAAAAAAAATTAGGGCCGCACCCTTCCTCCACATTTAGAGAATAAAAACTAAAGCCCCACCTTCAAGCGCCAATCCCCACAAAACACGCCCCACCTATACACGTACAAACCATGCATCGGAGTACCAAGTGAGCCTTTGTTTTGGTACTTGCGGCCTTTCACCACCACCTTGAGCACCCACCATCTTCACGACCTCCACCCGATTGCTATTGCCAAGGAACCATCATGCACTACTGCAGCATCTCAGCAACTCAACCACCATCATCCACAAGAGGGTCTTGTTCCGCGCATGGTTGTCACGCGCTGCAGCGACAAAGTGCATTCGCTGGCTACATGCGCCGTACAGGTAGATTTGCAACCTCTAGATTTGACCCACCTCACCTCACATTCACCGGCATGTGGTCCCCACTCACCACTACAGACGAGCATGAAGAAACTCAGTCCGCTATAGTCTAGCCCACACAATGCCAATCTCCCTACTATGTTTTCCGCTTTCTCCACTATTTTCCAACCGTTTAATAGTGTATTTTTAGGATTTTCCTTGTGAGAGCACTTTGGAATGGTGACCAACATGTCAAACATTTGTTGTTATACGTCTCAAAATTTAAATAGAATGGGGATTTATATAAGAGTAATGCTACATACAGTTGTGGAGTGCGCAAGCGCCGTGCAGCCATTTTAAAAAAGAGTAGGGTCTACTATTAAAAAATTAATTTCTTTTCATATGAGTTCTGTATTTATTCATTTTTTTTAAAATGATTGTGTGGCGTTTGCATACTCACGATTATAACTATCATTTTCTATTATAATATATTAATGACTTTCGGTGAACATATGAGGAGGAAAAAAAGTTCATTGCACAAAAACAAAGAAAAAAATGGATCCCAAGATGTGTAATTTGATTTTGTTTTTTTTTTCATGCAGTTTTAAAAAAATTTAAATACTTGTTAAAAAAATTTACAACATTATAAAAAACTATTTTTAATCATTAAATTAAAAAAAAAAATACAATGGAGACCCATTGTCGAGTTCTATAGCATTTTCCATCTAAAAAAGAATTGGGATTTAAATGAAATCAATAACTAGGCGTTGGTTTTGACTTTTTCAAAATTTGGGATCATAGTTTCAAAATTTCAGACCATAGTTTTTCAATTTTACAATATCAATATTTGAGAATCATATTGCTAGCAATCAGGTATTTTACAAATCTCTAGTTAGAAACCTAGCAAGAGGATCGACATGTAGTATACTAATTCCATGTTTGTTTTTAATTGGGTGAGGCGTCGCATTAGTATACCACCTCAATACTTTAATTAAGAAAGTTTTAAAATACTAGTGCCACATCATGTTCAATATGCCAATTGAGCGTATTGATTTGTTTTCTTGTCTATGAGGGGAAAAGTATTTTGATTCAATGGTAAGAATTTGTGAGTCAATAACGAACGTTTGGGGTGGCTAGCATTTGGGGGGGCCCACACCCTGCTACCTCACCCTTGCATGGTGGGGCAGGCAACCCAGCCTACACATTGTGGGGTGGGAGCCCTACTCCGTAGGGAGAAAGCCCAACGCCGGTGTGTGACTGTAATACAAGAGTCCTACATTGTATTGCTTTGGCCTCTTGTATAAAGGCTTCATTAGGTTATATTAACTTACATATTACATGCACTAACATGTCATCTCATTTGACTATCCAAACTGCACCTAAAAGTTTAGGCTTGTTTGTTTTTGTAAATGAGATAAAAGTTAAAAATTAAATAAAATATTGTTATAATATATATTTTTTATATTATTTTCGTTTTGAGGTTTTAAAAAGTTAAATTATTTATTTTATTTTGTTTAAAGATTTGAAAAGATTATAATAACTAGATAAAATGAAATAAATTGAATTGAGAAGTTTGTGAAAACAAACTAGCCGGGATTATCGACGATAATATTTCTAATGTGTGCTATACAATCAGAAGAACAGTGAAGAGATCATGAGTTCTATATAGAAGGCAGCCATCGAGTACTAGTGGTCGACATGAGGAAAGTTCCAAGTCTTTGAGGTCAACTCAGAAATCTTTCTATTATTTTAGTCCTCGTTATTTTTGCAAAGCCTAATAAATAAAGAAAAAAGCTACCATGTCGCCTAATAGTTACCGTTCTATTTGACCGCTAAGTAAATTTTGTTTTAATTTAAAAATTAAAAAAGTGATTTTTAATGTCTTAATGTATTTTTTATATTTTTTAAAAATATTTAAAAATAATAAAAATGTGAATAAAATAACTGAATAAAAAAAACACTACTTTTGTACTAGCAGTCATTTGCAGCAGCATAATAGCTCTACTCATAAATTAACACGCGTACCAATTCCTGAGTACTTCCCTCTTCTATGAATAAATCTAGGGAGCAGCCACTATTTGGCTACATCCATTGCACGCATGAGGTGTAGACTGGTTCACTAAACTACTGAATCGGTTTCATCTCTCAGCCCTTAGTCATCCCCCCGAACCTCACAGCCCAGTTCTCCTTCCCTCTCTTGTTTTTGTCTTTGCTTTCCCACTCTCTTTTACAATGTTTGTTGAGTTTAGTGGGTATCCCCCATTAATGCCTTATATTCTGTCTCTTGATTACCACAGAGCATTGCTTTGAGCCCAGTTAGAGTCCTCTAGTCCCCGATCTTGAAATTTGAGAGGGAAAAAAACCAAAAAAAAAAAAGAATAACATGAAAAGAACTCTTTGAAAATGCATTTTAATGTTCTGGGTTTTTCCGTTCTCATCGAAGTTTTAGAACTTGAATTTACTCTACAACCATCCTAAAGCAAGCACCTTTAGTTATCCATTACCTAATATTTCTTGGTTGCCATGCCCAGGAATTTAGAAGAGGGATCTAGTTATGGAGGAAATGGGTCACCATTAAGAAACGGTGGCAGGGTGTTGCCGAGATCTACGGCGGGGAAACGATCTCTTCCTCCTGAAAGTCATGATAGAAAGGTGATGCCTTGTTCTGGGTCTGCAAAAGGTTAGAAGCCAAATGGATCCTTTGATCGTGTTGGGATTGCTAATCAAACATTGTTTGAGCTGGAGTCCCACCGTAGTAACGCTGCTGCTCCATTGGCCGAATGAGGAGAAAATGTGAATTTTGAAGTGACTGAGTGTCCAGGATTTTACATTGCTTTATCGAGAAAGGAGAAAGGATATGATTTCAAGTGGGAGAGAAACTGCATGTTTTGATTTTTTTTTTTTTTTTAAAAAAAAAGAGAGAAGAAGAAGAAGCAGAAGCATCCACGTAGTGAGTGCATTGTGTGCGCTACTACAGTGGCTGCTCTGTAGAACGACTCCTCTTCTATGCATGATTTATTTCCATGTTATGATTACTAACTTTATGATTAAGGGTAGTTCGGAATTGGGGTAAGAGTCTTAAAAAAATTTTTAAATAAATTTAAAAGTTCTCTAATAGAAAAATTAGATTTTTTGGGTCTTAAAAATTAAAATACTTTTAATCTCAAATAAGTTAAAAATTTTGAAGAAAAACATCATTTTGATACTTTTTTTGAAAAGTACTTTTTTAGATAATGTGGAATCTAATTTGAATTTTAAAAATACTGCCAATGGACGAAAATACCCATTCAACTTTCAAATAATAATAACTTTCAAATTTTCAGAAATATGGTTATAATCTTTTAAAAATGTAAATAATCGTCATTTCTACTCCAGAAAGTATTTTTTTAATTTTTTTCCAAACAAATATAACATGATTGAAAGTGTTTTAAACATATCATTATCAAATAGTAAATAACTTTTTAATAGTAAAATTTATTACTTAAATTATAAGTTATAAGCCTGATTGAGCTGAATTATTGCATATTTTACATATTTAGAATCAATATATTTCAATTACTTTATTGATATTATTATTGGTTTTAGATGAAAAAAATGATTAAGAAGCATAAATCTGAGTTTGTAATTTAATTTGGTTAATATTATAATTTATGCTTATTTTTATAACCTGTGATTTAATTGGATAATCATTCTTCACATGCACAATACATTTTTTATATTATATTCTTCTTTTTAATTTTTTTTAGTCTTCTATATTTTTAATCTGTTATTTCTTTTTGTTTTTACTTCTTTTAAATATTCAAAAGGCACAGATGAATTTAGTGGAAAGAAATACAGAACCCATGCTTGAAATTAAAGAAAATGGTGAGAAAGAAAGCAGTTTCAGTTGCAGCACCCAGAAGAATAATAAAAAAAGAAGAAGGTAAGCATCAATTGGGCATATGCCAATAGAGGTGTCAAATCATGTTAACGAGTTGTGTCAAAACATGTATATTATATTATATAGGTCAACCCTAACCCAACCAGTTAAGCTTATCGTGTCAAAATCTCAAATCCTAACACGACCTATTAATATAACGGATCGTATCGTGTCAACCCGTTTTGACCCATTAGTGATATTACGAAATAGGTTAACACAACACAATCCGACCCGTTTTAAACTATTTATGTAAATGGGTTGAATATGCCCGAAATTAACCATTTTAACTTAATTAAATTTAGTATAATTTTTTTTATAATGTTAAAATTACAATATCCATAAAAATTATAAAACTAATTACAAGTCCAAAATAACAATCTAAACAATAAAAATAACTAAATTAAAAATCTAAAAATTTTATTTTAGGTATAAGGGTATAATTGTAACTTTAACTTTTTTAACGTGTCATAACGGGTTGACCCATTATCAACCTGTTAATGAGTCAACCTGTAGGTTGATAATGGGTCAACCCGTTTTGACCTGAATCCGTTAAGACTAAATCCTAACTTATTATTATCGTGTCGTATTGAGTTAATAAGTAGTGTAACATATTGTCATCCTTACGTGCGAATGCTTTGAGAGAAAAGAGCAAAAAGAGATTACAAAGGAAATGGTTTATAGCTAGCGCCCATACAGAGAATCAACATCATGCACATTGTCCAATTTTCTCATGCAGTAGCTTTTTGACACAACATGGAGAAAAACAGAAAAATAGCAAGGCAATTTTCATTTGGACAGACGTGCGAGACAACATCTCTTGCTCACGTGGAACACGGACAGATGCACGCGAGACACGCAGCTTGTGCATGTGAATTCCAAACATGCACCAAGTGTGTTAAAGTAGATTCTTCAATCTACAATGGCTTCAATTATATGAATGTGTTTAATATTTTAGTTATCTTAAAGTTTGATATTCTTATCTATGTGCACATTTTTTTTTTTTTTTGATAAAAAGCATAAGGTATTCATTGATAATGAAATATTACAACTAGACCTGAAACATATATTACAAATCAACTACATTATTAATAACGCCTCAGTACACAACCGTGATTGACATGGACTAGTCTCTACTACAAACCTCTACAAACCCAAAGGCTGAGAGACTGCAGAACTTTGTCCAGAGACAGATCAGTGACAAAACCTCATAAACCATCTAAGATGGATAAGAGGACAAAACTTTATGGACTACTGTCCAAGTGACCAAGTTTTTTTTTGGTTTTTTTTTTTTTTAGAAAAACAATACAAAACATAAACTACATGAAAAATAATACAACACTAAAACATTAAAAAAACACTCATGATGGACTTTGGTCGCCCCACGTTGTTTGTGCTCGACACCATCCTCATGCATGCCTCCTCCATGTTTTGCACCAAAGCACTCCACCAAATCATCACATGGTACTACACCGAAACCACGTACATCACTCCAGTCCTGAGATTTATGGAAGGCACCACGAAATTATGCTGGCAACCCAGAGATGTCAACTACATTATGTCGTCACCCTCACCCCAGCCCAAAACCCCCCTTCACGAGAAGTTCATTCCAGCCATTAAGTCCCACCTATGTTTTTGTAGATGGAAACAGAGCTAGCAGCGACATTGAAGTTCCTCCACGAAAGCCGTTTGACCACCTGGAATGGCAGCCACATCAACGCTCATCTGGGGTGGCTTGCGTCCGGGTTGCACTCGGGAGGTGTTCCTCCCCTTGAGCCACTGTGCCATAGCCATAAAGACAAGACCCAGTCTCATCTTATTAGCCAACACTAGAGCAAGGCTGGCTAAATAATTATCATGCACACAAGGCCGACTGAATAATGTGTTGTAATTTCCCATAATGCCTTAATTAATGAGATTGGAATATGCAAATGTACTATTAAATTTAAGCCATTTATAAGTATAATGTGGATGATACTTGTTTTGTTGGTGCACGTAAAATGGTTCAAAACACGTTTAAATGGATGTATTGTTGGATTGAGTGCACTTATGACCTTATTTTTGGTCAAAATGATCAATGAGTTATTGTTGACTTTTGTGTTCCTCTGTTTTGTCCCACACCAGTGGGAAAATAAAGAAGGAGCAAATCCTTAAGTCTATAAAAAGGAGGTTTAACCTCATAGTTACGTATACCAGTCAAATGCTTAGTTAGTAACTTTTAACTCTAGTTAAATTCCTCTATTGTCTATTTTTGTAAAATGGAAAGATGTGTGAGTTAAATTTTTGCTAGTGGGGAAAGATTTGTGGGTGTGTTTGGGGTGAGGAGAGAAATTGTGTGATTGTAACAATTTTTCACATAGTGAATTTTCTTCTCTGGGTCTAGTGGTTTTTTCTCCTGTTTAGGAGCTTCCACGTAAATATCTTGTGTTGTTATTATTTCTTTATTTTTATTATTATGCCTGCAAAAGGTAGATCCTAGGGGGGGTGAATTTGGGAGGTCCAAATTTTCAACAATTGGAATCAGAGCCACTAGGTTCTTTTTGTGGGGTGGAGTTTTGGTGTGGTAGTGTGGATACGTACAGTCTAAGGAGGTTCTGTCGAGAAGATTGAAAATTTTAACTGTGTCCATTGTGACCCTCCAATCTTTATTAGGAACTTACTTAATGAGGTACTATTCATTTCTAAGGTAAATTCATTAAAGCAAAGTCGGGAAGTAGGGTTTCAAATCATATCAGATTTGAGGTGGAGAAATTTGATGAGAGAATCAATTTTAGCTTGTGGCAAGTACAAGTCAAGCATGTCTTGATTCAATCAGGACTGTACAAGACTTTGAAGGGTAGACCAACCCCTGAAGTCAGCAATGATTAGGGGTGAGTATCGGCCGGTCCGGACCGACAAAACCGACCGGACCGGCACTGTTTGGACCGAACCGAACCGGACCGAATTGGGACCGGTCCGGTCCGGTCCACTTTTTAAGGGACCGAGAGGATTCAGTCTGGTCCCGGTCCGGGAGTTTTTCACCCCGGACCGGACCGGACCGAATAGAAATTAAAAAAAAAATTATTTATATATATTATTTATATAATAGTTGTATATAATTAATTATATAATTATATATGGTATAAAAAAAATATTAATAGTCTAATATAGACTATAGTTATAATATGTATTAAATCACTATAACTACATAGAGTATTAGTAATAAGAGTATTACTATTATTTAATATAGTATTACATATAGTATTACTATCATTACATATAGTTATTAGTTATAGTATTAGTACTAGTATAGTTATTAATACTAGTATAGTTATTAGTACTAATAGACTAATAGTATTAGTTATTAGTATTACATATAGTTACATATATAGTTATCACTATAACTATTATTACATATAGTTATTAGTTATAGTATAGTTATTATTACATATAGTTATTAGTTATAGTATTATTACTAATAGACTAATAGTATTAGCATATTACTAATATATATATAATAGTATACTATATATATATATATTAAATATATTACAATATAATTACATAAGTATTAAAAAAAAATGTCATTAGATAAAAAAAAAAAAAAAAAAAAAAAAAAAAAAAAAAAAAGTCAACCTTGGACCGAATGGACCGACCGGACCGGACCGAATTGAATAGGACCGGACCGAACCGGTCCTGAGGGAGTTCGGTCCGGTCCAGGGTGGGAAAACCCTGGACCGAATAGGTTCGGTCCGGTCTACAAAACCTCCCCGGACCGAACCGGACCGGACCGAACTCCCCCCTAGCAATGATACTAGCGATTGGTGAAACGGCTAGTACAAGGAGCAGGTTTGGCAAGTGGCTCCAAGTCAGTAAATGGAGATACTGGTATTGATGCTAATGTTGTGTCTCTCTTTATGGAAGATTTTGATATTTTAAAAGAGACATGTACATCCTCATGGCATGCAGCTAATTCCCAAAGTTACCATGATAGAGGATGTGTTAATGTTAGCTGGTTCACAAGTATGCACATAGGCATTGGTTTGGTATTGATGCAGGGTGTGTGGTGGAAATTCATGTCGATGGCTGATGAACTTCCAGGAGAGCCAAACATGGAAGTTCCACCATAATTTTTAGCAAAGTTGTTTTTCGACATGGGCCGAAGTGAAATGTTTGGAATTGGTTTATTCTGAGTGGGTATGCTTTGATGGTGAAGCATGATAGAGGAAGTTATGAAGATCTTCATTGAGGTAGAGCTTGGTTGTGGGACCAGTCAAAGTCGCAAGGTGGAGATTGTTGACTTTTGTGCTCTTTTGTTTAGTCCTACACCGGTGGGAAATAAAGAAGGAGCAAATCTTTAAGTCTATAAAAAGGAGGTTTAGGCTCATAGTTAAGTATAACAGTCAAATGCTTAGCTAGTAACCTTTGATTCTAGTTAAATTCCTCTATTGTCTATTTTTGTAAAATGAAAAGAGATGTGAGTTAAATTTTTGCTAGTAGGGAAAGGTTTGTGGGTGTGTTTGGGGTGGGGAGAGAAATTGTATAATTGTAACAATTTTTCACATAGTGAATTTTCTTCTCTATGTCTGGTGATTTTTTCTCCTGTTTAGGAGTTTTCACGTAAATATCTTGTGTTGTTATTATTTTTCTATTTTTCGTATTATGCCTGCAAAAGGTAAATCTTAAGAGGGGTGAATTTGGGAGGTCCAAATTCTTAACAGTTGTAGCAACAAAATCTGTGGGTATAAAACATATAGATAATAATTTAAAAAAAAAAAAAAAAACCCAAGCTTTTCAGGCCATAAGTCCTTGAAGTAAAAGGGAGTGTTTTCTATGCAATTCAAAATAATGAAGGTACCAATATGTGCGAAAAGGATCAAAACTATTCTATTTTCTACCAAGAAGCTTCTAAAAAATGATACTTTTGTTAACATGGCTTGATTTTGTAGGAAATAGTTCTTTATTTTCTAAAGGTATAAATTAGCCCATTAGTAGTACTACCGACGGCAATTAGGGGTGTTTGTAGGCAACATGATTGCCTCCTTCGCTTAAAGACCAGGCAGCGATTATAAATGCCTCATAAGAATTCTTGTACTCGTGTCTACCATAGGCCGTCTTTCTCTATCGGATATGTTTGGATAATGAGATACAAAAATTTAGTTTTAAATTTTTTTAATTAAATGTTATAAATTAAATAAAATATTATTTTTAATATTATTTTTATTTTAAAATTTGAAAAAATTAAATTAAGATTTGAAAACGTTGAATTGTTTATTATATTTTATGTGAGAATTTGAAAAAATTATAATGATGAGATGAGAATTTTATATTTCATCTTAGTTACCAAACCTAGTTACTTAAATTTTGATATTTCATGAGTTTATTTAAATTGATTTAATCCTTTTTCCTTGGTAGTGATCCTAAATTAAATCTCTGTATCAGAACAATGCCCATAGGTGACTGATATGCAGCGTGCCCAAAAATAGTGAATTTCTTCTGTCCTTCAGAGTAATGCGATCAAATGTTATGCCTTTTGAGTACTCTTGACTATGAGAAAAGTGAGAGAGAGAAAGGTAACTTCCATTAGCAACATCGATCCGATTCACACAGAAAAACATAAGCGAAATATAATACTATATCAGCTTCGACGTTTCAGAATTAGAACTCTAAACATTGCCTTGTAAGATTATGTTAATTTGCAAGCTATGGGGCTATTTATAAATGGCCAAAGCATTTCGTTTTACTACAATCAGTTCTGAACATATACATATATTGGATAGGGTTGGGCTACTATGCCGCCCAGGCCATTTTAATTTTTTTAATTTTTTTTCACATTTTTTAATATATTTAAATATTTTAAAAAATAAAAAAATAGACTAATATATTTAAAATTACTTCCTTAATCATTAAATAATAAAAAAATTAACACTTGTGTGGTATCGTCTTGGCGGCATACTGGCATAGTAGCTTTATGCTATTAGATAGGCTGCCAAACAATGCATGGTTTGGACTTGGTCCAACAGTCACCAGGCTTCTTGTCCTTCGAGAATAATTTTTAGATTAATTTCATGGGCGCTTGGGCCTGGCTGGGCAATGTGATTTGTACATTGGGCTTGCATAAGGCCCTTCTTCTCAATAAATCATTAAAAGACTCATTTTTATACATGAGGTCCTTCCACTAAACTATTGAATGCTTCTGTTATGTTTTTTTTTTTTTTTCATTCAGCATGTGTCCAGTGTAAGACTGTTGATCGAGTAGAATTTTTCTATTTGTATAGACTTAAAATAATATAACCATAAGCATAAGCATAAGTAGGGGTGTTCAACCAGGTTTCGGACCGGGTATCCAGGTATACCCGGGCCAGAAACCGGATTCAAAAACCGGGCCGGATTCCGGCCCAGTTATACCTGGGTTATGACCCAGTCCGAAACCCGGATTAATCCGGATTTTTACAACCCGGAATCCGAGTTCCGGATCAAACCCGGTTTTTTTTTTTTTAAGCCCATATTTTAGTGCCTATTTTTTTTTTATTAAAAAAAGTGCCTATATTATATTAAAGACTTTTCAATAAAAATCCAAGCTGAAGAGCATAATTTCCTTCATGTAAAATCCTATATTTATTTAGAAAAACGTTGAAAATCCCTGTATTTTATGAAAACTTTTTCTAAGTCATGTTAAAAAGCATAATACTAACATTGTTAGAATAATAAAAATCTATAAAAATAAAAAATTGGAATGCATGCAATCCACTACATATTCCATTATTTTGTTATTTATACATAACATTACCAAATACAAAATTACAAGATATGAATTACAAAATCATTAGCAAATAGCATGGTCTTCCATCAATGATTTAATATCAGTGATCATATGGACTTGATGCTGGTAGTCTAAAGAAATGGGGGTGATGCTGGTATTCTGCTGCACACGGCATTAGAACAGGGCCAGGTGATGGTTTACACGAATTGGCAGTGAAGTTTTGGTCAAGGAAAGGATTGCTAGCCTGCTAACTTCCCTCTATACACTTCTTGAAGCTAGAGGATGACTGTGAACAGAAGGATAGAATAGAGCATAGAACTGCCTGGCCCTGCCATGGACTTCGGTTTGCAAAGATAATCAACAGAAAAATACACATATCAATTAATGATGATTAACTATAACAAGTAACTCCAATATTAGTAGAACAAGTTGCAATAATCACGAAAAAGAGTTTCAGACCCCATGCCAGAGATATGAGATTTCACTTAGTAGAACAAGTAACTAAAACATGATCCCCTAAGTCATATCAAGAGATCACTCAGTAGATCATTGTTTCAATCATTTTGGATTGAAAAAAGTTGTTAGGTGCATGCATTAAACTTGCTGAAAAACATGGTGGCATTTTGGATAACTGAAGAGAAACTTTGAAAGGAGGATATGATGGTAATTAGGTAGGGCATCTAACACTCGGGTAGATGTGCTGAGACCAACCAGTCATATCAAGAGATCACTCAGTAGATTATTGGGCAATTGTTCAGACAGGCATGGAATCAATTGTATCATGTCAAGTCCTTCTCGATCCAGAATCCAGATCATGAAAAAGGCAAAAACAATATAAATTAAAAACAAATGATGATAATTAGTACAACCCAGTTAACATATTCATCAGCCTCATCTAATTAATTATGAATCTGGACATTGTCGTATTTCATGTCAAACAAAATCAGGTGGGTCATGTCTAGAAGAAAATGAAAAGAGCCAAGAATCACACAAGTTCCCATACCCACATCACTTTAGAAATGAAAAGAGCCAAAACTCAGTCCAAGTGCCAAGAGTTTTAATTTTGAAGTATGATGTATAAGAGGTATTACCAGCTTGTAACAATAAAGCATAAACAGTGTACATTTCTCACTTCTCGTAGATTTCTAAACTTAGTAAACCCTTAAGAACGTTCATGTATGATAATCTACAATTTTATGAATACTAGAGCAATTCTTTATGAATTCTTTTAGAATCCCTGCTTTTAGAAGAAGTCAAATTTATTTCAAGTCCCCCGGCCAATTTAGGTAGCAGTTCTAAATGATGCTTGGGCTATGTAACTTGTGTAAAATTTCCTGCGGCAATGTTTTTGTTTGTGTGTTGTGTTTTTGGGACTGTTTTATTAGTCACTTATATATCATTGACTTACTTGACAATTCTTGTCCATAAAGTGATTTGCTTTTTTTTTTTTTTTTTAGTTACACTAAGTGTATACTATTCAAGCTTTAGTATGCAGGGTATCATTGTTTTTGCATCAGTAATGAAAACTCTTGGACTACAAATATTAGTATGCACGGTATCAGGGTATCATTGTTTTCTACCATATCTATCCAAGCACAGAGAGACCCAGTTCACCCAATCACTAGATCTACCACATTTACATTCATCGTTCACATTGGTCATCGGCAATCGAGACAGACACGGCAGTGAAAAAAAAACCAATCAAAACCGATGAAAATCTCGAACAAATTCAAATGAAAAGGAAAAAAGAAGTAGAGTGGAAGAGCGGGGAAATACCTTTCAAGGTCCAGGAATGATCGGAAGGCTTAGATGAGATGAGATCGTCCGGAAGATCGAGCTTGCCTTCCCCCATTAATGAGTCGCGAGATTGAGCGAGCGAGAGCGAGAGAGAAAGAGAGAAGGAAGATCCAATCGAGCTAGACAAACAAACACACACCGACGCAAACTGGATTGGAGCTCCGAAGATACAAAGCCAATGTAGTCAAGAGGGAGATAGAGAGGGAGAGTAGCTCAGGTAATTGTGGAATTTAGGAGGTTCGAATAATCTCGGGTTTCGGAAGCAGCTTTTGGTAGCACTCGCAGGAGGCAGAGAGGGAAACTGGGGGAGGGAGAGACCCACTTCGCATTGCACAGAGAGAGAGAGAGAGAGAGAGAGAGAGAGAGAGAGAGAGAGAGATCGATCTGAAATGGGGGGGCGGGGTAGAATTAGGGTTTTTTTTTTTTCATTTATAAACGGGTACCGGGTTTAAACCCGGGTCCCGGATTTAAAATCCGGTACCCGGACCGGATTAATCCGATTTTTCCAATCTGGGTTTCGGCCAGGATTTGACCCGGGCCGAAAACCGGAACCGGAATTCGGGCCGGGCCGGATAAATGAATAGCCCTAAGCATAAGATTATAAATTTTCCATAAATTCTCTCTTTCCAAAAGAATTTATAGCTTCCAAATTAAATCTCAAAATAATATTAATAATAAATAAAATATATATTATTTTGAGATATTTACAACATATAATATATATAATTAGCTTTAATTATACGGTTTTATGATGTTAAATATCTTCCCAAAGCCAAACTTTCACCTTGATCAGACACATATTCTCCTCGTGAACCCCTTTCTTAGTTACAAACTTTTTGCCTTATTAGCAGTTTATTAGTGTATTTTTAATATTTTTTTCTAGCCAGAGCACTTTGAAATAGCGACCTATCCACTGTTATATAGGCGTCTCAAAGTTTAAATAAAAAGGATGGATTTATATAATATATAATGACTTTTCGGTCAAGGTATGATGAGAACAAAATCTTAGTGCACGAAAACAGAGAAAATTGATTTCGTGGATTTTTACAGATCAATAACCAAATATAAAATAAATGGAAATTGATGATATAACTCTATTATCCAAAGTAGAGAATAATGCTATAAATAATTTAGATTACATAGATAAAAAATTAGATGGATTACTCCATATATCTTTCCAGCCTTTTAGGAGGCCATTTTCCTATCATTTTGTATATGCATCTTCTAATTAGCATATATTTAAGTTTATATTTACTTTAGTTTCTCAGAAAAAATCTAAGATTTTGGATACCCAATTAATTTAAGAAGTTATTCTTGGAAACATTATAGATACACCTATTTATAGTGTTAATACTAATATACCTTGTACCTCACCTGCTAATGATCATCCAAGAGAACTCTATCCTCCAACATATTTACAAATAATTGGGGATGATGCCCAAATATGTACTCTTAGTAAAGAAGATTTTAAGGTTAATAAAGAATATCTTAAACAAGATTTCATGAAACAAGAAAATAACAAAATAGAATAATATTCTTCTCAACTTTTTCAAAAATAGAGAGAGATTATATGAAATATTATGGATTCTTAGATGATTTAGATGATGAAAAAAGAAAACTAAGAAATTCTGAAGAACAGATTTTTGACAAAATATTTATTCTAATGAAAGTATGAATATCTTCTAGGACTTTTAATGGACTTGGGCCTTAAAATTGGGCTTGGGTTTTCTAACGGGTCAGGTTACTTTTGACATGAGCAAAGAGGGTCAGTGCTCCTCTACCTTTACGAAACCCATGAGAATAAGTCAAGAAGAGAACCCATATGCAGTCTCGGTTTCTTTGTTGAGTCAAACCGACCAAGTAATGCATTGTAAAGTGCAAGACATTGCTAGTACATAGAGCTGCATGGTCTCCGTTGTGTATTGGGATAATTGTAATGGCAGAAGGGAAGTGTTGTAGGCAGATCTATCCTCTTATTCCTAGACCATTAGAGGTAGTCCTTGGCTGGTGGCAAGTACATTATGTTTCCCAGGCTAAGACTACTCCAGAAGATCAGCAGTCTAGCCCAGTTGCTTCCCTTCCAGTCGCTTCCTCAGATTCTAGATCCCTCTCTCAGATTCGTCGATCCTCTCAACTTTCTTATCCCGTTGAAGGATTGTTGTCTTATCTTATGAATCGTTTTTCCCAAAACATCGAGCTTACCTCATGTCAGTTCAATCTTCTCATGAACCTGAATCATTTGCTGAAGCCTTCAATCATTCTTGTTGGAGAGATGCTATGCAGGAAGAAATCAATGCCCAGGAAAAAAAGAATAAGACTGAGTCTCATTGCCTGTAGGGAAACAAGCCATTGGCTGCAAGTGGATTTACAAGATCAAGCATAAAGTAGATGGCTCGGTAGAGAGATACAAAGCTAGATTAGTACTAAAGGATTCCTTCAAGAATATTGAGTCAAACCCCTTTAAAGATAGGGAAAACATTTGCCCCAGATTGCTAAAATGACCACGCATTCTTGCCTTGGCTGCAATCAAAAAGTGGCCCTTATTTCAACTTGACGTGAATAATGTCTTTCAACAACATAAGGGAACTTGCTGACAAAGGGACCAAGAGGATGCCAATTGTCATACCAAAGAGAAGTAGAATTTCCATTTCCCACCACACATTTTATCTTGTCTCGTGCAAGGGATCTCAGTTTCAGTATTTTCCTCCATGTCTAGGAGCAGTCTCCTCGGAACTGCAACTGCCAAAAATTTCTGTCTCTGATAAAGACAGAGAGGGCAAGATTTGAGATGATCCCCGCGACTATCTACCTGAAGAAGCTGCCAATAGCTACATCGCGAGTCTCTTCCCTTCGAAAGCACAGCACGAATACCACCATTCTAAAAAAAAAGTAGAGGAAGAGATGGCTATCTATGTATGAGAGGGCCGTAAAGGACTCTCTTGAGCCAACTTTCGGGAGGCCAGTTCATGCTCTCTTTAGAATTTATACTGGTATACTTATTTTCGAATGCAATCCATTCATATTTCATTCTTTTTTTCTTGCCTTAACTTTGCTTTTCTTTGCATATACAGAACCACATTGCCGGTTATTATGAATGAACTAAAAGCATCTATCGAGACTCTTAGTAACCGGTATATGCCCTGGTTATCCACCATCCCACTTAATCTTGGGCTTAGGTAGGTGCCAACCTGGAAGGCTCTGCCAAATCAAGTGATTGATCCAAGGACTAAGAGGCGTGTAAACTCTATTTTTACGTCCTTACCCCTTGAGTTCACATCTTATCTTGAGATGGCAGATGAAGAAGTATCTTTAGACTTCGGGTACTCTTATCAACTTGTTCATTTTGCAACTTTGTTTGCTTATGAGCGAGGTCCTATTAAACACCGTTACAACTTAGGTTGCTTCTTTAGAGCTAAACCTGTGTCTTTACAGGCGCTGTGGGCTCAAGTGAAACCGAAGGGGTATATGGAGTCTCAGGACAATGTACCTGCCATTCCTAACTGTATTGCGGGTTCACGCGAGGGAAAAGGAAAGCTTAGGTTGTTTGTTATAGGTAACTATATCAAACAGTGGTTGCTTAGGCCTTTACATGATTGGACGATGGATGTTCTCCGTCGTCTTCCATGTGATGGGACCTTTAACCAACCAAAACCTTTAGATTAGCTAGTGGGTAAGACCATAGTTTATAGCTTTGATCTTACTGCAGCTACAGATAGAGGGCCTAGCCTGCATACATATATAAAAAAATAGCATTACGTTAGCTGTTGCTTGCTGTATCTTACTGATGCAGCAAGGGAGGGTCAGACTGTATCGCTTTTCAGATGCAAATAGGTGCCCCTTTGGCTGCTCCTCTTATTCCATTACCGATTGCTTCTAGCGGTGAATAATAGGAAAACCTCTCTCGTGGACCGGGTATATAAAAGTTCCAGAGTCCCTGTTACTATTTCCGAGCCATCTTTTGATTCTATGATTCGCCCTCCTAGAATAACCCGTTTCAATTGGTTCTGGTCTTCGCCTTCATTTATTCTGGTGTGGATGCAACTTGCCTTGTTCCTATATAGCACATCCGGCACTTTATGAAATTCGTCTTTTCTTTGTTTGTATACTAGATAGCTTCCTGATTTCGAGCCCTGCTTTTGTCTCTGGTTTAGAATTCTCCGTTCCCTTTTGAATCGCATGCATTTTCTTTCGGCTATTACCTTCTCCATTATTCTTCTTTAGCCTTAGATGTCCTTTTCAAAGGTCTAACTGATCACCGCGTAAAAAGTAAATTCGAGAGCCAAATCCAAAACAAGGGATAAGTGTTGACCAGGCAGTTGGTGCAATCACCCCTCACGAGGTTGAAGCTGAGCCAGAAAGACAAGGCTTTTACGACGAATGGCAAGAATGTTCACCTATGACATTAAGATCTCGGAAGAACCTAGCAATAGAAAACAACTATAGATAGCATGAACTTAGCAGTAAATATCCTATAACCATAGTTAGAAATCACCTTGAACTAGCAGCACAGCAGGAGACTAGTGGCACTTGAGATTCTCATTCGTTTGCCTACCAGGTTTTGAAAGAATTCATTCACAGAAGAAGATTCTTCCTTCATTGTGAGCCAAGCCACTCTTGATTTGTGCTTCTATACCATTTCTTCTCACCTGAGCTCCTCATCCAAGGCCTTGCAGAGTGTAGACTCTTTTATTCTGTCATACTCAGTGTGGGCGGTTCGCTAAACATGGTCTAGTTCATCTATTAAGGCTTGAATCTTCTGCTGTATAACCCCGAAGTGCTCCCTGTTCCATTTTTTCAAGGCTTCCTTTGTATGAGAGATTATCTGGCACAATTTTAAAAGAGGGAAGCCTCTACAGGTTGTCTGCCATGCATCTGATATTACCTGGTGACTGGAGCTATCACGAGTCCAGAATGCTTCAGAACGAAAAGGCTTAGGAAGTGAGGAATGAGTACCCGTGGTATCTGGGATGATGGGAGAATGATCTGAAGTTCACATGGGCAAATTGATGATCGATGCTTTTGGGAAAAAAAGTCTCCATGCTGTGTTACAGATTCCTCTGTCAAGCCTTTCTTTGATTAGAGAATTGCCACTTCTGCCATTAACATAGGTATAGGGATTTCCCTGGAATCCCAAGTCAATCAGACCTTACTTTCGCATGAAATGGCCCAACCCCTTAGAGTAGGAGGGATCTATGGGTTTGCCTCCCAGCTTATCTGAAGCTTGAAGAAGGGAGTTGAAACTAATAGCTAGAAAAACAAGCTATTCCATTTTAAGGCATAAGATGAACCAAGGAATCCAACCAAATAAAAATGAATACGCATGTGAGAACAGCATTGTTTGCATTGATTCATTTGAAGCGGCGGTTATACTATATATACAGACAGTTTTCACTAGGGGTTTTTATCGAATTGGTCACAAGCTCGTCAAAAGCAACCTTAGTAGAAAGCCACTCTTCCAGAGTCTCGTCCATCGTCTGCTTAGGCGACTATTTAATTGCCTTTATATCTGCCTGTGAGTTAGGCCGAATACTCCACTATACTATATAAGCTAGGCTCCTTCCTTTGTTCTTTTTAATATACACTAAACCGAAAGTCTTGGTTTCAATGACTCCCCAAGCCATGACCTATTTGATCCTTCAGAACCAACTTCAACATTGAGTAAAGAAAAGAAGAATTCACTATTGGATCCTTTAGCCGGGTGGACATCAAAATCTTCACTTTCATGAGCAGGAGCTGGAGTTTAGGAATCGGGTATAGATGCTAGCCATTCTATTGACGAGAGACCCGCTGACCCACTAGTGGTTTTATAAGGGGAGTTGATAAAAGACAACAGGTTTAAGACAAAGGTATGGCACGGGAGATGGAGCACTTTAAACAGATATACTCCTCTACCAACCCCCAATTTCCACAGGACCTCTAGGGAAAAATTACACCAGTAATCACGGAGGAGGACAATAGTCTTCTGTGCTATCCCAGATGAGCAGGAGATATGGGAAGCTCTCAAAGCTATAGGATCAAAAAAAGCCCCGGGGCCCAATAGGATAACAGCTCTCTTCTTTAAACACTATTGGGAGATTATCAGTGCGGAACTCATTGATTCAGTAAGGTCCTTCTTCATCTCGGGTTTGATTTTGAAAAGAATCAACCATACCAATATTACACTGATTTCCAAGTTAGACAATGCGTGCATGGTAGCTATCACCCTTTCTGTCTACCTGGGAAAACTTTGAAAGAACTCTTCAAAAGAAAAACAATAAATCTATTTGCAACCGAGGTGGGAAACTGTGGAGAAACCGTGTCCTATGTGGTAAAATAGAAACGACGTCGTCCCACGAAGCCCTTGTCCGCATCCTTCGTCTTCTCCATCCTTCATCTTCTCCACCCACGATGCGTTTCACATTTCATTTCCCTCCCTTCATTTCAACTCCCAAACTCTTCAGCTCTCTAGTCTCCCTCCTTCGTCTTCAACTCTCTGGTCTCCCTTCGTCTTCCCCACTAAATCTAAGCCCCACAAAATCGAAGAAAATCAGAGCTGAGCATGAGTACATCTTCTTCTCCGGGTATCTGCGCGGCTGCATCGGGAACCTTGCGAAGACTCTTGAGCTAAGATCCCTACAATCTAGCAAGAAAGGGGAAAAAAAGTGCTAAGATATTGCACAAACAAGAAGCGAACACAACGACTCGAAGGAAGGAAGCCAAGGAATTGGACCGTGAGCCATTGCCATTGGAAAGTTGGACATTGCTGTTGCATTTTTACTTTGGAAAGTTGGATTATTGGAGCTCCATCTTACGTCTGCTTCTAAATTTTTGAGATATTTTGGATGTTTTTTAACCATGGTTGAGTGTCCTGATTTCAATGTTCAGTTCCGATCCTAGCTGCTATTTTTATCCTGATTTCTATCCTTTGTCGGCCTCTGATTTTCTTGCCTTCACTCATCTTCTTTTGTATAATCATGGCGGCAGATCAATACATATGATATTATGACCATACTATGTAAGTTAAAAGTCATCGTTTTATATTACTTTGTTTTCTTTAGCTTAAACTAGTGCTTTAACCCAGGAAAAAGAAAAGGACTTTTACTTTTCCTTGTCTTTTTTATTTCTGGGAATGTGACTATCTTTAATCACATGTTATTGGCGTTTTGGAGTGCTGAATGCTTTGGCTTTGCTTATGATCTTTCGGGCGGAGGAAGTTTTTAAATAGCGAGATGTCGGTGAAGATTTTAGCCAAATAAAACTGAGCATTGATGATTCGATGAAGAAGAAAAAGAGAAGGAGTCCCGCCAAATAATAGGGACCCTGCTTCTCTCTCTCGTCAAATGTGCTTATGTCATTTCATTTTTTTTAATTGGCTGACGTGGCACAACCGATTACCCGGCAGTTCCCACTGCTGGTTGTACGTAGAAGGACTGAAAGAAAAACTACTCAAGTGCTCAGCCTCAGCCACCACTTTCAAATTTACTATAGATGAAGAATTAATGGAGATTATTGTTTTGCTTTTAGGCTCAATATCTCACAATGGTTTTTTCTCAAGGACAATAAGTAAGGATCTATGAAATAATAAAGCAATAGGTCTGTTACATCCGATATCCGATTTGTTGCAATAGGTCTGTTACATCAGATATCCGATTTGTTGCAGCGGTCGTGTCGCCGCAACAACCAGACCGATATATAAGCTGTCCCTCTTTCCCCCGTAAAAGGGTTAAGTTTTTCCCTCGCCGCGACCAAATACCCAGTGCCGCCGTGAATCCGTCGGGCCTCGCGTCACAGCCGGTAAGGACTCCTTCGCTCTCTCTCTCTCTCTCTCTCTCTCTCTCTCTCTCTCTCTCTATTTGGTGTCTCTCTCTGTGTAATGGCTGATTTCGAGACTTTTCCCATTGTCACAGACACCGAGCTCGCCATGCGTCGTCTCCTCTGCCGTCGCCTGGTATCACCGTCACCGCAGATATATTGGCTCCCCTCTCTCTGTCCCTCTTGTCTCTTTATCTCTCTCTACGTGTAATGCCTTAACCCTAGCAATTTTCATTTTTCGCAGAAACAGAGGACTTCTTGTGCCGCCCCCATCCGCCCTATATTAACCACGGATCCGTCTCTCTCTATAAAACCCCTCTCTCACTCTATCCCTCACTCTGTAATGGCCTAACCCTAGCCATTTTTTCATCTGCCTATATATAGATTTTCATCTGTGATTTATTTTTCGTAGACCATTTTGCTTGTAGTAATACTAGGCGTTGGTACTATTGGGATGCAATTGCAGTAGACAAAATCGATTTTTTCATTCCTTTATGTCCATGAAACTTGTCCCAATGTTGCTGTGTTTGCTCTGTTTGCCGTGTTTGCTCTGTTTGGTTGGTGCTGTGCTTAGCTTGTGCTTTGAACTGTGTTATGTTTCTCCCTAGTAGCTGTTTCATTGGATGACTCATTTACATGTTCTTTCTTCATGAAGCATACCTGTAAATGCAAGCACATGCTTCGAACATCTTCTTCATTCTCTTATTTTGTGCTTTCTGGTATCGATTAAGGAGGAATTTTATCCTTCTTTTTGGGAAAATGTACTCTTCCTCACAACCCAATGGTATGATATTTTTAATAACATGGCTTTATGATAAACCGGCTCTTAAACCCCCTTCTCTTGTCCTGTTCAGATGATGATGTGCAAGATCTATAATATGGAAATTACATATGATGCTCATACTTTGCATCATCGACTTAGTGTGGACCTAATTATGTGCCCAGCAAGATGATTAAGCCTTGTCTGATGCATGACATCCTTCTTAAATGCATGAAGTGACTTGGAAGCAATCTATTTTGTTGATACATGCTTAGTGGAAGAGACACTTGTATGGGAAAAGCTAAAAAAAATCATTTGGATTGATGTTAGAAGTAGCAATGCCCATAAAAAAATTCAATGGCTTACCGCTTATAATTTTCTTGGGCCATTGTTTACAGAAAATCAACATAGATGATAATGATGTATCATTTCAATAAATACACTCTTGTGATATCATAGGAGAGATTATATGGTGCTATAATGCTTCTGAGACTAACTGAATTTGAGCGTTTAAATTGTTATAAATTCCCTGTTATATTTCTTTTGTGATCATTTTCTGTTGACAATCAATACAAACTTCATCATAGTAAGGACTGCTGAATTCCTGCTACGTAAACCACTAATCAAATCAACCATTTCTCCACGCCTAACTCTTTTAATGATATACCTGAAATGACATGCCCTTAATTGTTTATCAGAGAAAAGGTTCACATGCAAGAAAACCTTTTAATGATATACCTGAAATCACATGCAAGAAAACTTTTATAATGATATACCTGCCCTTCGAGATCCCAACACATAACTGATCCCCTTCGTAACTTCAATTCGACCAATATGTGTACCTTCTATCTTCAAACTTTTGATTAGCCCCTTATGAAATGTCTACTCTATAGTGGTCCTTCGAGAAAAATCCAATAAATATAATTAACATCAATATAGAGTTTGAAGTGGTTGTAGGACCTACGCAAGAATTTTTACATGAACTTTTATATCAGCTAAAAGTTTCTCCAGTGCGCGATATAGACATTCAATTTCAGCTTGTTGCCATTAATGTGATTCCTGCGATTTAGATGTCTAACAATTTATTTTGTATTAACTAATGGATAATCAATTTTATTAATGATTCTAAGCCATTAATAACCAGTAAACAAATAATAGTTTGCAATAATTTAGGCTGACTTTGTATTACAATGGGAGAAGTTAAATCATCGCAAGACGGTGTTGAACCAACTACATAGGAGGTTTAATTCTTTTCACTTCGAGTTGCACAAGATCTACACCAGCTATGGAAGTCATAAAATGGCGTTGGCAAAAGGCACTGATTTGGTGGATGCAGAGGTGTGGAAGACTTTATGCGATAGGTGGGGTAGCAAGGGCTTCTACTCTATCCGTCTCATGCTTTCATTATAGGGTTCTTGCCAACGTTGTTTTAGAGGTCACAATGGCCCAGTCTCTATCTTGTCCGATAAATTGTTAGGTGAGGTTGGTGGAAAAGTATTGGCAAGTGGAGGTGAAGATGCTACTGTTTGCCTTTGGTCCCTTAACTCTAGTTGCAAGTGTGGCCAGCAGGCGCTAAAGGCTACTCTGTATGGGCATGAAAAACCTGTGAAGTTAATGTCAGTTGCTGGGTATGAGTTTTCAATGATTAAAACTTAATAAATGTGACTTTATTATTTGATGCTAATTATCTTTTAGGTTTTAATATTGTGCACCAAGTAAAATGGAATCTTTATGTTGTGGGTGACCATTTCTTGTTATTAAACTGATCTATTCTTGTTTTCATCATTCTTCCAGGCATAAAACTTCTCTTTTGGTGACCATTTTGAAAAATTCCAAGGTACCTCCAGTTCATATTATTGCTGTTATTGTTAATGCTTGTAACAATAAGCCATTGGACTTGTTATTTGGTCAGCTATTTTATTATGCATGTTAAGATATGGAACTAGTACTTATTTATGTCATAGCTTCTGACATACATGTCAACACTACGTCATTCTCTGTCTCTTTCTTGATTTGTATGAACTCTCTGTTTACTTGAGTAAGATGGTTGACCGATCCCCAGGGAACATGGGGGTATCTCACCCTCAACTTAGGGGAAGAAGATGAATAAGCTTTGTTTTCATTTTTGCTACATTTGCTTTGAATTTGGAATGAAAAAAATATTGCAACCGTGTAGTATTAGCCTTCAAGATGATGATGTGTAGGAGCGGTACACGTTGATTTTTAACGACTAAACATGCAAACTCTGTTGAGAACCATAAATCTTCACATGTAACTCTCTTTCTTGTGCCAGGAGAATTCTATGCTTTGCCTCCAATTCCACAACCGTTTAAGCAGATGTTAATATTCTTTGGTACTAATTTTCTAGCAATATTCAATGAAGTTTGTGATTCAAGTTTTTATCTCATCTCTACATAGGTTTTTGAGATGAAAATCTCCTTTGGGGGACAAGTTTTACCCAGCTAGATATTGAAATGGCTTTCACGCCTTTGGAGGACAATATTTCTGCAAGTATGTTGGACTTAATGTGCTTTGTACTTTGATGTGACTTGAGAAGTCTAAAGTTGCACATGACAAATATAATGTAGTTGCTTTATGCATTGTAATATAATGTAATTGCTTAGAATATAAAGCAAGTACTTTGTGTAATTGTTTTATGGATTGTAATATAATGTAAGATGTGTAATTTTTTTTTTTATGCATTTTGTTTCAATATTATTATTATTTATTTTGTAACACACTATTTTCGGGGATCTAGAATCGTGGGAAAAAAATAACTCTCTGTCAATACAACTTATTTGCGGCAACTATCATCGCTGCAAATATCTATTTACGACCAGACAAATTTTTACACCATTTGCTGCAGAATATATGACGTTATGGTTGGAAATTATTATTTGCAGCGATTATACTGTTGCAAATCAACATGGGTGACTATTTATAATTTCTGGTCGCAAATAAGTATTTGCTGCGTTATAATCGCAGCAAATGAGTATATGCTGTGGCGTAACAAGAATTTGCGACCAAATTTCAATATTATAGCTGACCATTTCCGGCGAGAAAAAATCGTCACGAAAAGTTCTACCGGCAATAATTAATCCTGGTTGGTGCTTTTTTATGATAAAATTTTAGACTATTTGCTGCGTTATGGATCGCCGCAATAGTTCATAGATTTCGCGATGCTTTTTTGTATCGTTGTTAAAAACTTTTTGAGACGTAGTACCGACCATCTAGCAGCAAAAGAGCTTGGACGCTAAAAATCATTTGTGGTGCAATTTGACCTTTTTGCGATGATTATTTTCGCCACAAAAATCTAAATTTGAAGATCCCAAACCAAGAGGAGCAATACTGTTATAGAACTGTGAATTAGCATCATCCGAAGACAAATGCATCCCACATTCTTTAACTTTCACTTCCACTTCTCTTTGTAACGTTCACTACTTTCTGTACATAGACTACATATTGTATATATATTAGAAGACTCCCAATACACTTCACATTGTGTGACACATTTCCACACAGTTAGTTCACAATTGTCTTTATGGCATCTAGAGACGTTGTGAGAGCAAGAGAGTCTTACTCCCATGGCAGCCATTTCACTATCTGTCAATAACTTTTACAGTTGAACCATGGAAATTATCCCCTATGGAGAGAACAAGTCGTGGCCTTGGTTGAGAGCCACGACCTCATGAACCACTTCACCAATTCACCGATGACTTGACAACAATCACCCACAAAGAAATCAACCCCGCTTACCTACAATGGTGGAAGGAGGATCGATTGCTTTGGGGTTGGATCATCGGTACACTGTTCGAGGAATCATTCGGCTTAGTTGTAGGGCTTGAAACTTCCTACCAAGTTTGGCATGTTCTTGAAGAGGCCTATGCTCAGGAGTCCCAAGAAAGAGAATTTCAACTTACTTAGCAACTCACCTACATGCGGAAGGAGGCGTCGGTTTCGTTACAAGACCATCTTAGAAACTTCAAAACTGTATGTGATAATCTAGCACGAGTTGGTCGACCAGTGAGTGACAAATTGAAGGTGTTCGCCCTTCTCAACGGCCTTGGACTGAAGTACGAACCCTTCAGCACACCATGCTCAAGCCGCCGATACCTTCTCATGCTGAGGTTGTGTCGCTGCTACAGGGGTTTGATACAAGAACCCTCACGAGACCTACAATGCACAAAGTTATGTGTTTTATGGCCCAAATGCAAGGAACAGGAATTCTAAACCGAAGTACTTCTCATCCCGTGGATGTGGCTTCTCCCAAGCCAATCACGTGTCATGCCCAAACCCCTCTCCCAGTGGGACACAACACAACTCTGCCCCAAATAATGTACGTGACTCTTCTTGGGAAAATACTCGCATGGAGACTTGTCAAATTTGCGGAAAAAAGGGGCATATTGCGTTAAAATGCTGGCGCCAATTTGATCACGCTCTTCAGCCCGATGACATTCCTCAAGCATTGGCTGCCATGACACTTGAAAATGGCACTAATGATGCTGAGTGATTGTACCACACTTGAAAATGGGATACTCAGGTAGCTCTGAAATTCAAGCATAGAAACAGTAAAGGCTGCAACTATGGTCCACCATATGAGTGGCAAGTGTACAAGTAGGTCCTTTTTTTAGGGTTCTTCTGCGTTAATTTTTTGTAAGGATTGTGGATGATTGTACCATATATGTGTGTGTGTGTGTGTCTGTTTATATGCATTTGTTTATGTTTTTTTCTTTCATTTTGTTTGAACAGCACTCTTGGTGGTAGTCATGTAGTGCCAAACGTACACTATAAAGGGAGGCAGGGAGACTATTATGTTATGGTATGATCCACACAAACTGCATCTTTATCATCTCTCCATTTATGGTTTAACTTTTATACTTGTTTATATGCAGGTTATGGACATGCTAGGTCCCACCTTGTGGGATGTTTGGAATACTTCAGGATAGGCGTGAGTATCCCATGCTTGTATCTTTCTTTACCTCCTAGAGTGTCATAATTTTTATTGTTCTACTGGCCTGTGTTGTCTTGAAATCTTTGGGCTTGGTTGGAGGCAAAGCTCAATTAAGTTATTTAATTACATCACCAAAGTACAATTTTTCTATTTTACATATTGACTTTTACAATATGTCATCCATCAGTTTATCTATTTTTTCTCTATATCATTTAAATATTATATTATTTAATAGTTTGTTGGAGAAAAAAAATACAAGGAGAGAAACTATTGTGAGAGACAGAGGAGAGAAATAATAATAAATTGTTTAGATGAATGAACAGTAACCTCTACATGTAGAGATTTACTGTAGCCAATTGTAAAATAGAAATAGAATAGATGATCCATTGGAATGGACAACTCTGATCTACCAAAACTCCTGATTTTATACCTTAAAACTATTAAAGAGCATCTGTGAAATCAGCATGATTCAAATTATACTGCAAAACCCCATGATTTAAATTCTACTGCCTATATGCTCTGTTAGTGAAGAATGCTGCAACCAGCCACAGGGTGTTTCATGAAAATATATGACTTTGAACTTTTTTGATCAGTAAACAAAGAGTTTTATTGATGATATAGGTAGGCATAGCCCTAGTGCACAGGACCTATACGAGAGTGGCAACCGCGACCTTTATAGGCTAACATTGTAATGAAGCAGCAAAGAGCGATTTGTACTCTCCTTTTACTGTATTTTCTTTGAAAATCAAGAAATCTTGTATTCAGGTGGTTGTCATCTTAAATAATCGCAGCCAGACCATCAATATAAAAATGTCCTATGCCATTTTGGTTATGAAATATTTAGGTGGATGTAGCATACTACTTTTGTTAATGTAATCTTTTTTGAGAAGTAATATAAATTTGATAAAAAAAAAAATGCAAAAGATTCAATCCAAGCACACAGACGTATACAAGAAAGACACCTATCTAGATAGTTGATCTTCAACTGTTAATCTTGAAGTTAATCTTGAACTGTTATAAAATTGCAATTTTTTTTTCTATATATCTTAAAAAAGTGAAATGATGATCCACCCTTCATTCCTGTCCTACACCCACCCATATAAAAAGGAAGGGGTGGGGGTGATGGGTGCAAACAATCCTTGGGGGCCACACCCTCGGGTGAAAAGCCATTGATTTAACTAGTTCCGTGTAGGGAAAGTTCCGAGGGCACGATGCATGGGACTGGGGTTTACTTTGCAGTGGGGGTTTGAAGGGCCCTTGCCTTGGAGAGGTTCCCCGACAAAAAATAAAAAATAAATAAATAAATAATAATAATAATAATAATAATAATAATAATAATAATAAAAATAAAAATTAGGTGAATGGATCTTTTTTTCATTAGGCTACTGGTTTGCAATACAACTATTTTACAGCTGGTCTTGATACCTTTTCTTCTCTGAGCCAGAGGAGCTGTTCGATATGCTAGTGTTCATGCTCACCTGGGAAGAACTGCTAGTAGAAGAGATGATCTTGAGTCTTGCGTATACACTCATCTTTCTCCATCGAGGCAGGTTGTCTTGGCAAGGCTATCAGGTACTAACACATATACCATGGGTTTAGAGTATTTGTTATTGTCTTTAGAGTTGCTTTTGGGGCTGTTTTGAATGCTCTATTTCTGTCCATTTTTCCGTGATAGGGAGATAACAAATCATTTCTATCTTGCAAAAAAAAAAGATGGCAACCTCTCCTGAAATGCTATGCTGCTTCTACCCGCCACCTCTTAAGCAATTTCTTGAGATTGTGGTGAACATGAAATTTGATGAGGAGCCTAACTATGCCAAGCTAATATCTTTGTTAGAGGGCTTATTAGGCCCTAATCTGGCTTTAAGGCCAATAAGCACTGATGGTGCTCAAAAGGTAATTTTGGTAATATGAACTTAGGGCTAAATTCTGATTCTGTAGTTCTTTTATTCGGAGGTGTTTTACGCAACTGCTGTTGACATGTTTGTCAGGTTGGTCAAAAACAGGGTAGGTTGAATATTGAGGATGATGATGATGGGCAGCCCAAGAAGAAGGTTCGATTAGGAGTTCCTGCTACACAGTGGATTTCAGTTTACAATGCTAGGCTACCAATGAAACAGAGGTAGGTCTGCATTTTGCTTTTGGTCTCTCTCTCTCTCTCTCACACACACACACACACACACGCAAACACTCAATTAAACACCACCCCTCTGGCGGGCAGAGAAATTAATTGAGTTTCAGCAAGTCCAAATATGCGTTAGAAATTTAAGATTCAGAAGATATATTAATTGAATAATTATAAAAAAAAATTAATAATTGAATAATCAGTTGAAAAGAGAGCTTGGTTTTGACTGGGTATTGGAATCACGTCACTAGCCTAAACTCGGTTGGTTCTCTTTTTGGAAGTTTTGCTAAATTATTAATAAGTCATTCGATATCAGCTACTAAATGTGACATCATATATTAGCATTAGTGAGCAAGAGTCAATCGGCTAGTGCTTCTGCCAAGTGGCCAATTCATGTAGATGAAACAATTCTCTAGAATCCTTGAACGTGAATGGCATAATAATCACATAGTTCAGTATTTCAAGAATTACTTTCTGAACAATTCAATGTTTTTAATTCTTTTGGGTCGATTTACTGATCAAAAAAATAATTTTTGGGTTGAGTTGGGTGATGTGTAGAAAGGTGGTAGATATTTTGGCATATTGGAAGGGGTGGTTTGAAACAAACACACTGAGATATTGTGGAAAGCAATGAACAAGTTTTGAGGATACCCAATGCAACATTGAAGACCTCCGGGCTGTCCTTTTTAATGCAATCTACCATTGGGTGGCAGCCAAACTTTGTCTCTCAAGCTATACTCTCTATGTTCTCTCTCTCACTAGGTGTATTTGTTGGATACCTCCATGTGCTTCGATTATGCCGTCGGTTCTTTTCTTGATCATTAATAAAATAATCTTACAAAAAATGGTATTAGTGTGGCTGAAAAAGGGACTTAAGTCTAACAATTACAATAATTGAGGGACTTGGTTCCAATTTTAGGGACACAAGTGGTGTTTGTGTGGTATTTTCTATTTTATCAAGTCAACATCATTAATAAAACCTTGTTTAATAAAAAGTACTATTTATTAAGTTCTATGGATTTTTTAAAATTAGTCTTTGTAAATCTTATGACTTACTTATAATAGGATAAAATCTAAGAACTTCTTCTTTTATGTTACCCAAAATCTTAGCCCTAGTGCAATCTGCATGAATATTTTATATCTTTAATGTGTGCCTTGGTACTTGTGCCTCCCAACTTGGTTCTGAGATGAACTATTGAGCAGCTGATGAAAGAAAGTGTTGGATGTTCAGCTTTCAAGGTTTGCCCGGTTTATTTAAAAGGAAAGAGAGAACCTTTGGATCTGACTTCAAAGTTTCTGGTGTTTAACCTTTCTGCTATTGGCTTATATGTCCTTTTATCAACATCACTTTATTTGTTCATGAAAGATCGTTGCTTGATGCCAGATTTGATGTAAAATGGCAGTGGGCCTCCTCTCGTCAATAATTTCTAGTTACAACTCCCTATACTTTTTTCTTGAGTTGTAATGTGTACTTTCTTTGTGTGCATGTGTGTTTCTTTTTGTGCAGGGTCTGTAGTCTTCTGCAATTGATGCTCTAAAATGTTTCATGTGGTGTATCAACTCAATCGCATAGAATGGGCGCGCAAAAGCTTGAATTAGACTAGCCTCTTCATATCCACCTATTGAAAAGATGAAGAAGAAGAAGAAGCTTGATTTAGATTTTTTAGATACTAATCTTGAGAGCCAAAAAATCCTATGTTATGGTATGAAGTTTGATTGGCAACACTACCAATCAAAAAAAGTTTGAGCGGCAACACTACCGATAAAAAGTTTTCTCTGAAGATGATTTGGTTCCTTATTACTTCTAGATTTTGCCTCCTGACTCTCTTTCATTCAATAAATTAAACAAAGCTTGGAGAAGGTTAGCTGGTAGCTGTCCAATTGCAGTAGTGTGGAAAATGGTTTCTACTTGCCCCATAGAGTTTATTTGGAGGGAAAGAAAGCAAAAGAAGTTTTGATGGATTGTGGACGGATAATGGAGGAGCTAAAGAATTTCTTTCTCAAAACTATACTGCTTTTGGACAATTTTTATAGACTTCAGTAGGCTTAATTTACATGATTTTTTTGTATATTTTTTTCTTTATAGATAGGTGAATGACTCGTATGTCACGTGTACTTAGATTGTGCCTTTTGCCCTTTTATGAAAGTTCTCTTATTTCTTACCGAAAAAGAAAAAGTTAAGATAAGCCTGATTTTTAATGTGTAAGAGTAGTGTTATAAACAGCCTAAATGGGGGAACAGAAGTGTACAAGAGGGTTCCCCAGACTAAGCTTAAGCCTGATAGGGTCATTAAATTGATTGAGTGAGCACCATACTCTTTCAAATCACGAGGTTATTAACAAAGAAATTCTATTACTCAACAAGGCCAAGGTTATTAATAAAATCACGAGGTACCGTCCTCTTCCAAACAAAAAAAAAAGGCCATGGTTCAACTGTCTGAGATTATGGTACTGAGAATGTAATTGGAACCATATTGAGGAGATGGACTTATAGGGTGCAAGATCTTTGCTGTTGGATTACCTTTGGGGTCACTTGGTCTTTTGGTTTCTGTGATCCCCGGTTTGGTTGAAAAGCCTTAATCACCTCATTATTATTTCCTTGCTGGAAAAGGCTTTGGTGTTAGAAAACATTAACATACCAGTTTTATGTATTTGCTTTGTTGTAAAGAACAGTCATAGGGGATCACAGATTTAGTTGCTTTATGACCTCTGCTCATTTATTACTTATCTTAAAAAAAATGACCACCTCCCTTATTTAATGTTTAGGTACCATTATAATGTAGCTGATGCAAGGCTGGCACAACATGTGGAGAGAGGGATTGCAGATGGCCTGCTTATAAGTTGTGTGGCATCTTGTTCCAACCTCTGGGCACTTATTATGGATGCTGGACCTGGTTTTACAAGCCAAGTTTACGAGCTGTCACCTTTTTTCTTGCACAAGGTGAATTTCAGTGCCATATACACACACATATTATAGTCTCTATTCATCTCAGGGGATATTATCGTGAAATAACAATTAAATTTGATGTTTCAAATCCACAGGAATGGATCATGGAACAATGGGAAAAGAACTACTACATCAGTTCTATTGCTGGTGCCAACAATGGGAGCTCCCTTGTGATTATGTCTAAAGGTTTGTTTACTTTATTAGATATATATACATATATATATATATATATTTTTGTTAAGTAAGAAGAATTTGTTAATCCACATAATTAGACATAGCCCAGTTACACAGAAAGTATACAAGAGGTGAACCTAATTACAAGCCAAGTTCTGTGAAAATTGGCATAAAAGTCATTAAAACTAGTCCCATTCAATACAATGGCCGAAGCCCAAAGTAACAATGTATGAAAGAAAAAGTCCCTAAACCCTCCCATCGAACATTCCCTATTATCAAAGCAGTGACTATTTCTTTCGTTCCAAGTACACCACATTAAACATGGAGGCACCATCTTCCAAATAGCCGCGATTTGATGATTGCGCCGAATTCCTCTCCAACATGACAGTAAGTCAACTAGTCTCCTAGGCATGACCCAGGCAATACCAAGCGTAGAAAAGATCTCATCCCATAAAGCCTTAGATATATATTTTTGATTCAAAAATAGGATTTTATTGATCGTAGGAATAGGCAAAAGCCCAAGTACGCGGGTCATAAACAAGAGTAATGTCTAGGAGTGATGTTCTAGTGATACAAGAAATTCATGAATGGTCTTTCCATTAAAATTTATTACAATCGACCATTGGAAGCAGGTGTTAAAAAAAGTTTCTAACATCCAATGAATGCTCATGATCATCAAAGCTACATGTTCCTCGCTCACCAAAGACCCCACCATAGGCATATTGGTACCATCTTCCAAATTGCGGCAATCTAAGAAGTACCTTGGAGACCTCTTCATGAAGCTAAGAGGTTGATCACCCTTCTTGGCATCATCCAAGCTGACCTCAATGGCAACTGCCGGGAGCTGCTGGGGTGTTGTCATGTCTTGTAATGCTGGCTTCAGTGATCGGGTTGAATTTTGCTTGTTCTATGTACAAACATATTCTGTTCTCAATTCAATTTTTCTGTGTTCCTACAAAAATGTGGTGAAAGTGAGAGACAAGCTTCCCTTTTGTTTTCTTAGTGTTTCTTTGGTTTTTCTTTTTTTTTTTTTTTTTTTTTTTTGGGGGGGGGGGGGGGGGGGTAGCTGATGTAACTTAATAATGGCTTTTAAATGTTAATTTGACTTGTTGGAAATCCATGTTGGAATTTTCATGACGTTACTTTTCACCCTGCTTGACTTTGTGTAAATTTTGTTACCAAATAAATTTGAAACAACTTATGATGATGGACTTGACTGCTTATGTTGAATTCAGCAATGTGACCTAGGGTTGAAACTAGTTGGCAGACAAATCGATCATATTTTCAACATTGTTTCTTCACATTTGAAGACAAATTGGCATGGTTGCTATTCTCCCCCCCGGGTTCTCTGACCTATGCTGTCACTGCTTTGTATAAGGTTGTGGAGCTTGATTTTCTTTATCCAAGTGAGGGCATCCATAGGTGCTGGGACAGTGGTTACCGAATTACATCGACAGCTGCCATATGGGATCAAGCTGCCCTCATTTTGAGTGTGCCTAGGCGCACACCTGGTGATGAAAGGCAAGAGACCTTGCGTACATCCCAATTTCCGAGCACCCATGTTAAGGTAAATGTGTTGGGGAGTATATTCTTCTGGGATGAGATTATTTCTATGAGGTGCAGATATAGGTTCATTGTACCTTTTCTGAGATGTGATATACTAAACTTTTTGTCTGTGCTTCTGGTTTATGTGCAGGAAAAGTGGCAAAAGAATCTCTATCTTGCTTGTTTGTGTTATGGGCGGACGGTATCTTGATTCTTTTGTAATTGCAAGGAATTTCTAGGTCAAAGGAAAGTGAAATTTTGGTGTTCCTCTTTCCCTATCATTTATGTAGGATTTCATGTCGATTGTAAAAAACGATTGAGGAGCTTAGCTGCGGCTACAGCCGAGACGTGTGCTCCTATGTATGATAAATCGGTATTAAAGCTGCACGTTTGCCTTTCATTTTACCTCCTTGTACGAGTTTGTAAGAAAAAAATATTTCGTGGCCCACCATTTTTGCTTTTTCTTGTTTCAGATGTTTCTTTTAGAAAGTAGGAAGACTGACTTTAGAGCAGTGTCAAGTTACTCGTGGTGTTGACATCATATCATTATGTCCTTAATCAAATGATGAAACTATGGTTCTGCTAACACAATTCTATCTTGACAAAATGCTCATATTAAGGGTATGTATGTCTATTCGTGTAGGGATGCTAGTAGTTAACCTTTATTTCCCTATTACAGACGAAGATGATGATTTTCTCCATTTTGCACGTCATCGATTGCGTATTACATTAACTGACAAAGTTAGCAGTCAAGAACCTTCTTTTGATTGTTACTTGGATCAGTAGTAGTAAAGGCTCAATTTGGAGTAAGGAGATAATAATACTAAGCCCAAATCAATTCAAAGTTTGGCATGCATGCATGCATTTCCTAGGGTGCAAGTGCATGTGGAGTCAAAGTAAGTCCAATTGTGAAGCTTGAGTGAGTGGCAAAAGTGAAGTTTAGTGTTTTAAATACATCTTATAGTCAAATGGGAGTGATTTCAAGTATCTATTGATCTCTTGATATCGATGATCGTGTATGTTCAGTAAGTTTGACATTTTTTGATAATAATTCTGGTTCAAACCTCTTGACAATTTGATATCAAGGACTTCCTTAAATTGGCTTCATTTGAATTTAAAAAATTGACTTCATTTGAATTTAAAGATGAGATGAGATAGTTTTAGAGGAAAGATAAAAGTTAAATAAAATATTATTAACATTTGTTTTTAAAATTTGAATAAGTTAAATTGAGATTTAAAAAAATTAAATTGTTTATTATATTTTATGTGGAAATTTAAGAAAGTTGTAATGATGAGATAAGATGAGGTGAGATCACCTCTCAATCCAAATGAGATAAATATGTCTGAAACCATTCAGATATAAGATTTTTTAGAACTATATGCAGAATTGGAATCTGATTGATAGGAAAATTAAACAGTTCATATACATGATGATTTCTCAATCTCTCTCAAAAAAAAAAAAAAAAATACAATCTCTTATATAATAATATATTTTGGCTCCCTTAATTAACTTATTACTCCTGGTGCTAGGCAAGTTGAAACAAACCAATTGGAAATTCGACTCCTAACTTGTAAACAAAATGGTTAACATCTTCTATTCCCAAAGAAACAATACCAAAGCCAGTACTCAAAACACAAAAAAGTAACTTTTATAAAGGACTCCTGTTGAATCGAATCTTCATTTCGCATCATGCTGCACTTCCATGTCAAGTATTGTCCCACGTTTTGGCAGCTGAAGTTTCCGTGATGATCACTTCCATGTACATAACATTTAACCATATTTTTCATATTAAAAATAGATAGAAGCCGAAATGACTAAATACTGCAAGTTTTATAGTAAGTTTAAGATGAAGCACAAAGGTAGCATAACGTACCTAAACATGACAAAGAAGAAAACCTGGTTCAGTGATTGTCTGCATTTCCTTAATCAATATGAGATTTCATTATCACTTCGACATCGTCAATGGAATTGAGAGATTTCAGGTACAAAATGGTGATCATCTTCTATTCCCAAAATAAACAATGCCAAGCCATTACTCAAAAGGACTAAGCATTAAAGAGGTATTCCTGATTAATCGAATCTTCCTTTCTCGTTTTCCAATGCTAAATTAATAAAATTGACGAAGGAATCTAAATCTGATCCCAAACCAAGAGCACCATCATCCGGACATACTAAATGCAATCCCCATTCTTTCACTTCTACTTTTATGGAAGTATGACCGTGGAACTGCTCAAATTTTGCTGCAGTGGAAATCTTCCGTTTATCCAGACTCTTCAATTCCCTGCTATCCAAATTTTCCGGATCCCATAAATACTGACATAATACAATTGGCTTATCCAAAATGACGTCCGTGGAAAGTGCAAACAAAAATTTGCAAAAATGATTTTCTGGAGTATCGTCATCCAACCAAATTGGAAACGTCACCATTTCATTTCTGGATAAATTAACCGGAGTAATTGAATGGAATTGACAAACAATAAAGATAGCAATCCCCATCACCGACATCGTATCACCATCTGACTCTATATCACCATCCGACTCTATCTTTAGAGAGGAGCCATTACACATGTCAAAAAAAGGAGAGGAGCCATTACTTTTATTGTGGACCCACTCCGGGATTCTAGATCCCAATGAACACCTTTGTATCGACACCCGTAAGGCCTGCACAAAAAGAGATGTTAATTGCCGCACAAACTAAGCTATTTTTGTTTTGGTGGATGTCGACTTCATGTTTTGTTTATGTCAATAGCACCCTACGTATATTTACGTGTGTTCTTTTCTAAATTGAAGAAGAGAGAGAGATAGAGAGACTCACGTCATAGTCACAATGAATATCTGACTCTGTATCACCATCCGACTCTGTATCACCATCCGACTCTATCTTTAGAGAGGAGCCATTACACATGTCAAAAAAAAGAGAGGAGCCATTACTTTTATTGTGGACCCACTCCGGGATTCTAGATCCCAATGAACACCTTTGTATCGACACCCGTAAGGCCTGCACAAAAAGAGATGTTAATTGCCGCACAAACTAAGCTATTTTTGTTTTGGTGGATGTCGACTTCATGTTTTGTTTATGTCAATAGCACCCTACGTATATTTACGTGTGTTCTTTTCTAAATTGAAGAAGAGAGAGAGATAGAGAGACTCACATCATAGTCACAATGAATTTGCACCGAAAACTTTTCTTCTGTCTCATATTCTACAGGTGATCCGATATCATGATTGGTGGGATATGAGCTTTGTTTCGGCAAAGAGCAGTCATTATTGAACATAACCAAGTCTCTTGATTCACGTGGCATCCTCTTTCCTCCTTCGAGTTCAAAGCAACGGATGCTCTTGGGGATTAGATTGATAGATGGTATTTGTGATATAGAAGTTTCATATGCCTTAAATTCCTTCAAACATTCCAACTTACTCAGTTCTGGCAATTTCTCTAATCTTGGCCAACCATCCAACCAGAGACTTTCAAGAGATGAAAAACTATAAATAACATTCGGAAAAATTGAGACTTCCGATGATGGTAAACTCAAGTTCTCTAGAGATCTAGATATCATATCTCCCAGAGTAGTCGGGAAATACTCAAGTCTTGGACATCCGTTTAAACTCAAATGTTTTAGTCCTCTGAGAAATTTGATGGATGGATGGACATTACACAAGTTCTTACAATCTGAAAAATATATGTTCTCAAGATTTGGAGCTTGACTCAAATTTGGTGTTTCAATCAATTCATCAGATTCACTCACATCTAAATATTTCAATTTGTCTAAAACCTGTTATAAACAAACAAGTAGTTATAGATTAGATTAAAATATGAATATATTAACTTATTTAAAAAATATATGAAGGGAGATTATTAAGAAGTTCAATACGTATTTATTTATACGAGTGAAAAACTTACCACCAACGTCGTCCCCTTCCATAATTGTTTGATTTTGGTGCCAGACATTTGTAATTCTTGTAATCGTCTGAGAGTTCCGATGGATGGATGGACCTCACGCAAGCTATTACACCCTGTCAGGTTTATTTTCTCAAGGTTTGGGACTCCACTCAAATTTGGCATTTTAACCAAACTATGAGAAAAACTCAGATCTATGCTCTTCAAATTGTCTAAAACCTGTTATAAACAAACAAGTAGTTAGTTGGACCAGTAGTATTTCTAACCTCTTTCCATTGTATATATTGAAATAAGTTTAGCATTTTGATTTAGATTCAATACTTAATGATTTTGTTTGTTTAAAATAACGCAAGTTACAATTTTAGACACTCTGTATTTCTTTTGTTTAATATATTTATATGAATATCTTTATATTATTATAATGATATATTGTTCTTGACATATCAAATACTTTTTTAATAAATTCTTTTAAACATATTTTATTTTTATTATAAATCTTCCTATCAGATTATTATATATTATAAAAAAAATTATATAAAAATAGAACAAAAAATATTTTATATATATTGTTCAAGTTTTGTTTGTCCCTAAAGTACTAAATTTCTGGCTCCACCACTGAAAATATGAATATATTAATTAACTTATTTGAAAAAAGACAGAAAGAGAGATTACTATGAAAAATACGTATTTAGAAGAGTGAGAAACTTACCATCAATCCCTCCCACAGTCGTTCGAAGCGGCTGTGATGCATTCTTAGTATAATAAGACCTTTTGGCCGGAAACCGTCCGGCCAGGATGTCGAAGGACAACTCTCCCAGTCTAGTAATTGCAACTTATCGCTTGGCACGTCTTGTAAAGGATCTCCATCCCACTTTATATATGCGCTTGGCATGCATTCTAAAGGATATCCAGGCCAGTTTATATATGATGGAGAAAGACAGAAATAAAGAAATCTCAAATTTTTCATCTCTGAGAATGCTTTGGCTTTAATATTGAATGCTTTGGCTTTAATATTGAATGGTTTCGCTCGTCCAGCAAGATCATAGAGGCATATGACTTCAATTGCTTTAGTTCCCTAGTAACCAAGAAGAGCGGATTAGCAAGAATTAGGATGAAAATATACCTTTTTATATTAATCTCTACACTAATCAACTTACAGAATCGTTCTCCAGCACGTGAAGGACATCCTCCTTACAACACAGCCTACTACGTCGTCCAGGTTCTACAGGATCTTCGCGAAGAACTATTTCCTGGCCCACTTTTGCTAGCAAATCATGCATCTTCAAGTACCCTTTATCATAAACTATTTCCCGGCCCATTTTTGCTAGCAAATCATGCATGTTCAAGTACCCTTTATCATAATCTGATTTGCTTAGGAGGCACTTGTCGGCGAGAACCTCAAAGTCGATGGCCGGATATATTTCCTTCAAATCGTTGCGGTTAAAAGGCCATATCAAAAATAAACATGCCAGATCCAAAAACAATTTTTTCTGCGATTCCTCCAGCCAATCACAACTTTTTTTAAGAGTATCAAAAATTTCTTTTTTAGGATTTGCTTCTAGTTCATCCCTAGCACTTTTCCATGAATCTAATGTTCTCCCAACTAAGAAGGAACCCAAAACTTTAAGAGCTAAAGGAAGGCCTCCAGTATATTTCACAAAATCCATAGATAGATACTTGTAATTATCTGGAGGATGGTTTTTGTTGAAGGCTGACCAACTAAATAGCTGCAAAGCATCGGCGGTTCCAAGCAGCTCAACGTTATAGATATCATTCACACCATGTGTTATCAACAGATGACTATCTCTGCATGTTATAATCACCCTACTCCCTGGACCAAACCATTGCCGATCCCCTGCTAATGCCGACAGTAGCTTTTCACAATCCACATCATCAAGGATGATAAGAACCTTTTTATACCGCAACCTGTTTCTCATCAACTTGATTCCGTCGCGATCATCCCATACATCTATTTCTTTTGGCATGATCTTAGAAAGAAGTTTTTTTTGTAAAGAAGCTAGATCAGGAGCAGTAGTAGATCTTTCTCTAGTACAAGAAATAAAGCTGCATCCTTCGAATCGACAAGAAAATCTATCATAAATTATTTCCACCAGCGTTGTTTTACCAACGCCACCCATCCCATGTATTCCAATGAAGCGAACATCATTCGATTCCATATGCAATAAGCTGATCATTTCCTTTACACGGGAGTTTATTCCAACAATTTTCTGGTTATCATGAATTAGACTATTTGGCATTGTATAATTGTAGAATATCATTTCACTGATTTGTTGTATAATTGTTGACTCGTACCTGTAATTTGATAAAACAATTAATATAGACGAAAGCTGAATAGGCACGAACGGACAAACAAAAAAAAACTCTTTTAACTTATAATTAGAATATTTAGCATCGTTTTGTAGAAAAATTATAAATGTCATGAGTAGCTAGATAGATAGTCGTTAATAACAACACTAACACTAACAATAACCGCAAAAGTACTAGCTAGTCGTTACCTGTCCCCATTTATGTGCTCTCCCTTAATATAACCGACTTTTGTGCAAGCATTTCTCCAAGTATTACTCTCTTCGATGTCTACCATGGGATCTTTTTCATGTGCGGCGAAAGCTTCTGCAAAAGTCCCTCTTTGTTTTCTTACATGGGAAGGATCCACATGGTAGAAAATAGGAATAATTGTGAGATCCTTCTTTTCCTCCCATTCAACGATCTCGGCAAGTTCCCTGAGGCACCATTTCGAAAAAGCATAATTTTTTGAAAAAATGACAATGGCGTATCGGGATTCTTGAATTGCTTGCATAAGCTCTTGAGAAATGTATGTTCCTCGCTCGAGTGATTCGTCATCCCTAAAGACGAGAATACCTTTCCCTTTTAAATAGGAATATAGATGATCCGTAAAACTTCTGCGAGTGTCTTCGCCACAGAAACTAAGGAAAACATCATGTTTCCATCGAGCCGTCGAGGAAGAAGGTAAGGAAGAGGTTTCATTTTCTTCCGAACAAGATGAATTGTCTCTTTTTCTTTTCTTAGTATTCTCGGAATTAGTAGATGAAGAGTGTCTTTGAGTGGCCATGATTCCTAGAGTGGCGATTCCTAGAGTGGCGATGATTTGGCCCATGAATGCAATGCGAGAGATTTAGAAGCTTAATTGTGGAAGGTGGGAATATTGGTAATTTGCGGGCTTAGACAATGAGAACAATGAAGATATCCTGAGTTGATCTATATGTATATATAATAGAAGCTAGCCATGGAGTACTAGTACTACTGGTCGAACTGAGCAGGAAAGTTCCAGGAAGATGCAGCATCAACTTTCGATTATGAAATGCATTATTGATTACAAGCGCGTATGTACGTAATTTCCAGGTGGGCTTCCACCTACTTTTGAACTTTTTGACTAAAACACGCATAATCATGGAGAGGAAGATTAAAATCAAATGCAATTTCTTTGAATGATACGAGAAGGTTCTATAACTCTTCCTGCATTTGATTAAAATGCGTACTTTGGGCCTATGAATACATACGAAGGTATTTCGCAACTTCCCGCAATTCATTAAAAGCCCATATTGACTGACTCGGCTACATTTTTCAAAGGAAGAAGAAATTTAGCTACTTAATTTTTTTGATTGACTAACCAACTTTGTTACCAACTTGTCGACCTTCCTATGTGACTGTCTTTTTACGGAGAGAAAACTTCCTGCCGACACTTTCTAAATCTACTTTATTTTCTTTCTCATAAAAAAAAAAAAAAACTTACGTTTTAAATAATGCAGTTCTTTTTAAATCGGTTTGGATAGTGGATTAAGTTGAAATTAGTTGAAATAAAAGTTTAAAATATTATTTTTTAATATTATTTTTATTATTATTTTAGAATTTGAAAAAATTTTATTGAGATTTGAAAAAGTTGAATTATTTATTATATTTTATGTTAAAAGTTAAAAAAATTATAATAATTAAATGAGATAAATTAAGTTGAGTTGGACTAACCCAAACACAGCCTAAAGTCTCTTGCCTATTTAAAATATGGATAATGCTAGGAAACTGTTAAATGCATATTTTCAGGGTGGCTTGGGTTCCACCACTTTATAACTTTTTGACTAAAACAGGAATAATGAAGATATTCTTATCTGTAAAGAATATGCGACAGCATATTTGCCGGGTGGCTTCCACCCACTTTAGAACTTTTTGACTAATGAAGATATTCTTATCTGTAAAGAATATGAGAAAGCTAATCCTACCGATCGAGGATGTATATTCTGAGGATGGATTTCGATAATTTTTTTAAAAAAAAGTTATTTTTTAATTAATAATTAAGAAAATAATTTTTAATAATATTGTGAATTTTTTAAAAATATTTAAAGATATAAAAAATAATTAAAAAAATATAAAAAAGACCAATTGATCTTGTCAGGATCGCCATTCCATCTTCAAGGGAATCAGGAATAATCATGCCATACAACTAATACTGTTAAATTAGATTTTCAACGTAAAAACTGAGTGTGAGTACCTTCAGCGTCTATATTTATCCAAGTCTAACCACAAGTCGCTCATTCATGTTCTCCTTAATTTCCTAGTCATGATCCAGAAAAAGATCAATGCGTAAAAGAAATAATTTCCTGAATGACACGATAAGGTAATTTAAATTTTTCTGCAATTCATTAACACGTAGGTACATAGTGCCTATGAATGTATACGAAGTTTTTGTGCAACTTCGCTCGTTTTGTTTTTAATAGGATGATGTCAAAAACATAAATTAATTTGATAAAATTGTTAACTGACTTGGCTACATTTTTTAGAGGATGATCGAAGAAATTCATTTGCTAGTGATTGCAAATTAGTAGCTACTTTATTTTTCAATCATGATTAGAATCAACTTTTCTTACCGACATTGTGGACTTGCTTATGGAATAGTTTGGACAGTAAGTTAAGATGAGATAAATTAAAATGAAAGTTAAAACTTGAATAAAGTTAATAATTATAAACCAAATGCATAATGTACAATATGAACAAAATAAGAAGTAGTAGTAAATATAAAAAGTAAAGATAAAATAAAAGCAAACTCAATATTTTAACGAGGTTCAGCCCCACTACCTACTTTCTCGCATCAAGCTACCTCTTGAGAATTTTCAAATTTACAATTCAATATTCTTCAAGTGGAGATAGAAACCTATTACACAATTGAGCAGTACCGCTACAAAGAATCCGTTTAGAACACTCTCTACACTTACAACCACCTTACACGTAGTGATTCAACTATTATCTATGTAAAACGCATTTTATATGCATAGGGTTTATGTTGAGGATACTTTGCCTTAATCTAAGGCTTGCCATATGTGACATAACTTACCCTTAATTCTAGGAGATTTTTTTGTATATACTTTCCATTTATTTGTCCTCTAATTGATATGTAATTATTTCTATTTCATACAATTTATAATTAAATATAAATGGAAAATACTCTACATTTTTTAATAAGTGAAATAAGAACAATACATCACAAAATATATATATATATATATATATCAAAATGAATAAATGTTAAGGCTTAATGTTTAGAGATGAGAAATTGAAAGTTTTGAATGAATATTATAAAGCTTGCAATTGATGTGTGTATGATCTTGTTGTGAATTTGAAGATTTCAATTGATCTATTTATAGGTATATGAGACTTCATTTTCAAATTTAAAAAGATTCACATCCACTCACTTTTCAAAATTTTCAAATAAAAGTTCATCTTTTTTGCAATTATCAAAGGCAACATCATTTACTTTTGAAAATTTTCAAACAAAATCATCTACGTTTTGCATATATCAAAAAGAGTATCAATCACTTTTGAAAATTTTCAAACTTATCATGCACATGTGGTGAGAGATTACAATCAATCATTTTTCAAATTTAAAAAATTTAAACTTTTAATTAGGTCATGCATATGTGAAAAATGCAATTTGGTGGTTTATAAGAAAAGATTAATTTTGAGCATTAATCCAATTTTGAATTTTTCAAGAGATGCACAAAATTACTCTAAGAGTTTTGTTTGTGAATTTGTTTTATTTCTTGCTCACGCTTGGTTTGTTGATGTGTTTGACTCAATTGTGTAGATAATTTGAGATTTGTGCTTGGCTCCATTGTATAAACAACTTGACATTGTGACTCATTTATACTACTTGAATTCATTTGTTATCTTTAAAATACATATGTAGATATATAATTATATAAAACTTAAAACATTGGATTCAACATTATTATTATTTTGGGATTTGAAAAAGTTAAATTGTTTATTATATTTTGTGTGGAAATTTAAAAAATATTATAATGATTAGATGAAATGAGATGAAATACTTCTTATATCCAAATTGATCCGTCTTTAGGTAGAGAAAACTTCCCTCATGCCACTTTTTAAACCTGTGTTTTAAATAGTACATTATTTTTTAGAGTAATGTTACTCATCATTTATATTCTTATCATTCTATCATGTGGCATTAGATGATTAGAAACTATTTATTATATTTCACTTGTAAACCTATCATCTAATATCATGATTATGGGATGATGAGATAATAATGAGATAATAAATGATGAATAGATTGTTTTCATCTTTTTTATAAATTAAGTCTCTTGTCTACCCATGTCTTGATAATTGATAATAGAATCCATACGTTTTGCCTAAATAAAATTAGTTGGCGTTAACGCCATGTTATTAAAAATTCGTTCTTACATAAAATAATTTTAGTAGTATTGTATTTTATGATAAGATGATAAGACAAAATATATATATATTTTCTTTCAATTTTTGGTTTTTGGTATATTTTTGTTTTATGTTATATTATAAGAGTTATAATTTTGTGGAAAAGCCATATCAATAGGAAAGAATAGACAAAGTTCAATTTCATTTAGCGCTCAATTATAAGTGTTCATGTATTGAAATTGGGCTTAGAGTCATAATTGCGTGGAAAAACTTATTTTTCTTCTTTGGCCAATTGAAAGGCCTCTAACTCATCTTAATTTATCTCATCTAATTATTACATTTTTTTTTGAATTTCCACATAAAATATAATAAAAATTTCAAAATTTTCAAATTTTAAAATAATAATAATATTAAAAAAATAATATTTAAACAATATTTTATTCAATTTTCAATATCCTATCTCATCTCAACTCACTATCCATTTCTCACCTGAGTCATAATTGCATTAGGATTAAGATCTTAAGAAAAAAACTTCTTCTTCCTTTCTGACCAATTGAAATCCTAGAATATCAATATGAAAGAATAGACAAAGTTTAGTTAGATTTAGCGCTCAATTATAAGAGTTCATGTATTAAGATTAGGCTTAGGTCATAATTGCGTTAGGATTAGGATCTTAAGGAAAAACTTCTTTTTCTTCTTTAGCCAACTGAAAGGCCCCCAACTCATTTCATTTAATTATTAAAATTTTTTAAAATTTTCACACAAAATATAATAAATAATTAAGCTTTTTCAAATTTTAAATAATAATAATATTATAAAATTATTTTCTAATAATATTTTATTCAATTTTTAACTTTCATCTCAATTCACTATCCAAACCTTACCTGTGTCATAATTGTGTTAGGATTAGGATCTTAAGGAAAAGCTTCTTTTTCCTCTTTGACCAATTGAAATCCTAGAATATTGCCCAATGCGAGCACAAATTATGTCAGGATATATTCATTCGATTAACCATATTAATATTCTTTCTAGAGAGAACAAAGAATTTCTCTTTCTTAAAAGAGGATGGAGCCTTGGCTCCCATTTTCAACTCCGTTCATTTTCCAATATCTGTTTGTGTATAAATTTTTTAGTTAGTGGTTTTTTTCCCTCTTTCTACGAACTACATTTTGGTCAGATCTATTGCACTCCAACTACTGACCACATGCACGTGCCCACCATGCAACCCCACAGTTGCCGATCAATCGGGAAATCTTGGCATGTGAGAAGCACAAGGGTCTTGTTTCGTGCCACTACGACAAAGTGTGTTCGCTGGCTACACGTGCCATACAAGTATATTCACAACCTCCAGACCTGACCCACCCCACCTCACATTCACCGACGTGTGGTCCCCACCCGCTGCTACAGACAAGCATGAAGAAACTCGGTCCGCTGCAATCTAGCCCATACGATGCCGGTCTCCTTACTATGTTTTTGCTTTCCATACTATTTTCCAACCGTTTAATAGTGTATTTTTAGCATTTTCCTTGTAAGAGCACTTTGGAATGGCAACCAACATGTCAAACATTTGTCGTTATATGTCTCAAAATTTAAATAGAATGGGCGATTTATATAAGAGTAATGTTACATACAGTCATGAAGTGCGCAAGTGCATTTGTTTTGAAAAAGAGTGGAGTCCACAAAAAATTTTTTTTTTTTCATATGAATCTTATATTTTTTTAAGTGATTGAGCAGCGCGTCATACTCACGATTACAATTATCATTTCTTTTTATTATAATATATTAATGACTTTCGGTGAACATACGAGGACCAAAAGTTCATTGCACAAAAACAGAGAAAAAAAGCCTTTGTGGATTTTTACAGATCCATAACCAAATATAAAAAGGGTAGTGCTGCATCTATGGATATTGGGTCTCGATTTTGGATGCCAAGATGTGTAATTTTTTTTTCATGCATTTTAAAAAAAAAAATTTACAACATTATTAAAAACTATTTTGTAATCATTAAATAAAAAAAAAATACAATCGAGATCCATTGTCAAGTTCTATAGCATTTTCCATATAAAAATGAATCGGGGTTTAAATGAAATCAATAACTAGTTGGTTTTTACTTTTTCAAAGTTTGGGAACACAGTTTCAAAATTTCAGACCATAGTTTTTCAATTTTACAATATCAATATTTGATAATCATATCTCTAGCTATTAGGTATTTTTACAAATCTCTAATTAGAAACCTAGCAAGAGGATCGACATGTAGTATACTAATTCCATGTTTGTTTTTAATTGCGTGAGGTGTAGCATTAATATGCCACATCAATACTTTAAGAAAGTTTAAAAATATTGGTGCCATGTTAGCTTCAATATTGAGCATATTGATTTGCTTTCTTGTCAACTAGGGGAAAAGTATTTTGATTAAATGGTAAGAATTTGTAAGTAAACAATAAGCATTAAGGGTGGCCAGTGGGGGCTCTGCACCCTGCTACCCCAACCTCGCATTGTGGGAGTGGGCAATCTTGTCCGCACATTGGGGGCCAGGGCCCCGCTCTGCAGGGAGAAAGCCCAAGAGGGGTGGGGGGCCGGTGTGCAACTGCAATACAATACAAGAGTCCCACGTTATATTGCCTTGATTTCCTATATAAATGTTGCATATTAACTTACACATTATATATACTAACATCTCATCTCACCTCATTATTTAAACCGTGCCTAAAAGTGTAGGCTCATTTGTTTTTACAAATGAGATGAATTGATATGAAAATTAAAAATTGAATAAAATATTGTTAAAATATATTTTTTTAATATTATTTTTGTTTTGAGATTAAAAAAAGTTGAATTGTTTATTTTATTTTGTGTAGAAATTTAAAAAAATTATAATAATCAGATGAACTGAAATGAATTAAAATGAAAAGTTTGTGAAAACATACTAGCTAAGATTGTTAACGGTAATATTGCTAATGTGCGACAATGAGAAGAACAGTGGAGATCATGAGTTCTATACAGAAGCTAGCCATCGAGTACTAGTGGTCGACATGAGGAAACTTCCAAGTCTTTGCGGTCAACTCAAAAGTCTTTTTATTATTTTAGTCGTCGTTATTTATGCAAAGCCTAACAAACTAACACGCGTAGGCAAGTCCCACTTTATTTCCATGATATGATCACTAGCTTTATGACTAAGTGTGTTAAAGTTGATTCTTGGATCTGCAATGGCTTCAGTAATATGAATGTGATTGATATTTTAGTAATCTTAGAAGTTTGATATTGTCTATGTGTAAATTATTAGCATCAGAATTACCGTCATAGCCATGATATTGTAGTGATAGACATCTTAGCTAGCTAGCTGTCATTTTATTCAAAGAATTATCATGCACACAAGGGCCAAATAATGTGCTGTATTCATTTCTCATAACACCTTAATTAATGAGATTGGATTATGCAAATGTAGTATTAAATTTGAGGCATTCAGTTGGTATAATATGGATGATACTTGTTTTGTTGGTGCACGTAAAATGATTCAGAACACGTTTAAATGGATGTTCTGTTGGATTGAGTACACTTATGATCACATTATTTTTAGTCAAAATCAATGAGTTGTAGCAACAAAATCTGTAGTTATAAAAAATATAAATAAATAAACACAAGTAAAAGAGGGTGTTTTATATGCAATTCCAAATAATGATGGTACCAATATGTGGGAAAAGGATCAAAACTATTCTATTTTATACCCATTGTTTTGGACGTCATGTCCCACTACCATCAATGCAACCGTTCATCTGCATGATGTAAAGAGAACTCGGCGTAATTCCCTTGGAAATATTCTGATATTTAAATCAGTATCACACAAATGATTTAAAATTTAAAGATAGATCACTTTCAAGGAATATTTATATAGATTTTTAGTTTAAATCAGATTGAATCACCCCATGATGCTTATCTTGTACAGTGTTTACTGGGGAAGGTTCAGCATGCGCAGCTCCGCTTTTAGTAACTTGTTGACTACTACATCTGAATTTAATGATCATTTTACTGCCCCACATCTTTAGTCCTACAAGAGCTGAGAAGAACAGAAATGAAGAGACCTGAGCTGGAAAGTTCCGAGTAGATCATGCAACAATATCATGATCTGTCCAGTCAAAATTGTCAGGCCATCAAAAGTCTGTATTATTGTAGTCACCAAAAGTCTGAATTCCAATTTCCACATGCAACCACTCTGAATTGACTCACTCTGTGATTAGCGCTTGGAAGCCACCTCGTAATTACGTACGTACGCGCTACGCGGTTTTGGTGGGGATGGGGACGTGGACAAATATATTTTTATTGAAGCATACACCAAGGATGCGGACGAGGAAAAATATCTGTAATTAACAATCAATGACAAACGTACGCATGCTTTCCTAATTGACTCCCATATCCAATATAATGGGCTTGCTCACAACTAGGGCCAGTTGCCCTATTCATATTGGGCATTAGCCCACGGCCCAATCTGAAATTTAGATTGGCCCACTCTTGTTTAAAAATACTAATGTAAAAAAATAATTCAAAAAATCTAAAATAATGTAAAATTAAAAAACTAAAATTTAAATACAATGACTACATCAAACTACAAATCGCAAATAATAAAATTAAATTTAAAACTACAAATCACAATAAATTTAAATTTACAACATCAAAATATTAATATAAAATAGCCACAATGGCACAATCTCCCGCATCAGTCTTAAGTCTTGACAGTCTATACTCCATGCATTTGAGTTGATGGCTCGATAGTGATTTCTAATTTTCCTATATGAATTTTTATTGATCAGATGCATTATCTTTTTCTTTTTCTTATAATAGGTAGTATAATAATGCACTATAGATTTAGGTACTGTACTATCATGACAACAAAGTGAAATAGAAAAAGAAATAAAATCTTAATATTACAAATAGTAATCATGACCTTACCTCCACATCTAACTGTGACGAGTTTTACATTATAGTCTAGGTAATTTTTTGTCCTCAGATCTTACTACTATTCACAAAATTCATATCTCATCTCAATTTCCAAACATCTTCTAAACCGATATATGTGACTGCAGCTTCCTCTACCCAAGTTCTAGTATTTGGATAGAGGATAATTAATGATAAAAAAAAAATAAGAATAAATAAGTGAATCTAAATATAAACCATTTAAAACCATATTTCACAAGTAATAGCACTCATTAATTCCTTGTCTTCCACAATGTAAATGGTAAATTACTCATTTACTCATTAAGTGGTGTCACTTGAGCACCATGGTTTGTTTTTACCGGAATAGAGATTCTCAGTCAGCTGCAACTCCTCTTTCTTTGCAACCCCCACTTTTTCCACTAATTTACCTTCATTGAGGATCATAGAGGTTGGCAACTACTATGCATCCCATTCCTCTGCAATAACTTTTAGATTCATCGAATCTCAATTCAGCCACCTTAACCTACAGGTACATGTTGGAGGGCATTTTCTTAGTGAACTCTCTCAGATGTAAATAATAAAAAAGAACAAAGCATTGTACCTTGACTATAAGGTGTTGTTTGGTCTTCCTACTGTACTGATGTTGTGAATAAAAAATAACTCCCACAGCAGATATAATCGGCAAATGCAAATCACCACAGCCAACTTGCCTAGCTCACACGGCTATAAAGAGCTTCCAATACTTAGATTACAACCAATGCATAATCAGAGGGCAGCTCACAATATCTATGTATTAAATGTACCTAGCAATTACCAGCTTCTAGCATGCACAACAAACTTCAAAATGGCTTGAGAAAATAAAATGAATCGACATTTCATTGAACATGGAACTTGGCGTTTACCCTCTGCGGAGATTTTTTTTGAAGGAATGCAACAAAAGGGCTGTCTTGAAAATCTATTTAGAAACTATTGGCTATAAGATCTGTCCCATTTTGCTTCCTTCTCAACCCATCTAAGTATTGATACCGTTACATTGATAAAGCATGAACTTTTTTCACGAGACTTATTTTACTCAGCAGCCCTACACATAGATGAATTTAACATCCATACATCCACCACACAAAATTTGGAATAATAGATATAATCTTACACAAACAGTTAGAACATTAATATATACATACAAAAAAAGGATGATAACAATACAAATTTATATCTTCTCATCCTCAGTTCAATGAATCCATTAAATTACTTTGATAACGTTTATCAATCTCCATTGTTCAAAAGCAGGAAAAAAAGTAAAAAAAGAAAAACAGATATACAAAAACTAGGAGGCAGAAAAATTCATTGCTGATCTTTAAACCCTGACTTAAGTTGTTTAAAAAATCGAAACAGATCCAAGGAAATAGCATTTTTTACGAAACATGTAGAGTTGATGCTTGCATCATCACATATAACGGATCAAAAATAAATAAATAAATCAAGAAAATATCACTCAACAGGTTTTATCTGAAAGGAACAATATATACCTTCAAGATTGTGATAGTTTTTTAAAATTACAATTCAAGAAGATGGGAAATAAGGAAAAGGGCTCCTCATCATGAAGTAAAAAAAAAAGAAATCAATGCTAGACTTACAAAAGCCCTAACACGTAACTATTCATTCCCTTTATGTTCTGTTTTTTTCAGTTCTTATTCAAAAGAGAGACAAACAATGGTCATTCAAATAAGGCCAGTCAAACACACAAACGCATGGGAATAATGAATTACCAAAAAAAAGTTATTATCAATTTACTATTTTTCTTTCTCTCCCTTCTCTTTACATAAACCTCATCTCTTAGTTTGTCACAAAATCAAAAGCACTTTCATCAACCGTTACTCTTGCCTACCTTAAAGCATCATTAATTCAGTTTCTCTCCTACTGCTTTGTTCATAACTTTCATTTCCAATTCTAAAAATCCTTAACAACATCGTTTTCATACCAACGGCAACATTTATTTTTTATTCAAATTTCTTGCCAAACATCCTTATTAAGATCAGGTTTAGCTTTGCAAGGAGAACGTGTTTTTTGAGAAATGGATCCACAAGACAGGAAAATAGAGCTGAAATGGATCCACAACGTATCACTCAATCAGAATTACCATCATAGTCATGATATTGTAGTGATGTGCATCCTAGCTAGCTAGCTAGCTGTCATTTTATTCAAAGAATTATTATGCACACGGGCTAAATAATGTGCTGTATTCATTTCCCATATCGCTTTAATTAACGAGATTGGATTATGCAAACGTAGTATTAAATTTGAAGCATTCATTATAATGTGGATGATACTTGTTTTGTTGGTGCACGTAAAATGGTTCAGAACACTTTTAAATGGATGTACTGATGGATTGAGTGCACTTATGATCACATTATCTTTAGTCAAAATCAATGAGTTGTAGCAACAAAATCCGTGGGTATAAAAAATATAAATAAATAAACCAAAGTAAAAGAGGGTGTTTTCTATGCAATTCCAAATAATGATGGTACCAATATGTGGGAAAAGGATCAAAACTATTCTATTTTCTACCCATTAGTACCGACGGCAATAAGGGGTACGTATATTTAAATGCCTCTATGGCTGAAAGACAAGGCAGTGATTAAATGCCTCGTATGAATTCTTTTGTACTCTTGTAGAAAGAAAATGTAGCCAAGTCAGTTAACAGGCATCAAATAATTGCATTATTATTATTATTATTATAATTTCAGATCACTATCTTCGATCCATGCCAAAATTGTAAATTAGTTTGGTAAAGGCTATTTACAAATCAATATAAAAATCAAAGCTTCCCCATCACAGGTTCGAAACCTGTTGACTGACTTGTGGGAATTCATATGCATTTAATGATTAATGCCTAGTCTTAATTCTGCCGATCGAAGAGGTAAGCATGTTGCCTAGACTAGTTGAAATTAAATGTGTGTGTGTCAGAACAATGCCCATAGGTGAAAGATATGCAGGGTGCCCAAATTGAATTCCATCTGTCCTTCAGAGTACGTAATGCCATCAAATGTTATGCCTTTTGAGTCTTGGCTAGGAGAAAAGTGGGAGAGAGAAAAGTCACTTACACATTGAAGCATAAGCGAAATATAATACTAGATCCACTTCCACGCTTCAGAAGAACTCTAAACATTTTTTTTCTTTTGTTATTTTTTATTTTTTTTAGTTTGATCTAAAGCTCGTTAATGCTGTTCCTGTCACTACAAGAAAATGGGCCTAAATCAGCGATTTTTTAACTGCTGCTAATTAAACCGCTGGAAATAATGAGTATAAGTAACGATTACATGATCGCCGGCCTTATTTTTTATTAACCTCACGCGTGGGCCTATTTTCAATATTTGCGCCGATTATTAAACTAAAAGCAACGATTTACATCACTGCAATTAAAACATTAATGTCCCGGCGGGGTCCCTGCTTCGCAACAAGCCTGCGCGCGAAAATTAATAGGAAGTTTTATTTTCCCTCCCTCTTCTATTTTTCTTCTTCACCGTCCCGACACCCACAGTACCCAAGTCGATTTTCATTTTCCTTCAGTGCCATTTTCGCCTACCTGCAAATCCACCCACCCGAACCATTTAATCCGCTCAAAATTTGGGGTTTTTTGGTTTGGCCTTCCACAGTTCGCTGCAGACCCATCGTTCCCGAGAGCATACGAAACCCATTTGCTCTGCCTCCATCTTAGGTTAGCTTGTGACTGGGCACGGGCATTCCACCATCGTCATCGGAAAATCTTTGGTTTAAAGCTTGGGACTCTGTTTCGTGAACCACAGGTATTTCATTCTTAAATATCCCCACTCGTTGGTTTCGAAAAAATGTGCATTTTTGGTTTGTAGAACATTTTTTTGGGATACCGATTGTGAAAGCTTGTCCAGCATGGACATATACTGCAGAGTTTTACTGATTTTTGGGGTTAAGGGCGAAAGGGATGCTTCCTGATTGACACCAGATTTCATTTTCCCCCTCTGAGAGTAAATATATACATATATATAGATATATGGATGTAGGCGTCGAGTAACTTGCCCTTGTTGACCTTAGTTGCTCCGGTTGTCTTCCTCAGCTACATTAAATTAATCAACTTCTAGTTACATCACTAATATATTCCACGATTATTTGCTGAAAATTACTAGTTTGAAGCTACCCGAGGCAGGTATTGTGTATAGATAGTGGTACGTTTTTTTTAATCCAAACATGTTGATGGATGATTGAATCAATGGATGTTAATTAGATTAGTTTATTTCTTTTCCAATGATTAAGTTGCCTACCATCGAAAGAAACTTGCCCAAAATCTCTGCATATTGGGAAAATTAGTACATTGAGAGAGGATGAACTCCTAAAAAATTATGCTATTAACAATAACATTAACCACAACAACATTAACTGGTTGGGTTTCTCTCTCTCTCCTCACATGACCATGGAGATTTCTTTAGGCCCTCATAGCCATCAGGTTTTAGCATCCTCCCTCAGCTACTCTTTCTACAAATGTCCCGGCAACCCTTTCCATTCGCAACCTCACTTGTACTATGGTATTTTCCATGGAACTAGTAGATATGCTAGCTTGTATGCCCCTCTATCTACATATTGTTTGATTACATATGTAGGGTGATTTTGAACTTGATTGGGAATTGGAGAACCATCGATTGACAGTAACAAAACAGCTTTGGAAGCGCTTTAATGCATTTCACCATGAACTCCATAGGATATATTTATCATATGCCAACCACGACGAAGCATTGGCTAATGGTACTGTTCTAGTTAGCCCCCTTGTTTGGGTGAAGCTATGTGGTAGATGGGGTAGCGAGGCGTTCAAGGTATGTGTCAAGGGTGGTCAATAACCCATTAAATTCAGTTGGTTAATGTAAAACCTAATTTCTTGGATGTTTGTATTTGTTATATTGTAATGCTTGCCATTAATGGGTTTTTAATGGCAGAAAATTTCTACTAAAAATCGGGAGAATAGGAAGAGGCTGATTATTAACCACACAGCAGGTCGCAAATCTTTTGTGCGGATTCTTGAAGAGAAGGTATAAGATTTAGGCTATTTAAGTTGACATTATCAAATTTCCCACTTTCTTTTTCATTTAACGTTTGAAATTTAGTATTTCATGGTATATAATTTATTCGTTACTCTAATAAATACCGGGATTTAAGCTACCAATCCCGGTGTTGAAATATGTTGTGCCAGATTTGCTGACTGTGTGTTATATATACACATTCCACACATATGTAGAGGGCTGAATCGGGGAATTTGGTGGACTTTTTCAAAGAAACCCACTGGTCCAAGAAGAATTCAAAATTTTTATCACCTGCTACTGAAGACAAATATGTGAGTAAATTCTCGAATCTTTCGAAATTTGTTAACTGCAATGCATGCTGAATTTATTTATATGAATTAGTAAATTAACTATAACTACAGGCCTCATAATATTTAATCTTATTATTGTGTCGTATTTCAGAAGGATATGGTTGGAAAGCTGGATAATCTAGAACCAGAGCAGCGAACTGATGAAACGGCAGCGGGTGTGTTCAGAGAAGTGCTTGGTCATAGACCAGGTTATTTAAGAGGATTGGGAGAGATGGTAATCCCAGAGTCTACGAGACAACGTTCATTGGCACGAGAGAAAGAATACTTAGCTTTGATTGAGAAACATAAGAAAGATGCTGAATCTTCCAAGAGTGAGATGGAGGCAATGAAGGTGAACATGCAACTCTTGTTGGAGAGACAAGCGGAAACCGACCGTTTATTGAGGGCTTTCTTTGCTGCTAACCCGTCGGCCAGTGAGTCTCTTCGAGAGACTCAATGAGGGGGGTATTGTGAATAAGCTGAAAAATGGGAAGGTTTTTTGTGGCATTTTGGATGCATTTTTTTGTTTACCCAATGGTGGGAAGACAATATATATATATATATATATATATATCCAATGGAAGGCTATATGTATATGTTTTGTGGGAGCAAGATGGTGATTGGGTAAAGTTTGAGTTTTTTGGGCCCTATGATATATAACTAAATATATATGTAGTTCCAAAACTACATGAGGGGAAGATTATGCTAACTGATGATATCATACAGGTAAACATACCCTTTCCACTATCTTTATAAAAATGTGCCAGATTGTAGTGGCATGCTTACGGACCTTACTACTTATTGTATTCATGTAAAACATTGGGGTAAACTTACGGACTTGACAACTTTGTGTTCAGGATACGTAATACGGTGTATGTACGTGGTACGATTGGAACGGGTCACTTTTTGCAACTGCACTCCATCTTTCCTTGGCATGCTCGTATGTTCGACGAGAGTTGGGATTGTGTGATGATGTACAAACTAGTGTATGTGTCATCATGCAGAAATTCACAGGAGGCTGAACGGACAGGTGATGTCTTCATTCCCCGTATTAAGTTTGATTTCGTTGGATCTACATCCAAGACGTGAACTTGAGAAAATATTTATTTAACTACTCTCACCTTAGCATTTAGGGTGATTATTATTCATAGGAAAGGGTATGGGTGATTATTGTAAATAACATGATATAGAACTGGTGAAACAACACCTATTTGAGACATAAAGGTATATTATAGCAATACGTTTCCTGAAAATTTACTGAAGCTGTACATCTTAGACTGTCTCTTTCTAACAATATTATAGGTATGCAAATTGTCCAAATTTGTGCTTAAACTTAATTTCGGTTATCAATTTTTGGTAAAAGTTTGGGTTCAATTCAGGTAATACTTTTTACGCTATTTATGTATAGGACTATATTGCAAGGTTCAGATGTTTCAGAAGCGGGTTATTGGGTTTGGGGCGCAGCTGTCAATTACCTCGAGCTACTTACGCTGGTAAATACCATTTACAGCAAAGTATTATTATTAATATGTTAGTGTATGTCTTAAGCTATGTATCCCCCATTCAATCATAACACTACTAATAGGCAGTAGTAACTGTGTTGAGGAACAAAATTATACGTAAAGTATAGATAACTAATCCAGTTATCAAGGAAAGTCCAATGGAATCATGATTAGAACTTTTCTATTGGATGGAAGATACCTAATGCAAAGAATTTTAGTATAAATAAATACCATTAATGACAAGTTATAAATATCAGTAGCATTTTCCTTTTATACAAACATATGAATGTTATGTTTGAGAATTGAAAACATGCACACAGGACAGGACAACCAGATTAGAACCCAGTTTATATGCACTACCGGCCTAGAACATTCCATTCATGCAGGTTCTAGACATACAGTAAGAGGTTTATCTATGTATTTGTTTGCTTATACAAACAAATACATTTCATAGTAAGCACCTCCAAATTCTCTCTACAAGGTCTTATCTTCAATTTCTTTGCTTATACAATTTGCCGAATGTCTAATATGAGGTGGATTTTGAGATAAGTACTATTGTATATTACATGAGCTTCATCACTTGGTTATGCTAGCATTTAATAGTTTTATATTTATAAGTTACATATATAACTTATATATATATATAAGTTATATATCTATTTGTACTAGTAATGACTAGCTGCAAATTACTAGTACAAAAAGGATAAAAAGGACCAGCGCTGTAAAATAAAAAAAGAAATGTGCATACGACTGGACTATGGCTATATATTGTACTGATCAAATTCCTTAATGAAATCTAAGTACTAGTACTATCAGTGTGGGTGCAGTATTATTTTCTTCCTTACTGGGCACTTGTACTATGCTTTTAGCTGCTGGTTTCTTGCTAAAAGTACCTCCTTTGTTCTCACGTTTAATGTGAGGCCTTTGAAAATATTGATCACTTTAGGTTAGGACTTATTTATAACAAGATTCTAGGTGCAGTTTAATGAATGCATTTTCTTCACACAGCAGACTTAGATATTGTGGTTTTGTAATTGGTTGGAGTGATCAAACTTCTTCAAGCTTTAACCACAACCAAAACATACTCCTAACAAATTTTTGGTTCATTGCTGTTAGCAATTCCTATTTTGAACAGATTCCTGTTGATTTTTTTACTCTCTTTTGTTTGAATATACAATTTCTCTAATGTCTAATATGAGGTGGATATTGAGATAAGTATCAGTTTGGTGAAATGTCTAACATGAGGTTAATTTCACTATTATGGTTGCATTTAATAGTTTGGTGTAATGTTTATATAAGGAAATTATAGGCAAGTAGACAGAAGTGATCTTCCCACAAGACTTTTGGTGTAATACTGAAGTATACAATGAGTCATTTAATTCCAAATGCTGACAGTAAATATGCAGCGGCTGTGTACCATAATTGTAATATGTATATAATGTGCTTTTACTGAAATTACAATGTTTCATGTACTGAGGCCTTGAATTTTTATGTAACAAACAGATATGTTTTGGGGTTTGCACGATGCAGAAGAGTGGCAGGGGTATACCTATGTCTCCTCACAGTTTTCAGTGCAGCACAGTTGTGGATGCTCCAGCAACCAGTTGTACAAATAATGATCTAAGCTTCCAAAAAGCATCTGAACCTGATTTTTATTGTGTGTTTATTGAGAGTGTGAGAAAGATACTATCCATATGTAACCAGTGACAAAACGACTATTTTATTGCTCCTCTTTATAGTTCACTACCTTCCATTAATGCACCATGCCAATGTATCTGTTTGGTTTAAGATTCAGTACAATGTAGTCAGTATTGGATGAGTATGGTTGTTAAAATGCCAACAATGTTGTATTGGATGATTAGTATGGTTGTTAAATGCCAAGTTATATTTGGATGAATGTATATTTTTGGTTAACTTTGGTTATGTTGTATTGTAGTATTTGAGCAAATTGTGAGTGAGTGGAGCAGCCTATTCAATTAGGTACCCAAGAATTTGATATAAGCAAACGAAAGGTGCAGCAGCCTGTGGAGATTATTTGCAGCGCCACTCCCTGCGCTGGTAAAAAAAAAATAGAAGTTGGCCACTTTATTCCAGCGCTACATGACCGCTGCTTTTAATCCCAACAGATTTCAGATTTTACTTGCAGTGCAACACACACCGCTGGCTTCAACGTGAAACAGTAACGATATTTTATTTGCAGCGCTACTTACACCGCTGGTAATTGTCTATAGTCAGTCACCCCATTGTTCTTTGCAGCGCTGTAAATCGCTGCGAATAAAATTATTTTGCAGCGTAATACACAACGCTACAAACAATGCTACCTAGAAGCAGCGTCATTTTAGTTCGCTGCAGATAATTTATAATTATTCTCAGCGATTTTATGACTATAGCTAGCGATCTACTTACGTTGTAAATTATTTTAATCAGCGATTTTTGAGATAGGAGGGAAGGATAGTTATGGCGAATATTTTAAGATTTGCAGCGCCTAAAATCGCTGGTAATAGTGATTTATATACAGCGAAATTTGTATATCGCTGAAAAATTTTATAAGTGAGTATACAATTGCGACTAACGACCGGCGCAGTATAAATCGCTGGTAATAAGTATTTGTAGCGATTTTTGGGGTTTTTCCCGACTATTTTGAGCGCTGTAAAAGACCCTTTTTCTTGTAGTGTGTTGAACATGTGACCCAAAACGAAACAAAATCAATCATTAATCAGTATTGTTGGAAAGGTTTTTCAAAAAAGAACAAAATGGAAGTAATTATAGATAAGTTTATCCTTCTTACTTCGTAATCATCCTAACCTAGCTAGAACCTCTTTTTCCAATCATGATTACATCACCCACATCCCATTATCCACATTTATATTTTTCATCTTGCAAGTATTTTGCAAAAGCCTACAAAAAATAATAAACAATAAACAAAAAGAATAAAAGACAAAAAAGAGAATCTAAACTAAGCCAATTAAAACCATAATTTACTAGTAATAGCACTCACTAATTCCATGCCTTTCACAATGTAAATAGTAAATTTCTCATTTTGTATGTGATGTAACTTGAGCACTGTAGTTTGCTTTCACTGAAACAGAGACTCTCAATCAGCTGCAGCTCCTCTTTCTTTGCACCCCAAACTTTTGAGGATCAAAGGTTGGCAACTACTTTGCATCCCATTCCGACACAACAACTTTTAGATTCATTGACTCTTAATTTAGTCACATCAACCTATGGGGACATGTTGGAGGGCATCTTCTTAAGATTTATTTGGAAACACAATTGTTATCAGATGCTTTCATACTACTTCACTACAATTAACAAATTATTTACTATTATTTCACTAATATTCACAAATTCTTTTACTATTCTTCACATATCATTTGAGATATTTTTAGTATCTAAACGGAGCCTTAGTGAACTCTGTTACATGTGAATAATGAAACAGCCTGCCCACACCTAGAAGCCTTGAAATCCACCAAAATCTATCAAACTTGCTTTCTTCATTTGGTTCAAACCTGTGACAATTCAGTATTAATTAGAGCTTCTCCAAACCAATACATTATGCCTAGATTTGTTTGAAGCTCGTTCAGGTCTAAGACTTTTTAGGACCATATGCAGAATTGGAGTGTGATTAATAGGAAAATGAAATAGTCAATGTACATAAATTGGGTTCTTATAATATTCATTGAGCTAACTACTCAGCTTTTCACAAATTAAAATATTGGAAAAAATTGATTTGTTTTTTAAGAGCTGAAATCACATGTCCAAGAGTGATCATTTCCCAGTTTATTAAAAAAACTCTCGCTTATGGCGGAGGAATACCGTGGAAACAAATCAAACACACTTGAGTATTTACAATAAAAACAAGAAACCCAAAAACTAACTCAAATGCCAAAAACCCCAAAACAACCAATAAAAAATTAAATCCATCAACGTCTAAGATAAGGAATACTGAGCTTGTCAATACGAATCAATCCCTAAATAGGTCTTTGTATGGGATTCACGCCACAAAATTCAAAATTCATCCCTTAAGTCCCCTGTTTTGCTAAAAAATCTGCAACCATATTAGCCTAGGGCTGAGCAGAAATCCAAAAATCCGACTCCGACCCCGACTTCGCTCCGATTTCGACAAGTCGGGGTCGGAGTCGGAGTTTTTTTCCCAAGGAAAGTCGGAGTCGGAGGTGGAGGTGAACCAACTCCGATCTGCTCCGACTCCGACTCCGATGCTTGGCTCTGACTCCGCTCCGACTTCACTCTGATATTGTACATATTTAATAACAATATATGTATTTTTCTATATATTAATCATATAAATATAATAATATGTAATAATAATGTATAAATACCGAAATGCATAATAACATGTAACTCCAATGGATAAACACTAATATATAAATAATAAATTTATAATAACATGTAATGCTAATGTATAATAACTAAAGTATTGATTATGTAGATTTTATATAACTATATTTTATATAGTTAGTTAAACTCAATAATATATATACTAGCATGAGTTAATTATTATTATAAAAATATCTATATTCTTTATACATTAATCATATATATTTGATATAACTATAACTTATATAGTGAGTTAAATACTAGTATGAACAAATGTACCTAAAATAATACACTTTTACTATAATAACATGTAACACTAATGTACCTAATATACCATGTAGTAGTAATGTATAGACTATAGTAATCAATTTATGATTCTATAATAACTTGTTGGAATGAAATTTGTTGCAATTTGTATTGGTTCTCCGTTCTTTTGTCGTAAGTTGTAACTTGTTGATGGAATTAGAACTTGATGGATGATGGGCCATGAGTTGGTTGGATAATTTGGGAGGATAGATGATGATGGATAATTAGTTTGTAATTTTGGTTATGTATTTTTAATTTGTAATTTTGTATAAATGATTTTAATTTGTAATTTTGGTTATGTATTTTTAATGTGTGTATCAGAGTTGAAAATTTTCTTCTTACAAGTTTGAATTTTGTTTTATTTTACAATATCCAAAATTTTAATCTGTGTATCAAGTTCTAAGGATCTAAGCATGAAAGATCCTTGTGTGAATGATTTCCTTTTACAAATTATAAATTAGAAATTAGAAATTATATTTTAAAAAGAAAATTGATATGGAAGCCCAAATTCGATTAGAGTCCAAAATTGTAAAATTAAAATATCAAATGGATTAAAGAAAAAAGCCTAATAAAAAAGCCTAACTCCCACTCTGTTCCGACAAGTCGGAGTCGGAGTCGGAGTCGGAGCGGAGCCTATAGAAGTCAGAGTCGGAGTCGGAGGTCGGATTTGACCTTCGACAAAGTCGGAGGACGACAATACCAACTCCGAAAAGTCGGTGCTCAGCCCTATTAATTAGCCTCTCTATAAATATGACGAAAACAAATGTGGAGCTCATACACAAGATCTCTAACTTCCTCCCAAAAATCCCATAAAAACCAATATTTACAAACCTTGATGCCAACCATCCAACTATAACAGTTGAATCCGACTCCACCAAAATATCACGCAAACCCAATTGTTTGCATAACCGTAAACCATCAAGGAGAGAACGACATTCAACAATTGTATTAGTAGCCTACCCATATGAGTGTGCAAAGCTGGCCTCAACCAATCCTTTAGGGTTCCGAATAACACCAACCCCACCGGACTCCCCCGGGTTACCACACGAGCCTCCATCCACATTTAATTTAAATCTCCCTCTCTCCGGCGATTTCCAAGCAATTAATTTAATTGACTTTGAAACAACATGAATAACCAGGCAAGATAAACACTCCATTACCGCCCTATCACTCTTGCCCAGAGCTTGAAATTTTTTTATCTTACTTGAGATATCTCTAATTAATATTTTAATAGTTTGGATAATATCATTAGGATTGAATTTAGTACCTTCCATTCTTGCCGCACATTTGGCTCTCCATATCACCCAAGAAATAACAATAGGAAGAACTCCCCGAAGCCACCCAACCTGAGAAGACATGGAAGCTCTTTGCCACTAGAAGTTCATCATCCCCTCCCAATTCCGAATCTGAAAAATCCTAATATGGCATGCGTCGGCAAAGAATTTTCAAACTTTTTGAGCTCCTACACCCCCACATAAAATATGATTAAACGATTCCATATATAATTGAATACAACATTCACATTTAGAGGCTAAAGGAATTCCTAAATTTTGAATAATATCATCCACCGGAATCGCCTTTCTTTTTGCTCTCCACACAAAGAAAGACATCTTCTTAGGGATCCAATTCTACCAAAACCATTTCTTCCATATGCAAATGTCGCCTTGTCGTCGAATCAATTGCCATGCAGATTTGGTTGTAAAATTACCATCAATAGATGGCTACCAGACACACAAATCCTCCCCCTGCCGTAGCCTGATTCCAGCGGCACAAATTTTGCAAAGTATTCTGCTTGGTACCAACTCCTGCAAAACAGAAATATTGGAACCCAAATTATTAAACACTTCAGCCACACACAAGTTCATATTACCTGCTACAGGTACCGAATCAATCAAAGGCCCATTGCCTGTCCAATTATCCAGCCAAAAGTTTGATTGACCACCCCATATCATCAATTAGACCATTCCAAAATCGTGTACCTGTCTTGAGCTGCATCACTGATTGTATGTGAGAATTACCAACATATTTCTGATTAAAAAAATTTGACCACATCGATCCCGCTTTAATAAGCTTCCAAGCAAATTTCATAAGCAAGGACTCTTGAACCTCTTGAAGATCTCAAATTTCGAGTCCTCCCTCTTCCACCAATAAGCAAATTTTTTTTTCTAAGAAATCCACTTTCTTTTTTTATTCTCCCTCAAAGAGCCCCATAAAAAATCCGAAAATTTTTTCTTGATATCTGAATGCACACCTTTTGGAAGATTTAAAACAGAGAGCATGTGAATAGGCATACCATTCAAGATATGCTTAATCAAAACAATTTTCACCCTAAAGATAGTAGCTTACTCTTCCACCTAGCAGTCTTCTTTTGAACTTTTGCCAAAAAGAATCAAACATTTGATGTTTCAATCGGCCCACAAATAAAGGGACACCCAAATACTTACATGGCCATCGACCTTCCTCAAATCCCGAAATCATTATCAGCCCATTTTTACGATTAATCAAAATAGATGAAGAGAAAAACATTGAAGACTGACTTGGATTAATCAATTGCCCAGACAATGGTTCATACCTTCGCACTACCTCCATAAGATTCCGAATAGATGACTTCCCCCCATTGGTGAAAACCAGGACATCATCCGCATAAAGCAAATGAGAGACAATAGTTCCTCCACCCAAGTGATAAGGCTTAATTTGCCCCAAATTAAACTCACGATTGAGCATTCGAGAGAGAATCTCCTCCGACAAAATAAATAAATAAGGGAAAAGAGAGTCACATTGCCGTAAACCTCAAGACGCTTTGAAAAAACCTTTAGTACACCCATTCAACATCACCAAGAAGAAAGGGGAAGAAATAGCATTAAAAACAATACTTCACCAATTTTTTGAGAAGCCCAATCGCCATAGAATTTCTAGCAAAAACTTTCAATTAACTCGATCATAAGCTTTGGCCATATCAAGTTTTAACATCACATTCCCACCTCTTATTTTCTTATTCATGCCTTGAACGAATTCTTGAGCTAGTGACATATTCTAAAAAATACTCATTCCCCGAATGAACATTGCCTACTTAGGAGAGATGATTTTATCCAAAATTGGCGCCAAGCGGAAAACCATCATCTTCGACATAATTTTATACACAACCGAACAAATACTTATCGGTCGAAATTGACCAAAGCCCATAGGCTCCTCAACCTTTGGAATCAAAACCAAATTTAGCCCCAAAATAAGTAGAAAGCGGTTGCTCCGCAAAAAAATCTTTAGCCATTTCCAAAAGATCATCTTTTACAATATCCCAGGCCAATATGAAAAACTTGCTAAAAAACCATCGGGACCCGAACTACTATCAACATGAATCGACCATAAAGAATTTTTTTACCTTAGACATGGTCAGAACAGCACACAATGTTTCATTGTTTTCCGTAGAGATCACCGGCCTCATCAAATCAAAGTGATCCGAAGACAACACCGACACCGTAGGTGATGCCGATAGAACATTGGAGCCCCACATCCGAAGGAATCTAAAAGGCCGACTAATACCCTCCCTGGTTCTTACCAACTGAACAAACATTAGAGCATGATCCGAGGTGGTCCGCGGCAAATAATTAACCATAATGTCCCCAAAGCCGTTTACAAAAGCCATATTGACGAGCACTCGATCCAGTCTTGCCTGAATTCTTCTACCACCTAGTCTTCCATTACACCATGACAATCAATTACCTTCATAAGGTAAATCCACCAACGCACAATCATAAATTGTTAAATTCCCGTTTCGCCCAAGCAGGCTGCAATAACCCACCTATCTTTTCATCATTACTAAGAATAATATTAAAATCTCTCCCAACAAACCAAGAAAATCCACCAGAATGATTTCCTCTCAGGAAGTCCCATAACTCCACATGCTTGGCCCGAAAACAACTCGCATAAACAAAAGTTACCAGCACCTGGCAATTTCCATAAACAAACCACCCACTAATAGCTTGATCCGACATAGAAACCATCTCAAACTCCAAATCATCAGCCCAAAACAGCCAAAATTTTCCACCCTTTGCAACATTATTTGTAAAGTAAGGCATACCCATCCATCTTGCTATCTAATACACTTATTCAAAGTAAAAAAAGGTTCCAAAATTGTGAGGTCGACACTTATTTAAAATTCGCAGAAGCCCACTTTTCGATGAAAGAATGCCTCTAATATTTCAAGTAAGAATATGCATAAAAATTATAGAAATGTTTTAGAGCGTGTACGCCACTCCAGCACAACAATAGATTTTTCTTTTTGTATTCCCTTTACCTCATTCAGCGGCACATGCATCTCGCTGGAAGTTCATTCAGATCCTCCTCATACTCACCGTCGGACCCCGTCTTGCCCACAACCTCCACATTATCTTCTTCAACACACAAACACAAATCCCCCAAACCCCCTAACTCGAATTCCAAGGCTTCATCCACTAATTTCAAAGAGCTTCTTGGTTCGGAATTGGCAAGGAACTCCTGGGTCTCATCACCCGATTTCTCCTCAATACATTCAAACTAGTTCGCATGATTTATACAAGGCTCGCCTTCTCTTGCGCCTGAGTTTCCATCACCACATTATTCAGAATAGAAGGAACGTCCTCGCCAGGCCGAACATCCTCACTTACCGCCCAATACGTGATGCTTGCAGAAGACTGTCTCGCAACTCTCCCAGGCAAGAATAAAAAATCTCTCCCATCGGTGACACAAACCACACAGTCATAGGCTCCTCTGTACGCATTTCTCTGCAGGCCTGAATAGACTCCAAAAGGAGTGTACGTCTAAACTTCGATGATTCCCCAGCCACCACTTATGCAACTGGGATGGATACCTCACTCTCATGACGCCCCACTTCTTTCAACAAATTTTTTGTGGATATCTTTTTGCCATCCTCCTTCCCAGCCACCTTCTTCTCTTTTTGCCTCTCTTCATTATTTTTACGCTGTAAGCAATTATTCATCGAATGCCTCTGCTTCCCATAGTATACACAGAAGATGGGGATGGATTAAAAAACAACCTCCTGATAGTGACTCGTCACAATCCCTGGAGGCCCCAACCAAAACGATTTTCGCAACAGCTGGGACACATCTATTTCAACACATATTCGCGTGGCCTCAGGATGAGTCACACATGCCATGGCATTGTCTCGCTTCAGATACCGGCCAAAACCATTTCCAATACTTAGTAGCATCGATTCTTGAAAATAATTAGGAGGCAATCTCGGTAAAGTAAGCCAAATAGGAACCCAAAGAGAATCTTCATCTTCCACATAATCTGGAGTCCAAAGAAACACCCGAAACAGACTACCATGCATCTTCGAATTCCCTCGCACCAAAACACTGATGAAATCTTCCTTCTTAGCCATTCGAACCAACACATTACGTAGGTTTTGCAGTTGGCCAATCACCGGTAACGATTTGATGGGAACCAAGGCAGGCCTACTCTTAAAGATCCTTTGCAAGTTTCAGATGGGCCAATTACAAGATCGAGAGCCAAGAAGATCAAAGAAGCAATGCAAGGATTAGTACAAACCACTTGGGAAGAAGCTAGCAAGAGCCCAACACCCAAGATGAGCTTGAAAGAAGAAGAACCAGCTTTGATCCACTTGATCCAAGCTGTGAAAGACTTGACTTAGAAATATGGCATTTAGATATTAAGGCTTTCAATTTGTTTAAAGGATTTTTATTATTAGTTTTGAATAAGTGGGCTTGAGGATGCTTAACCCACCTATGTCTTACTTATTTGAACTAGGGTTTAGAAGTACTGTAGCATGACACTATTCACGCTACAGTACCACGGGCTACTGTTCACGCTACAATACCCACGGGTACTGTTCACTAAGGGCATTTTTGAGAGAAAGGGTCTCAAATTTTAGTCTAGGGTTTTATCATGTTTGGGGAGGGTATTTAAAGGATGTAACTAGCCATTTCAAGGCAGACATTATTTTATTTCGAATTTTAATTGTGAGTGAGTTTTCTCCTCTTGTTCTTAATTGAACTCTTGAACTTATCAAAGGTAAATCACAACTTTTGTGGCGTTCCTCCTCGTAATTTGGGTTCTTGAGATGGGATTTCAACGGGTCTAGATTTTGATATAATCTAGGTTCTTGAAACGAGTTCTCAACGGGTCTAAATTCTCCATCCATAGACTTGAGTTTGGCGTTCTTGGGAAAGTTTTCAAATTGATTGTGGGTTCAAGGGATTCTCTTCCCGCGGGTTCATATCATTTGGTATTCAGAGCAAGGTTTCCATTCAGGTCTAATTCTATCTTTTGTTTATTGCATCTTTAATTCTAGAGCTTCATTGTTCTAGGGTTCCAAAAAAAAAAAAAAAAAAAAAAAAGGTGCAGAAATTCGTTTTTCCTAGGGCTGCGAAAATTTGCACCATTTAGGGTTGAAATTTCTATGGTTTCATTGATTCCCATCTATTTCCTTGTCAATTTTTATGTGTTTGAATTCAATTGTTTGATTATCCCAATTGAATATTTCTGTTTGTGGTTGAATTGTTGAGAAAAGAAAAGAAAATAAAAAGAAAGGAAAAGAAAAGAAAAGAAAAGAAAAGAAAGGAAAAAAAAAAAAAATCGTCCAGAAAAAAAAAAAAAAAAAAAAAAAAAAAAAAAGTGTGGAAAAATCCAAAAAAAAATTTTCTTGAGCCTTTCATCATAGGGGTTGTGCATCCTTCATTATAGTTGGTATTTTGTGTTACAGTCACTCTTCCATTCGTATAATTTCTGTGATTCTCGTGTCGTTTCTTTCCTTCCGTGTGTCTCTTGTTCTCTTGTTTCTTGGATCTAATTGCTAGTTGGGATTAAACAAGGTTGCTTTGTCTTGATTGAGTTCAATTAGTTCTGAAAGAACTTGAGTGGGAAAACTCGAGGTAAAAGGCAAGAGAGTGTGAGATTATTATCGAAAAAAAAAAGCCAATTCAGAGTGAAACACGAGTGGAGTGCCATCATTTGAGTGTAAACACGTAAGGGAGCGTGTGAGGACCTTTCTTTTTCTGCTAACATTTTCTTTTTGCTGCACATTACAATGTCTCACCGCAGTGGCTCATCACCCAAGGGGATAGCAGATAACTCATTTGTGTTGCAAGCCATGCAACAACAGTTTGAGCGGATGAACATGCTATTCGGACAAATGGAGGATAGGATGAATCAACAACAAGCAGAGATTAGAAATTTGCAAGGTGGGAGAAATCGGAGGCGACGTGAGCCTAGGGTTGAAAATGCATATGAGAATGAAGGAGATGATGAGGATGAGGAAGACCTAACATCTGAAATTGAGTTGGGTAGACATAGAGGAGTTAGGCGTGAAAGAGGATTTGAGGGGAACCTAGGGGGTCGGGATGGTGTTGATAGAGACTTGGGGAGCATCAAAATGACAATACCATCTTTCCAAGGTAGAACTGACCCAGAGGTTTATCTAGAGTGGGAGAAAAAAATAGATTTGGTATTTGATTGTCATAATTACTCTGAGGAGAAGAAAGTAAAGTTGGCAGTAATTGAATTCACTGATTATGCTATTATTTGGTGGGATCAATTAGTGACCACTAGGAGGAGGAATCATGAGAGGCCTATAGAGACATGGGGAGAGTTGAAAGCTCTCATGAGGCGGAGATTTGTACCTAGTCACTACTATAGGGACCTTTATCAAAAGCTCCAAAATCTTACACAGGGGTCTAGGAGTGTGGAGGATTACCATAAGGAGATGGAGGTGGCTATGATTCGGGCTAATGTAGAGGAGGACCGGGAGGCCACCATGGCTAGATTTTTGACTGGTTTGAATAGAGATATAGCCAATGTGGTTGAATTACAACATTATGTGGAGATAGAGGACATGGTGCACATGGCTATGAAGGTGGAGAGGCAATTAAAGAGAAAATGGACAGCAAGGTACACTTCGGTTTCTAGCACTACTTGGAAATCAAAGTGGGATAGGAATGATCCTGCTGAAGCAAAGAGAAAGATCGAACCACCTAAGGGCAAAGATGAGGGACCTAGCAGCAAAGCCAAGGTAGAATCTCAACCTTCAAGGAATAGAGATATTAAATGTTTTAAGTGTTTGGGTTCAGGGCACATTGCTTCTCAATGTCCAAATAGGCGAGTGATGATTATGCGTGACAATGGGGAGGTGATGACTGAGAGTGAGGATGATCGTGATGGAGTGCCCGAGTTGGTTGATGCTAGTGATGACGAAGGAGTGATATACGCTGTGAGTGAGTCTCTTGTTGCTAGGCGTGCTCTCAACACACACATTAAGGTGGATGATGCCGAGCAACAAAGAGAGAACATTTTCCATACTAGATGTCACGTCAACAGCAAAGTATGTAGTATGATCATTGATGGAGGGAGTTGTACTAATGTGGCTAGCACTACTTTGGTTGAGAAATTGAATTTACTAACCTTAAAACACTCTAGACCATACAAATTGCAGTGGTTGAATGATTGTGGGGAAGTTAGGGTGGATAGACAAGTGTTAGTTCCTTTTTCAATTGGGAGGTATCAAGATGAGGTACTTTGTGATGTTGTGCCTATGCATGCTGGCCATATTTTGTTGGAGAGGCCGTGGCAGTATGATAGGAGGGTAACACATGATGGGTTCAAAAACATGTACAGCTTTGTAAAGGAGGGCAAAACAATCAAGCTTGCTCCTTTAACTCCAAGCCAGGTCTATGAAGACCAACTGAAACTGAAAAGTGAGGTTGCTCAGAAAAGAAAGAGTGAAAATGAGAGTGATCAAAAAAGAAAGAGTGAAAATGAGAGTGATAAAAAAAGAATGAGTGAAAAAGAGATTGAGCAGAAAAGAAAGAGTGATAGTGAAAATGAGCACAACAAAAAGAGTGAAAAAGAAAGTAAAGATGTGGCTGAGAATAGAGAAAAAAGAGTAGAGCCACGAGAGAAAAAAGAAAGAGAGTCTGTAGAGAGGAAAGGAAAGACAAAAGTGAGTTTCTATGCCAAAGAGAGTGAGGTTAAGAGGGCTTTCTTCGCAGATCGCCCTATGATTTTTCTTGTCTATAAAGAGTCTTATGTTACTCTTGATGACACTGACCAGTCTCTTCCTAGTTTGGCTATTTCCTTGTTGCAGGAGTTTGATGATGTATTCCCAGAAGAGATGCCTAATGAGTTGCCACCCATTAGAGGCATTGAGCATCAGATTGATTTTGTACCTGGAGCTGCTATTCCAAATCGACCAGCCTATATGAGTAATCCAGAGGAGACAAAGGAACTTCAAAGGCAAGTTGAGGACTTGATGAGCAAGGGGTACGTGAGGGAGAGCATGAGCCCATGTGCAGTACCAGTGCTATTAGTGCCAAAGAAGGATGGGACGTGGAGAATGTGCGTTGATTGCAGGGCGGTCAACAATATTACGGTAAAGTATCGACATCCCATTCCTAGATTAGATGATATGCTTGATGAATTGCATGGCTCTTGTATTTTTAGTAAAATTGATCTTAAAAGTGGATACCATCAAATTAGAATGAAAGAGGGTGATGAATGGAAAACTGCTTTTAAGACCAAGTATGGCCTTTATGAATGGTTGGTTATGCCATTTGGACTTACAAATGCGCCCAGTACTTTCATGAGATTGATGAACCATGTCCTACGTGCATTCATTGGCAAGTTTGTGGTTGTGTATTTTGATGATATCCTAGTGTACAGCAAGGACTTAAATGAGCATATTGAGCATTTGAGATGTGTGTTTGATGTGTTGAGATGTGAAAAGTTGTATGCTAATTTCAAGAAATGTACCTTTTGCATGGAAAGAGTTGTTTTTCTTGGATATGTTGTTAGTACAAAGGGTATTGAGGTGGATGAAGAGAAAGTCAAGGCCATCAAGGAGTGGCCAACGCTAAAGAGCATCACTGAGGTAAGAAGCTTTCATGGCTTAGCTAGCTTTTATCAGCGTTTTGTTAAAGACTTTAGCACCATTGCTGCACCACTCACTGAAGTCATTAAAAAGAATGTTGGGTTTCATTGGGGGGCTACTCAAGAGAATGCTTTTGCCACCATTAAAGAAAGGTTGTGCTCTGCACCTGTGCTAGCATTACCTGATTTTAACAAAGCTTTTGAGATTGAATGTGATGCCTCAGGTATAGGGATTGGAGCTGTTTTGATGCAGGATAGGTGACCCATAGCCTTCTTCAGTGAAAAGTTAAGTGGGGCCTCACTCAAGTACCCTACTTATGACAAAGAGCTTTATGCTCTTGTTCGTGCATTGGAGACTTGGCAGCACTACCTATGGCCTAGGGAATTTGTGATCCACACCGATCATGAATCATTGAAGCATCTCAAGGGTCAAGGTAAGTTGAATAAAAGGCATGCTCGTTGGATGGAATACATTGAGACATTTCCATATGTCATCTGTTACAAGCAAGGTAAGGAGAACATTGTTGCTGATGCTTTATCTCGAAGGTATGTACTTCTTACTTCTATGAGTGCTAAGATGCTTGGGTTTGAATATGTGAAAGACCTATATGCCGATGACGCTGACTTCTCTAATGTGTACATGGTATGTGATAAGGCGGCATTTGGTAAGTTTTACAAGCATGAGGGTTACTTGTTTAAAGAAAACAAACTTTGTGTGCCAAGTTGTTCTATGCGTGAATTACTAGTGCGTGAGGCACATGGTGGGGGATTAATGGGACACTTCGGTGTCAAGAAGACTTTGGATATTTTGCATGAACATTTCTTTTGGCCTAAGATGAAGAGAGATGTCACTCGCATTTGTGGCAGATGCATTACATGTAGGAAGGCCAAATCTAAAGTGTTGCCACATGGGTTGTATACACCCTTACCCGTTCCGAGTGAACCATGGGTCGACATATCTATGGACTTTGTTTTGGGGCTACCTAGGACAAAAAGGGGTAGAGATTCTATTTTTGTGGTTGTGGATAGATTTAGTAAGATGGCACATTTCATTCCATGCCATAAAACAGATGATGCCACAAACATAGCTGACTTGTTCTTCAGGGAGATAGTGCGACTCCATGGTGTTCCCAGGAGTATTGTTTCTGATAGGGATGTTAAATTCCTTAACTACTTTTGGAAGGTGTTGTGGGGGAAATTGGGTACCAAGCTCTTATTTTCCACTACTTGTCATCCGCAGACTGATGGTCAGACTGAAGTAGTTAATAGGACCTTAACTCAGCTTTTACGCACTGTTGTTCATAAGAATTTAAAAACTTGGGAGGATTGTTTGCCATTCATAGAGTTTGCATATAATAGGACCATGCATACTACTACTTCATATTCTCCTTTTGAAATTATTTATGGATTCAATCCGCTTACCCCTTTAGATTTGATGCCTTTACCGGTTGATGGCAGGAGTAGCTTGGATGGACAAAAGAAGGCGGAGTTGGTGAAGTCACTCCATGAGAGGGTACGGCTTCAAATTGTGCAAAAGAATGAAAGGGTTGCTTCCCAAGCCAATAAAGGGCGAAGGTGTGTCATCTTTGAACCTGGAGATTGGGTTTGGGTTCACATGCGCAAAGAAAGATTCCCAGCTCATCGGAGGACTAAGTTGCATCCTCGAGGAGATGGACCTTTCCAAATCCTTGAGAAAATTAATGACAATGCCTATACAGTGGATCTCCCAGGTGAGTATAATGTGTCTGCTACCTTCAATGTTTCTGATCTTTCTCCTTTTGATGTAGGTGAAGATTCGAGGTCGAATCCTTTTGAGGAGAGGGGGAATGATGGGAACCAAGGCAGGCCTACTCTTAAAGATCCTTTGCAAGTTCCAGATGGGCCAATTACAAGATCGAGAGCCAAGAAGATCAAAGAAGCAATGCAAGGATTAGTACAAACCACTTGGGAAGAAGCTAGCAAGAGCCCAACACCCAAGATGAGCTTGAAAGAAGAAGAACCAGCTTTGATCCACTTGATCCAAGCTGTGAAAGACTTGACTTAGAAATATGGCATTTAGATATTAAGGCTTTCAATTTGTTTAAAGGATTTTTATTATTAGTTTTGAATAAGTGGGCTTGAGGATGCTTAACCCACATATGTCTTACTTATTTGAACTAGGGTTTAGAAGTACTGTAGCATGACACTATTCACGCTACAGTACCGCGGGCTACTGTTCACGCTACAGTACCCACGGGTACTGTTCACTAAGGGCATTTTTGAGAGAAAGGGTCTCAAATTTTAGTCTAGGATTTTATCATGTTTGGGGAGGGTATTTAAAGGATGTAACTAGCCATTTCAAGGCAGACATTATTTTATTTCGAATTTTAATTGTGAGTGAGTTTTCTCCTCTTGTTCTTAATTGAACTCTTGAACTTATCAAAGGTAAATCACAACCTTTGTGGCGTTCCTCCTCGTAATTTGGGTTCTTGAGATGGGATTTCAACGGGTCTAGATTTTGATATAATCTAGGTTCTTGAAACGAGTTCTCAACGGGTCTAAATTCTCCATCCATAGACTTGAATTTGGCGTTCTTGGGAAAGTTTTCAAATTGATTGTGGGTTCAAGGGATTCTCTTCCCGCGGGTTCATATCACGATTTCAAACCCCAACGATTTTTTTGGGTATTCGATAGATCCTTGCTCTCCTGTAAAGATTTTAGAGGCTTACCGTGGCAAACGAGAGAGAGAGCGGACGCACCCACTACGGCCTGCAGAGGTAGTTCTGGAGGCTAGGGCAAATCGTGGGAGAATGCCCACGAAATGGCTGAGTCGGTGAGCATCAGGGTGGTTGGGGCTTCCGTGTAAACTGTGTGCGGCGAAAATGGGGAGATACGGCGTTCATGAAAAGATAGAGAATGGTGACATTTGCTTGTCGCGAGTTGGGGGGGCGGGGTTGGGGAAGGAAGTAAACGGCTGGGGAAGAAAGGAAAGAAGAAAGGAAATAAAAACAGAGAGGATCAGTATCGCGCGTAAATCTGTTTTATTAATTACTTTTTACGGCAGTAGGTCGTCGTGGGAAAAGCACAACACAACTCGTAGCAAATAGTATGTACTCACGGGTTCATGTGCCTATCATCACGTGCAATTCTGTGATAATGTATATCTGGTGGAAAAAATGCTAATTTCTAACGTTAAAAGTTTTAAGCCACGAAGACCAATAATTATGTGATTCTTTTTCCCATTAACACAAATTAGTGGCATGAAATAAATAAATTTGTGGCAAAAAATGTTATTGCTAGTAAACTATTTGTCACCACTGTGATCTCATGGTAAAAGCCATGTTTTGCTCCCACGAATTAGTCTGGTGACAATACCAGACTAATTGCTCCGATATTTTGTCGTGGAAAAAGAACTCGTAGCAAAAACCAGCTTTTATTGTAGTGAGGAACTTGCAGTCTCTCAAATTAAACAATCTCTTATATATATAATAATATTTTCTGGCTCCCTTAACTTAAAACTGGTGGTGCTTAATTGAGCCAACAAACCAATTGAAAAGTTGACACTGCATGAGAGCTGATTCCCAACTTATAAAAAAAATGGCTAAGAGCATCCACATTAGTATGCATATGCATATACAAAATAACCTTTTTTAGAGATTCAACTTACCATATAAGCAAAACTCTCATATTGACTTATGTAAATTTAAAACAAAATAATAATAAATATTATCATTTTATTATTATTTTTTTACCTTTTTTTTTTTTATAGAGTTTGCAATTTCCATGTGTTGGGTTAATACATGTAATTAGCACCCAAAAAAATTTCATTAGCACCCACTACATATACTAAAAACCTGTGAGAAAGAGGTGCACGGGTTTGATCTTCAAATATGTAAAATATTTGAGTAAAATATTTTTTCGGGACTGAGTAAAATATGTAGTAAAATATGTAAAAGTAAAATATGTAGAAAGAGAGTGGGAGGAGAGAGAAAGAATGAGTAAAATATATTTTGGAGAGTAAATAATAGATCTTCAAATATGTAAAGGTATTGTTCATAACTATACAAATATTTAAATATGCATAATCCAATATAGATGAATTTAGGTTCATATTGTGCAAATATGACTTTACATATGCATATGCATAGAACAATGTGGATGCTCTAACATCTTCTATACCCAAACGAAATAATCCCAAGCCAATGCTCAAAAGGACTCAGCTTTAAGGGAGTGCTCCTACTGAATCTAGGAGTACATGCTCATGAGGTCAATCGCCGATCCAAATTACATTGTCGGCTTCTTAGATTGGATGGAGTCCAAGTGCCTCGAGCTCCAAGATGAGCAATGTTAGACTTTTCAGTTTCTTGGTACGTTCTTTAATCCTTTGGAAGAATCAGGTAATTTACATTTTTTGAACAGTTTCTTGGTATGTCCTCTAATCCTTTGGAGTATTGGATCTTGGAGGACAGGCTTGGTGTCGTCTTGAACAAGTTTGAAAGGGGATTTTGGTTAGTGAACTTTTTATGAGCCACTTTGGACATCGCTATCGTTGTTGTTGTTAGTGTCGGTGGTTGTTGGTTTCATTGATAGTTTTGAAACTTTCATTAATACTTCTCTCTCTGTGATCTCACACTCACACACACTCTCTCTATCAAAGGAAATGTGCACGCGACACACACCAGCCCTCTATACTCCTCCCTCTGTCATAGCTTTTACAAGATGTATTTGACATTCAACTTATTGATTTTCTGGTTGCTATAATGTTGGTACAAAAGGGCTACAAAACAATAAAATAATAAGAGAAAAGTTTGCTTGAAGATGCGTTACAATATTGCTTTTCTTAATACAACATTTGCTCTCACTAATATTGGTATGTATATGAGTTACAAACGAATTTGCATCCAAAATATAATAAAGCCTAAAATAAGTTTGTTTGTCTAACTGCATTATGCACACATGAAATTAACCCCAAATACTTTCAGATTTTACTATTTAACAAAAAAAATTAGAAATCTGTTCTTTGTAAAATGAACAGATCTTAATAACAAGTTTTGAAAAAATAAAAACTTTTGAAAGATAGAATTTTGAAATTGCCAAGTGAGATTATGTTAATTTGTAAGCTATGAGGTCTATTTATAGATGGCTAAAGTATGCGAGCCAAAAGTTGCAAAAAGTTACAACTTTTTGTTTTACTAAAATCGGTTATGAAGAGATACATATATTAGATCTGCTGCCAAACAATGATCCATAGTTTGGACTTAGTCCAACGGTCACCATGCTACTCCACCAACCAGTTGGTACTAGTTTGAGGACCAGACGTGTCCCTAGAAAATAATTTTTAGATTAATTTTTAGTTAATAACCAAAAGCTCATTAACTTTCCATAAACTCTCTCTTTCCAAAAGAATTTATAATTTCTAAATTAAATCCCAAAATAATATTAATAATAAATAAAATATATATTATTTTGAGATATTTACAACATACAATATATAATTAGCCTTAATTATACGGTTTTATGAGGTTAGATATCTTCCCAAAGCGAAACTTTCACCTTGAGATACATATTCTCCTCATGAACCCCTTTTCTTGGTTACGAACTCGTATTGAGACTACCAAGTATTTGAAATAGACAAGTTTTTGCCTTAATTATTAGCAGTTTAATAGTGTATTTTTTTAGTATTTTTCCTCCCCAGAGCACTTCAAAATGGCGACCTATTCACTGTTAGGCATCTCAAAGTTTAAATAAAAATGGTGGATTTATATAATATATAATATGACTTTTCAGTCTACATATAGACAGACAGTGGGCTTCACGCAGGTCCAAAGAGGTTGTTTCATGAGATGGAGGCTGGACGACAACAAAAAATCTACAGATCCACTGAATTGTAGCACCACACGACCAAAAGAAAAATCATAAAAGAGGGAGGAGTGTAAGGGATCTGTTGAGAGCAAAATGGTGAGAAAACCCAACTGCAAAGATATGGGAAAGATGGAAATTGGAGAGAAAATGACGGGGATGAGGAAATGTGTGTAGTGGGAGAGGAGAAACTAATCGTTGGGAGGGAGGGAAAAAAATGTTGAGATGGCTTGCAAAAAATCTTGGTTATGACTGTATTCATCCACCAGTATAAATGAGGGCTAATTAATAAAATTAAGGCACTGTAGTCTTAAAAAAAAAAAGATTACATATTTTATTAAGGGAAGGTTCTGTGCAGCACCACTTCCAGCCATTTTGGCCGAGTTTTTGGTCACCAAGAGAATACTAATTTCAAAGAACTTTTCGTAAGAAAAAGCACTTTAGTACTTAGCCACCACCTTCAAATTTAATATAGAATTAATTGATTACAATCAAATTTAGAGACCTTGATCGAATTGATATGAATGGTGCTTAAATGATAATAAATTTTTTGTAATAATAATAATATTGATCTTCCTTGAATTGATAAGTCACGGTGCTTAAATGAGGCAACAAACCAATTGAAAAGCCGACACTACATGAGACTCGACTCCTAACTCGTAAACAAAATGGTCAAGATCTTCTATTCCCAAAAGAAACAATGCCAAGCCAATGCTCAAAAGGACTCAATCTTAAAAGAGGACTCTTGCTGAATCTAATCTTGTTTTCTCGTCATGCAGGACTTCCATGTCAAATATTCTCCCATGAATATGCATCCGAAGGTTCCCTTATCACTTCCATGCACATAACATTGATTATAATTTATACAGATAGAATTAGAAATGACTATACTACATGCTTTATGGAGATGTAGTAAGCTTGCGATGAAGGGCGAAGGTAGCATAACGTACCAAATACATGATAAAGAAGAAAAGCTTGGGTTGTCGATAGACTTCATTCCCTTAATCAATCTAGGATTTTATGAACATTTCAAGCTTGTCGCTAAAATTGGGAGGTTTTTGGTACAAAGACAAATAAAATCGTCGATAGAAATTTAAATTTGAAGACCCCAAACCTAGAGGAGCAATGCTATTATAGAATTTTGAATTAGCATCATCTGGACAAACTAAATGCACCCCGCATTCTTTCACTTCTATTGGAGTACGAGAGCGGAAGCTATCCATTTTTGCTGTAAATAAAATCTTAATGAAGCTCATTTGATCCAAATTATTCGATTTGGAGCATTCCAAAAACCTCAGAGCCGGTATATACACCCATAATCCAATTGGCTTAAAGAAAGAGACTTCCAAGGAAGGAAATGCAAGGGAGTAGTAAAAATGTTCTACATAACCTGCATCCATCTCAAAACAAAATGTAAACTTGATATGTGAAGAATAAAAAAATGATTCCTTAAATAATGAAGAAATTGAACTCCCTCCTGGGAAATGGAATTGCTGATAATCACAAACAATAAAGATAGCACACCCCATCCCTTTCATATAGGGGTGGGCAGTGGGGCCCTGCACCCCGCTAACCCGTCTTCATCCGCCAAGTGCGGGCGGGACTACCTGCACCACATCTAGCTCCCTAGCGAGGGCGGGGGTCGGGTAGGGCCTAATCCCTCCCCGCATTTTATAAATATATATTTATATTTATAGTTTAAAAATTGTATATATAAATATCTATTACAATTTGTTAGACGTGTGAGCAAGAGTGTGTAATGAATTGGCATAGGAGGCCAACCATATATAGGACTCAAAGGTCATCCAAGAGTCTTACTTGAGCAATGTGGAATTTAGTTTTAAGTATATTCATAATTTCTTTATTAGGAATTGCTTCTAGTTGATCCCTAGCACTTTTCCAGTTGACTGACTTGACTAGAAGAAGAAGAAATTCATTTGCTGCCTTGTCTTTGAGCTGAAGAGGCAATCATGTTGCCTAGCTAGACATGTTGAAAATAATTAAGTTCTAGTTAGGCTGGTGGAAACATACGCCCTCTAGTCCATTAGCTCTGCTTGTGGAAAATAATTGAGCACCTCAAACTTTGTATCCTTTGCATAAGAATTGGTACTCTAGCTCTCTTGTCAAAACGACCATACATCTAAAGAGTAAATCATGCAGCAGGTAGAACAAAAGATACACGTAGAGTTAGTTTGATCCGCAAAGCGAAAATTTCCACAAAGGCATTATTCTACTTGTTTATTTTATTTTATTTTTCTGACAACCAATTAGTATTAATTGCACATAATGAAGAAGATAAGTACTTAAATTGTTAGATACACAAGGCAAAAGTTTGTTAGAAATGATAGACATATGAAATCATGTCATATTAATCAGTGTAATTGTAATTTATATAATTAGTGTAGAGGCTAGAGGGAACTCAGAACTGCATCGATGTTTAAGACTTGATAGGGCATGAGAGGAAGATGCAGCCACGAAAAGCAAGAGATTTTACCCTTACATCATGAACTGCTTGTTTAAAATTATTAGTATTTACATTATTAACAATATCCTCCCAATCAACCAAGATCAAGATGCAACGGCTATAGACTCATGTATGGAAAGAAATCATCCAACAACGTACGCCTACATGCACACTTATGGAAATAAAGAATTCAACACATGTCCAACGGCTATATCCCGTAAGAAAAAGTCTACTTACAACCGTCCTGGGTAACCCCCGCGTAACCGGCTCCTATGTGGCACGTTTTAAAACGGTGTCATCACGGTTTTAATTCAATAGAAAAAGTCTACTTACAACCGTCCTGGGTAACCCCCGCGTAGCCGGCTCCTATGTGGCACGTTTTAAAACGGTGTCGTCACGGTTTTAATTCAATATTCAAAGTTGCCTCGTTTCCGTGTTACTGCTTTTCAAAAACTCTCTCTACTTTCTCATCCCTCCATCTCTTACGAGACTTGACCAAGACTTTCTCTTCCCTCCATCCCCTGTGAGACCCTCCCCTCTTCCCCATTACCATTTTCTTCCCCAGGAAGCCAGAAGCCAGAAGCAGCCTTCCATCCCAGTCGAAAACCATTCCCAGTTGAAGAAAGAACCCACAAACCCACGTTTCAACCTCGTATCGAAGAACCACTGACGCACAAACCCACGAACAAGCCTCGAACCCAAGAGCCACAAACCCGATTTCAACCCAAAAATCGACGAACTAGAGCCACGAAATCCCATTCTGAAATCCCGCTTTCCCACAGAGCACCGATTAAAAAAACCCTAACCCTAACCCTAACCTAAAAAAATCGGGTTAGTTTTCTCCTTTTTATGTCTTTTCGTTTTGGTTTCCAACATTTCCCACTCTCAGATCTGGAATCAACCCGAGCACGCCTGCATTTCGTCTGGTAAATAATCTGAAACCCCTTTGTTCAGTATGGTCGTTTACGTTTACGAACGCGTTTCACTATCCACATATACTCATAGATTCGTAATGCAATTGAGTGGATTTTCTGCTCACATTTTGAATCTTGTTTTTCCCTGCCATATCTCATTGTTTCATTTTGTAAATCTATTTATTTGGCCAAATGAGATTGAAACGATAAGCTTCACCTGCTTTTTGTTTTCTTCCCTTCACATCTCTCTTTCTTTCTTTCGTTACCAACATCACTTTCCTCGAATCTCCAACAAATATATATATTGAGCCAAACGTTGAACCTTTTGTCTTTCCTCTCTGATCCCAACAATCTTTGCCGATTTCATCATTATTTCTTTGTCTTTAGTTTAAGAATTCAATTCCATTTCCTCGTCGTTTTTCTGGTCAATGTAGTTAGTAGATCCTTTTCTTCATTCTAGCTTTTCTGATTGGGATTACGGGGTTTTGGTTTCAGAATATGTAGTTGGAGAGTGTGGACTTTGTTTTAGAAATCAAAATCCTATCCTCATTGTTTGGGGATATATAGACTTCTTCCATTTTTTTTGGTCTTCTAGGTTCTTTTATTTTATTTTATTTATTTTTCAGTTTGGTGCTGATTTAATGCTTATTTTGTGATTTTTTTGGGTCTTCTTCCCCTCTGGATTACTAAAGAAAGCAAGAAATTTATTTATTTATTTGAAATCTGGAGGCACGTGAACTTGGAGGTCAATGCTTGGTGGGTATTGGGTTAATTGTACAAATAAATGCTGGGTTGGTCACAAATCTGAGCACTTTTGAGCTTCTGGGTGGGCGTGTGTCGAAGGGAATTTGATAATGGAGCATGTGATTGCTGGGAAGTTTAAGCTGGGGAGAAAGATTGGGAGTGGGTCCTTTGGGGAGCTCTATCTAGGTATTTCCATTCAATGCTTTTCCATCATTATTGTTTTTATTTTATTTTATTTTTTCATTGTTATTTGATGACTATTTTATTTTGCCGTTCTGTTTCAAAATTCTGACTTTCTTTTTTTTCCTTGTGGTGGTAGCCATTAATGTACAAACTGGAGAGGAGGTGGCTGTTAAGCTGGTATGTGATATATGTTCTTGGTTAAGATTATTTGCTTGTTTAGTTTTAGCAATGATATTTAAGGTGACAGTGATTTTCAATAATTGATTATGTTCAACAATTTACTTTTTTATATGTTAAATTTTTCTTTTTGATTGTGTATCAGCGGGTTATGATTTTGTTTTCCTGCCTTGATTCCTTATATTGCTTTTTTTTTTTTTTAATTTTTTTTATAGGTAGTAGACAATTAGAACATGTATGACTTGCATTATATCTTGATTATTGTGTTTGGGATATTTAGCAAACTTGCCCCCACGATATATAATGCCAATGACAATATTGTGTTTCAAACCATTTATCTATCAACTTCCATGAGTAGTTTAAATCAAGATCAATAATAAATTAATAGACCTAGGAGAAAAACTAGTAAGATAGAGACAGAGACGGAGACATGACTAGAAAAAATCAACCAATGTCTGGGACTCAACAAACATTTTGGACCATGCAGCAATATTGACCATATATATGATAATCAACACTGCATGCAATTAACTAAAAGCAATTTCAATAACAAATAAATCAAGACTTTTTCGTAAAAAAAAAAAAAAAAGAGAAAGAAAAGTAATCTCCGGGCCCTGCATGTGGATCATATATATATATAGAAAGTTGGTCACTTTCAAGGTTCAGCAACTGGTTTTTTATTTTCATTTTTTTAAAATTATTTGGTGGGTATCGGCAAATCCTGGGATGGGTAAATTTAGAAGAAAGGCGATTTGGTGGAATGAGGCAAATCTTTTTTCTCCATCTTTGGGGGCTTAAAGCGTGTTGAGGATAAAGAAATTGCACTGTAACCGACTCCTATACAAAAGGAAAGAGCGCTGCATCAGTCTGCCACACGAGAAAAAAGCCAAAGGACTTGCACAGGCTGCTACACAAAAGGACAATGCCACCAGTGAAGCAAGATGCAGTAGCACCACTCCAAGGCAGAGCACTCCAGCACATTCGTATAACAAGAAAGGAATTCCATTAGGGTACGTGTCTTGTGATCTGAAATTCATGGTTTGATTGCTTTAAATATTGTCTATAAATACTGTCTGTAAAGCACTGTAAACGATAGAGAAAAACAATACAATACAAACAGAGGTTTCCTTTCTGACCTTTTGTAAAACAAGTTTTGGGCATGATTTTCCATACCTTAATAACGAGTGACCCAGATAGATATATGTGTCCTTTGAAAGGGAGCCAAAAAGGTCTCCCCGAATGGCCACCTGATCTCTCAACCTGTAAAAAACATGCACCGCTAAAATCTACTCATCATGATCACCATCATCATCTTCTAAGTCACTTCAATCTAAAATGAATGAATTCTATAATTTTTGAGAAGGTGTTCTCCAGCTGGGATGAAACTACTAGCATCTTTCTGATGGTTATGTGGAACCGAAACCCTAAAAGGTGATGGGAAACTGCTAGAAGATGACTAGATGTGGTCTAAAAAACAGGATGTAAAGGAAAAACTAATAGAGAACATGATTAGACAAAAATAATGCTTTCAAGCTCTGATATTTGCCAAAAAAACGTCGCATTTCGCCTTTTCAATTCGTTTTGCAAGCAGAATAAGAATAAGAACAATTTCCAAAGGAGAATGTGTGAAGAACAACAGAAAATCAAGTCCAAAGAAGAGAAAGAAATACGAAAGAACCGTGGCAGTGGAAGAAGCAGAGACGCGACTACTCAGATCTGGAAATCGAGTCCAACCCACGTAGACGGCGGCTCAAATCTGGAATGTGTGACGAACGGCGAGCGCAACAACCAGTTCAGTCCACGGCGGCGACCACAGACGGGATCGTTCAGAGAGTGAGACTCTTTGGGTTCAGCTCAAGCAACTCATCGAGGGGCTTGGTTTAAGTTTCCCTCCCATTTTTCTGCATATTTTAATGGAAAAATTTAGTTGCATGCATTAACTGTATATTAATATGATGTGATTAATTAAAAAATAAATTTTATTAAAAATATTATTAATTTAAATTTTAAATATAAATAAATTAATATTAATATATAATTAATATGTAACGCTTGTATATAATAAAATTTTATTTTAATTAATTTTATTTTTAATTTTTTTTAATAAAATATCAACTGACGTGCCGTGGCAGCCGATTCGTGTCGGCTCCTCACCGGCGGTTGTATATAGAAGAATTGAAATAAAAAAGCTAGCCGCACTGAAGAGACCTGAGCTGGAAAGTTCCAGGTATATCATGCGACATCATGATCTATTTAGGCCATCAAAAGTCTATCTATTTGCCTTTATATATCCAATACAATGTCATGCTTTTATATATGGACAATGCCTTTTGGAAAAGAGGGATTACAAATATATAATTCTGCAAATAGACTTTTTTTTTTTTTTTTTTAACACAATTCTGCAAATACACTTGGAAGTCTTCTAACCGCTAATCACGCCATATTTAATTAAAAAAAGAAAAAGGTTAAAGAATGAATATGGTAGGTCCAATCCACTGACTCTATTTGCCTGACACCATTAATTAATTCTATCATATATGCTTTATGAACATTGCCATTTGGAAAAGAGTTATAATATTATATATAATTCTACAAATGGACTTGCATAGAAGTCTTTGTTAATTTGTTGCAGGTAATTTCCAGGTGTCTTCCAACCGCTTTAAAAAAACGTTAAGAATGGGCTTGCCCATAACTAGGCCCAGTTTCCCTATTCAGATTGGGCCTGGGCCCACGACCCAAGCTGAAATTTAGATTAGCCCACCCCTATTTAAAAATAATTCAAAAAATCTAAAATACTGTCAACAAAAAGTTAAAAAACTAAAATTTAAATACAATGACTAAATCAAACTACAAATCACAAATGATAAATTTAAATTTAAAACTACAAATCGGAATAAAGTTAAATTTACAACACCAAAATATTAATATGAAATAGCCACAATGACACAATCCTCCACATCAGTCTTGAGTCTTGACAGTCAATACTCCATGCATTTGAGTGGATGACTAGATAGTGATTTCTAATTTTCCTACATGATGTTTTATTGATCATATGCACTATCTTTTTCTTTTTCTTATAATAGGTATCTATAATAATGCACTGTAGAATTAGGTACTGTACTATCGTGCTGACAAACTGAAAAAGAAAAAGCAATAAAATCTTAATATGACAAATAGTAATAATGAACTCACCTCCACATCTAACTATGACGAGTTTTGCATAATGGTAATCAAGGTATTGAGTTTCTCATCAATAAAGAGGCCATCCCACGATGCGTCCATCCAAATAGTCAGTCACCCATAATTAGTATAGGCAATTTGTTGTCCTCAGATCTTACTACTATTTACAAAATTCTCATTTCATCTCCCTCTCTAAATATTTTCTAAACCGATATATGTGACTGCAACTTCCTCTACTCAAGTTCTAGAATTTGGGTAGAGGATAATTAATAATAAAAAATAATATGAATAAATAAGCGAATCTAAACAGAAACCATTTAAAACCATATTTCACAAGTAATAGCACTCATTAATTCCATGTCTTCCACAATGTAAATAGTAAATTACCCATTTACTCATTAACTGCCAAGTGGTGTCACTTGAGCACTACAGTTTGCTTTTACCGGAGCAAAAATTCTCAGTCAGCTGCAACTCTTCTTTCTTTGCAACCCTTACTTTTTCCACTAATTTACCTTCATTGAGGATCACAGAGGTTGGCAACTACTATGCATCCCATTCCTCTGCAATAACTTTTAGATTCATCGAATCTCAATTTAGCCACTTTAACCTACAGGGACATGTTGGAGGGCATTTTCTTAGTGAACTCTCTCAGATGTAAATAATAAAAAATAACAGAGCATTGTACCTTGACTATAAGGTGCTGTTTGGTCTTCCTACTGTACTGATGTTGTGAATAAAAAATAACTCCCACAGCATATACACATCACAACAACACATGTAACATATAATCAGCAAATGCAAATCACCACAGCCAACCTGCCTAGCTCACACGGCTATAAAGAGCTTCCAATACTTGGATTACAACCAATGCATAATCAGAGGGCAGCTCACAATATCTATGTATTATTTAGAAACTAATAGCTATAAGATCTATCCCATTTTGCTTCCTTCTCAACCCATCTAAGTCATACAACACTCTCATATGGCCCAGCAAATCGCACATAACAATGATCAGCAAGGGCTCAATGAAAAACATATATTGAGAGACAAAGCTGAAACTTTTTTTTTCCCTTTCTTTGAACCAAGAAATTCGGCAAAATTCTGATTAAATTGATAACGTAGAAAAACTCATGGAGTTGTATCGTTTAGAAATCATGGAGTATTTCAATATGTAGGATACCGTTACATTGATAAAGCATGAACATTTTTCACGAGACTTATTTTACTTAGCAACCCTACACTACCTACGGCCTGCTGAGTAGAATAATTTTTTTTTTTATTTCTTTTCTTTAATAGGTATGTAGTGTAGGGATATTGAGGATAATTTTTCATTTTATGAAGGAGCGAGCTACTATACCGCCTGAGTAGCACTGCTCCATTTGACCGATAGTGGATTTTCATTTTTTTTTTCTTTTCACATTTTTTTAATATATTTAAATATTTTTTAAAAATAAAAAAATACATCAATACACTTAAAATCACTTCCTTTATCACTAAGTAAAAAAAAAAATTGACCAAGCGGTACACTTGAGCGGTATGAATCAGGCGGCATATAGGCTTTTCTCTTTTATGAATTGGGTTTATTTTACTTTTATAGGCTATTTTACAATAATACCCCTCATTTAAAATATAGTTTTATAAAAATATTGTAAAAAGAGTCGTGTCTATCATTTTCCATTTGAAATAGATAAGTTTTTGCCTTATTTGAGCATTCTCATTGGCTAAGACAAAGACAAAGCTAAAATTACATGTTTTACCTTTTACTCATTCCATTCAAGAGAGATTCACATGTTCAATTATCTATCTATAAGTCAAAATAATAAAAAAATATATATTATTAATTTAATGTTTTTTTAATTTTTTTTATCTAATTTATTTTTCTCATATTTTGCAATTCAAATTCATTATAAATTGTATGAATCTAAGTACCTATATAATAATAATAATAATAATAATAATAATAATTAGTGGTGCAACTATTATGTAGCAAAGAAATGAGAGAAATTAGTATAAATTATTCAATGGTACTGGGTGAATAGTAACCATACAAATAATATATAGAGAGTTACTTTAGTTAGCAAGTAAAATATTTATATTTTACCTCTTTTAATATAGATCATTTTAAGAGATTGTTAGCCAAATTTTAATTTGTATTTACATTTGGCTAATCCATGAATGTTCCAACCATTTAATGGTGTATTTTCAGGATTTTCCTTGTCAAAGCACTTTGAAATGGCGACCTACATGTCAAACATTCGCCATTATAGGTCTCAAAATTTAAATAAAAAGGGGGATTATATAATATATTAATGACTTTCAGTGAACATATGAGGAGGAAAAAAAGTTCAGTGCATGAAAACAGATAATAAAGCTTTTGTGGATTTTTACATATCAATAACCAAATATGAAAAAGAATCAAGGTTCAAATGAAATCAGTAACTAGCTGGTTTTTACTTTTTCAAAGTTTGGGATCAAAGTTCTCAAAACTTGAGACCATAGTTTTTCAACTTTACAATATCAATATTAGAGAATCAATTCGCTAGCAATTATGTATTTTTACAAATCTCTAGTTAGAAACCTAACAAGAGGATTGATTAAATGGTAAGAATTTGTGAGTCAACAATGAGCATTAGGGGTGGGCAGCAGTGTAACACTTGGGCCTAGCACAAAACTTGCAAAAAAAAAAAAAAAAAAATTTGGGTTAATATCTATGAAATGCCCACTTGAGATTTAATGAGTAATTTTGGAATAGACTATTGACCCAAAATTTATGTTGACAAAATATGAATTTTATTAGACTTGATAATTAGGTTAAAATCCTTTTAATGAGCCAATTGAGAGTTGGCTCGAAAAATTTAAAGAACAAGTTGTATTATTTTCAGAGATTGCGTTAAGGCCCATAACTAACAAAAACAAAAAGTCCAAACCTTGTACGCCTAAAAATCCAAGCCTAGCTACTCAACATCTTATGCATGTTTCTTTATCCTATTTCCTTCGCTACGGTTTTTATCTACCTATATATTTATATATATATATATATATTTATATATATATAATAAATCCCTATCTTGCACGAAGGTTCATCTTCCTGCTAAAAAAGAAAAAAAATTAGGGCCGCACGCTTCCTCCATGTTTAACGAATAATAACTAAAGACCCACCTTCAAGCGCCAATCCCCACAAAACACGCCCCACCCATACACGTACGAACCATGCATTGGAGTACCAAGTGAGCGTTTGTTTTGGTACTTGCGGCCTTTCACCACCACCTTGCAGCACCCACCATCTTCATGACCTCCACCCAATTGCTATTGCCGGGGAACCATGGTGCACTGCTGCAGCATCTCAGCAACTCAACCACCATCATCCACAAGAGGGTCTTGTTCCGCGCGTGGTTGTCACGCGCCGCAGCGACAAAGTGTGTTCGCTGGATACATGCATCGTACAGGTAGATTCGCAACCTCCAGATTTGACCCACCTCACCTCATGTTCACCGGCATCTGGTCCCCACTCACCACTGCAGACGAGCGTGAAGAAACTCAGTCCGCTACAATCTAGCCCACACAATGCCGATCTCCCTACTATGTTTTCAGCTTTCTCCACTACTTTTCAACCGTTTAATAGTGTATTTTTTTACTATTTTCCTTGTCAGAGCACTTTGGAATGGTGACCAACATGTCAAACATTTGTCGTTATACGTCTCAAAATTTAAATAGAATGGGGATTTATATAAGAGCAGTGCTACATACAGTTGTAGAGTGCGTAAGTGTTATGCAGCCATTTTAAAAAAGAGTAGGGTCTATTATTAAAAAATTAATTTATTTTCATGTGAGTTCTGTATTTATTCTTTTTTTTTTTAAATAATTATGTGGCGTTTGTATACTCACGATTGCAATTATCAATTTTTTTTATTATAATATATTAATGACTTTCGGTGAACATATGAGGAGGAAAAAAAGTTCATTGCAGAAAAACAAAGAAAAAAACTTTTGTGGATTTTTACAGATCAATAACCAAATATAAAAATGGTTGTGCTGCATCTATGGATATTGGGTCTCGATTTTGGATCCCAAGATGTGTAAATTGTTTTTGTTTTTTTTTCCGTTCATTTTTAAAAACATTTAACAATTTGTTAAAAAAATTTACAACATTATTAAAAACTATTTTTTAACCATTAAATAAATAAAAAAAAAACAATGAAGACCCATTATCGAGTTCTATAGCATTTTCCATACAAAAAAGAATCGGGATTTAAATGAAATCAATAACTAGGCGTTGGTTTTGACTTTTTCAAAATTTGGGATCGTAGTTTCAAAATTTGGGCCTAGCACGAAACTTGCAAAAAAAAAAAAATTGGGTTAATATCTATGAAATGCCCACTTGAGATTTAATGAGTAATTTTGGAATAGACTATTGACCCAAAATTTATGTTGACAAAATATGAATTTTATTAGACTTGATAATTAGGTTAAAATCCTTTTAATGAGCCAATTGAGAATTGGCTCGAAAAATTTAAAGAACAAGTTGTATTATTTTCAGAGATTGCGTTAAGGCCCATAACTGACAAAAACAAAAAGTCCAAACCTTGTACGCCTAAAAATCCAAGCCTAGCTACTCAACATCTTATGCATATTTCTTTATCCTATTTCCTTCGCTACGGTTTTTATCTACCTATATATTTATATATATATATATATATATATATATCTAATAAATCCCTATCTTGCACGTAGGTTCATCTTCCTGCTAAAAAAGAAAAAAAATTAGGGCCGCACGCTTCCTCCATGTTTAGCGAATAATAACTAAAGCCCCACCTTCAAGCGCCAATCCCCACAAAACACGCCCCACCCATACACGTACGAACCATGCATCGGAGTACCAAGTGAGCGTTTGTTTTGGTACTTGCGGCCTTTCACCACCACCTTACAGCACCCACCATCTTCATGACCTCCACCCAATTGCTATTGCCGGGGAACCATGGTGCACTGCTGCAGCATCTCAGCAACTCAACCACCATCATCCACAAGAGGGTCTTGTTCCGCGCGTGGTTGTCATGCGCCGCAGCGACAAAGTGTGTTTGCTGGATACATGCATCGTACAGGTAGATTCGCAACCTCCAGATTTGACCCCCCTCACCTCACGTTCACCGGCATCTGGTCCCCACTCACCACTACAGACGAGCGTGAAGAAACTCAGTCCGCTACAATCTAGCCCACACAATGCCGATCTCCCTACTATGTTTTCAGCTTTCTCCACTATTTTTCAACCGTTAAATAGTGTATTTTTAGGATTTTCCTTGTCAGAGCACTTTGGAATGGTGACCAACATGTCAAACATTTGTCGTTATACGTCTCAAAATTTAAATAGAATGGGGATTTATATAAGAGTAGTGCTACATACAGTTGTGGAGTGCGTAAGTGTTGTCCAGCCATTTTAAAAAAGAGTAGGGTCTATTATTAAAAAATTAATTTATTTTCATGTGAGTTCTGTATTTATTCTTTTTTTTTTAAATAATTATGTGGCGTTTGTATACTCACGATTGCAATTATCAATTTTTTTATTATAATATATTAATGACTTTCGGTGAACATATGAGGAGGAAAAAAAGTTCATTGCAGAAAAACAAAGAAAAAAACTTTTGTGGATTTTTACAGATCAATAACCAAATATAAAAATGGTTGTGCTGCATCTATGGATATTGGGTCTCGATTTTGGATCCCAAGATGTGTAAATTGTTTTTGTTTTTTTTTTTTCGTTCATTTTTAAAAACATTTAACAATTTGTTAAAAAAATTTACAACATTATTAAAAACTATTTTTTAATCATTAAATAAATAAAAAAACAATGAAGACCCATTATCGAGTTCTATAGCATTTTCCATCCAAAAAAGAATCGGGATTTAAATGAAATCAATAACTAGGCGTTGGTTTTGACTTTTTCAAAATTTGGGATCGTAGTTTCAAAATTTGGGCCTAGCACAAAACTTGCAAAAAAAAAGAAAAAATTTGGGTTAATATCTATGAAATGCCCATTTGAGATTTAATGAGTAATTTTGGAATAGACTATTGACCCAAAATTTATGTTGACAAAATATGAATTTTATTAGACTTGATAATTAGGTTAAAATCCTTTTAATGAGCCAATTGAGAATTGGCTCGAAAAATTTAAAGAACAAGTTGTATTATTTTCAAAGATTGCGTCAAGGCCCATAACTGACAAAAACAAAAAGTCCAAACCTTGTACGCCTAAAAATCCAAGCCTAGCTACTCAACATCTTATGCATGTTTCTTTATCCTTTTTCTTTCGCTACGGTTTTTATCTACCTATATATTTATATATATATAATAAATCCCTATCTTGCACGCAGGTTCATCTTCCTGCTAAAAAAGAAAAAAAAATAGGGCCGCACGCTTCCTCCATGTTTAGCGAATAATAACTAAAGCCCCACCTTCAAGCGCCAATCCCCACAAAACACGCCCCACCCATACACGTACGAACCATGCATCGGAGTACCAAGTGAGCGTTTGTTTTGGTACTTGCGGCCTTTCACCACCACCTTGCAGCACCCACCATCTTCATGACCTCCACCCAATTGCTATTGTCGGGGAACCATGGTGCACTGCTGCAGCATCTCAGCAACTCAACCACCATCATCCACAAGAGGGTCTTGTTCCGCGCGTGGTTGTCACGCGCCGCGGCGACAAAGTGTGTTCGCTGGATACATGCATCGTACAGGTAGATTCGCAACCTCCAGATTTGACCCACCTCACCTCACGTTCACCGGCATCTGGTCCCCACTCACCACTACAGACGAGCGTGAAGAAACTCAGTCCGCTACAATCTAGCCCACACAATGCCGATCTCCCTACTATGTTTTCAGCTTTCTCCACTATTTTTCAACCGTTTAATAGTGTATTTTTAGGATTTTCCTTGTCAGAGCACTTTGGAATGGTGACCAACATGTCAAACATTTGTCGTTATACGTCTCAAAATTTAAATAGAATGGGGATTTATATAAGAGTAGTGCTACATACAGTTGTGAAGTGCGTAAGTGCTGTGCAGCCATTTTAAAAAAGAGTAGGGTCTATTATTAAAAAATTAATTTATTTTCATGTGAGTTCTGTATTTATTCATTTTTTTTAAATAATTATGTGGCGTTTGTATACTTACGATTGCAATTATCAATTTTTTTTATTATAATATATTAATGACTTTCGGTGAACATATGAGGAGGAAAAAAAGTTCATTGCAGAAAAACAAAGAAAAAAAGCTTTTGTGGATTTTTACAGATCAATAACCAAATATAAAAAGGGTTGTGCTGCATCTATGGATATTGGGTCTCGATTTTGGATCCCAAGATGTGTAAATTGTTTTTGTTTTTTTTTTTCGTTCATTTTTAAAAACATTTAACAATTTGTTAAAAAAATTTACAACATTATTAAAAACTATTTTTTAATCATTAAATAAAAAAAAAAACAATGAAGACCCATTATCGAGTTCTATAGCATTTTCCATACAAAAAAGAATCGGGATTTAAATGAAATCAATAACTAGGCGTTGGTTTTGACTTTTTCAAAATTTGGGATCGTAGTTTCAAAATTTCAGACCATAGTTTTTCAATTTTACAATATCAATATTTGAGAATCATATTGCTAGCAATTAGGTATTTTTACAAATCTCTAGTTAGAAACCTAGCAAGAGGATCGACATGTAGTATACTAATTCCATGTTTGTTTTTAATTGGGTGAGGCGTCACTTTAGTATACCACATCAATACTTTAATTAAGAAAGTTTTAAAATACTAGTGCCACATCATCTTCAATATGCCAATTGAGCATATTGATTTGCTCTCTTGTCGATAAGGGGAAAAGTATTTTGATTCAATGGTAAGAATTTGTGAGTCAATAACAAACGTTTGGGGTGGCCCACACCCCGCTACCCCACCCTTGTATGGTGGGGCAGGCAACCCAGCCTGCACATTGTGGGGCGGAGTCTCGCTCCGTAGGGAGAAAGCCCAACGGGGGCAGGGGGCCGGTGTGTGACTGTAATACAAGAGTCCTACATTGTATTGCCTTAGCCTCTTGTATAAAGACTTCATTAGGTTATATTAACTTACACATTACATGCACTAACATCTCATCTCATTTGACTATCCAAATCGTACCTAAAAGTTTAGGGTCATTTGTTTTCGCAAATGAGATTAAAGTTAAAAATTGAATAAAATATTGTTATAATATATATTTTTTATATTATTTTTGTTTTAAGAATTTAAAAAGTTAAATTAATTATTTTATTTTGTTTGGAGATTTGAAAAGATTATAATAATTAAATAAAATGAAATAAATTGAATTGAGAAGTTTGTGAAAACAAACTAGCCAAGATTATTGACGGTAATATTTATAATGTGCGCTATACAATCAGAAGAACAGTGAAGAGATCATGAGTTCTATATAGAAGCTAGCAATCGAGTACTAGGGGTCGACATGAGGAAAGTTCCAAGTCTTTGCGGTCAACTCCAGAATTCTTTCTATTATTTTAGTCCTCGTTATTTTTGCAAAGCCTAATAAATAAAGAAAAAAGCTACCATGTCGCCTAATAGTTACCGTTCCATTTGACCACTAAGTAAATTTTTTTAATTTAAAAATTAAAGAAGTGATTTTTAATGTCTTAATGTATTTTTTATATTTTTTAAAAATATTTAAAAATAATAAAAAATGTGAATAAAATATCTGAATAAAAAAAAAAAACACACTACTTTGGCACAAGCGGTCATTTGCAGTGGTATAGTAGCTCTACTCATAAATTAACACGCGTACCAATTCCTAAGTACTTCCCTCTTCTCTGCATGATCTATTTCCCTGTTATGATTACTAACTTTATGATTAACTTTATGATTAAGGGCAGTTCGGGATTGCGGTAAGAGTTTTAAAAAGTTTTTAAATAGATTTAAAAGTTCTCTAATAGAAAAATTAAATGTTTTGGTTGTTACAAATCAAAACACTTTTAATCTCAAATAAGTTAAAAAGTACGTTTGAAGAAAAACATCATTTTAATGTTTTTTCTGAAAAGTGCTCTTCTGGATAATGTCGAATGTAATTTGAATTTTAAAAATACTGCCAATGGACGAAAATACCCATTCAACTTTCAAATAATAATAACTTTCAAACTTTCAGAAATATGGTTATAATCTTTTAAAAATTTAAATAATCGTCATTTCTACTCTAGAAAACATTTTTTTAATTTGTTTCCAAATGAATATAACATGATTGAAAGTGTTTTAAACATATTGTTATTAAATAGTAAATAACCTTTTAATAGTATAATTTATTACTTAAATTATAAGTTATAAGCCTGATTGAGTTGAATTATTGCATATTTTACATATTT